>NW_023144635.1:0-310183 GCF_012932325.1 Thrips palmi
GCCCCTCAGACCCCCCTTCATTCTAGATCCCTTGTCACTTTTTAACTTGTCGGGGCTGGGGGGCTCCACCACCTTTTTCTTCACTTTCTCCCCTTTCTCCACCTTTTACGCCACTTTCTTCTCTTTTTTCTCCACATTCACCACCCCTTTCTCTCTCTCTCTCTCTTGTTTACGCAGGATTAAAATGCACGGCGTTCCGGCGCCACCGGGCGTCGAACCAGCGATCCTCTGCGCGCCAGCTGGGAAGACCGGTGGAGGCGGCCGACACTCTAAACGAGTGTTGAGCTCCAGAGTCGCTAACCAGGACTCGAACCGAACGTGTGACCCCACCAATGCATTGCTCTCCGAACGAGGAATCCGTTGGTGGGGTCTCACTTTCGGTTCTAGTCCTGTTCAGCGACTCTTGAGCTCAAAACGCGTCTAGAGTTTCGGCTGCCTCCACCGGTCTTCCCAGCTGGCGCGCAGAGGATCGCTGGTTCGACGCCCGGTGGCGCCGGAACGCCGTGCATTTTAATCCTGCGTAAACAAGAGAGAGAGAGAGAGAGAGAGAGAGAGAGAGAGAGAGAGAGAGAGAGAGAGAGAAAGGCCATGGAGTGCGGGTGGGACCTCGGGGAAGGCGAATTTGCTCACGGAACATTTTCTCGGCGCATTCGTTGCGAGCGCCGGCCGGGCTGCGGGGGGTTGCGGCTGGAGCCGGCTGGAGTGATGGTGACCACCCTGGGACCCTTATGCGCGCCGGCGACACCAAGTGTGGGAGAGAGAGGGGGAGGGGAGGGGGCCTCAGTGAGAGTCTTCAGACGAGTTGCATGCCTCAGCCATATGTCTCGCCCTCGTCCCGTCTCTCTCCCACTCCCTCCATGTGCACTCCACTGAGCCGTAAGAATAGAATATACCGGATCGGCATCGCGCGCGTTCTCTCTGTCTGTCTGTCTGTCTCTCTCTCCTGTCCCTCATCCTCACCACAACCCGTCGTCCTCTTTCACCGTCCTCTGAGAAAGGGGTGGTGAAAGTGGCGGACAAAGAGGAGAAAGTGGAGAAAGGGGTGGTGAAAGTGGAGAAAGTGAAGAAAAAGGTGGTGAAAGAGGAGAAAGGGGTGGTGAATGTGGAGAAAAAAGAGAAGAAATTGGAGAAAAAGGTGGTGAAAGAGGAGAAAGTGGAGTAAAAGGTGGTGAAAGAGGAGAAAGTGGAGTAAAAGGTGGTGAAAGAGGAGAAAGTGAAGAAAAAGGTGGTGAAAGAGGAGAAAGGGGTGGTGAATGTGTCTTTTTTCTCCACATTCACCACCCCTTTCTCCTCTTTCACCACCTTTTTCTTCACCTCCGGCAGGCAATCGCTTGTCCATTGTCGGTTATTCACTTTCTCCTCTTTCACCACCTTTTACTCCACTTTCTCCTCTTTCCCCACCTTTTACTCCACTTTCTCCTCTTTCACCACCTTTTTCTCTAATTTCTTCTCTTTTTTCTCCACATTCACCACCCCTTTCTCCTCTTTCACCACCTTTTTCTTCACTTTCTCCTCTTTCACCACCTTTTACTCCACTTTCTCCTCTTTCACCACCTTTTTCTCTAATTTCTTCTCTTTTTTCTCCACATTTACCACCCCTTTCTCCTCTTTCACCACCTTTTTCTTCACTTTCTCCTCTTTCACCACCTTTTACTCCACTTTCTCCTCTTTCACCACCTTTTTCTTCACCTCCGGCAGGCAATCGCTTGTCCATTGTCGGTTATTCACTTTCTCCTCTTTCACCACCTTTTACTCCACTTTCTCCTCTTTCCCCACCTTTTACTCCACTTTCTCCTCTTTCACCACCTTTTTCTCTAATTTCTTCTCTTTTTTCTCCACATTCACCACCCCTTTCTCCTCTTTCACCACCTTTTTCTTCACTTTCTCCCCTTTCACCACCTTTTACTCCACTTTCTCCTCTTTCACCACATTTTACTCCACTTTCTTCTCTTTTTTATCCACATTCACCACCCCTTTCTCCTCTTTCACCACCTTTTTCTCCAATTTCTTCTCTTTTTTCTCCACATTCACCACCCCTTTCTCCTCTTTCACCACCTTTTTCTTCACTTTCTCCTCTTTCACCACCCTTTCTCCACTTTCTCCTCTTTCTTCCTCCCTTTCTCTTCCTTTTTCTCCTCTTTCTCCACCTTTTACTCCACTTTCTTCTCTTTTTTCTCCACATTCACCACCCCTTTCTCCTCTTTCACCACCTTTTTCTTCACTTTCTCCACTTTCACCACCCCTTTCTCCACTTCTCCTCTTTGTCCGCCACTTTCACCACCCCTTTCTCCACTTTCCCTCTTTCTTCCTCCCTTTCTCCTCCTTTTTCTCCCCTTTCTCCACCTTTTACGCCACTTTCTTCTCTTTTTTCTCCACATTCACCACCCCTTTCTCCTCTTTCACCACCTTTTTCTTCACTTTCTCCTCTTTCACCACCTTTTACTCCACTTTCTTCTCTTTCACCACCTTTTTCTCTAATTTCTTCTCTTTTTTCTCCACATTCACCCCCCCTTTTCTCCTCTTTCACCACCTTTTTCTTCACTTTCTCCTCTTTCTCCTCGACATCTCCTCTATTCAACCGTTCTCCTGACTTGGACTGAGAAGAGTCTCCGCCATGGTGATGGACTCGGAGCGCAATAGGGAACCTACCAACAGGAAGAAAATATTGTCACCAAAAGGCAATCAGACTGTGATATCGAGAAGTTGATTTAAAAGAGGTTTGCAAAGAAGGTTTGGTAAGCAAGGACCGAGCTTCGTCTTTATGTCAGTTATGTAATTCACTTGAGAAGTTTCCAGACAGACTGCGAGGATTCGAAAGAAAAATTTGATGCCTTTATAAGCAGAGGAGGTGTCACATGGGGAGACATCACAACCAACCGTTAATCATAGTTATTGACTTTTTCAGTTCTGTCTTCGTTCTGTCAAAGGCAAATTTACTTGAAATATTGACGAATGTGCAGAGAGGGACCAGGACACATAGCACCAGGCGTAAAAGTAAACGATGTTACTGTACCGTTCCAAGCATGATCGCTGGAGCATGATGAGGAGTGCGGGCCGATTCGGAGTTTTCGATCTCAAACGTTTAAGCACCGTTGAGTATTTAATTTAGTTTTCGCCAGCAGGCAATACGAAAACACATGGGAACTGGTAACCTACAAGGAGCACCTCAACCTTTATGACGGAGAGAACTCCGATAAAACCAGACCTTGCGAGGCACTAAAATCGTTTCGCCGGACGATTTTTAATCCAAATTTGCACGCATTTCTTATCTATAACTACGGTTCGGTTAACAAATGTTTGCATCAGTCTTTCTCTAGAACAATCCGTATGTGTCGGTCCAACCTCGACTCCCGGGAGAGGGCGCTGAGCGTTAATTTTCTCTCGATGGGACTATTCCACCGTTTGCGACTTAGTAAAAGAGCATTTTGGGACAATTTGGGCGAATATACTTAATCTTCTGCATTTCCTAGTGTTTCATTTCCCAGAGCTAATGACGGACATGAAAAATTAGCAAGTACTGATGTTGCTGGCAAGCTTACCTAAAAATCAATTTAAAAAATGAAACATTGACATTTTATTTAAAAAAAAAAAGGAATTAAATTTTTAAAGAAGAAAGTTTTAGTAGTAGATCTACATTGCATGAAATCTCACCAGTATCGCTCCACAAACATGCCAAGGGTACCATCCAGAGAATTTTTCCACGAGTGACTTGCATATGACCAGCAAGTGGGAACCAGTGGAAGCTTCCTCAGTGCACTGACTGGCGGGGCTCTCATCAGAGAGAGTGCCAAGAGGTGTCCACAACAACAGGGCACACAAACATACAGCAAATACTTGAATGACAGTGGCTGTGACAAACACTGCAATCCACATTGGAGAATTCCATTCCATTCCATTCCACTCCACTCCATTCCATTCCACTCCATTCCATTCCATTCCACTGCATTCCATTCCATTCCATTCCATTCCATTCCATTCCACTCCATTCCATTCCATTCCATTCCACTCCATTCCATTCCATTCCATTCCATTCCATTCCACTCTATTCCATTCCATTCCATTCCATTCCATTCCATTCCACTCCACTCCATTCCATTCCACTCCATTCCCATTCCATTCCACTCCATTCCATTCCATTCCATTCCATTCCATTCCACTCCATTCCATTCCACTCCATTCCATTCCACTCCATTCCATTCCATTCCATTCCATTCCATTCCATTCCATTCCACTCCACTCCATTCCATTCCATTCCATTCCATTCCATTCCATTCCACTCCATTCCATTCCACTCCATTCCATTCCACTCCATTCCATTCCATTCCATTCCATTCCATTCCATTCCATTCCATTCCATTCCACTCCATTCCATTCCACTCCATTCCATTCCATTCCATTCCATTCCATTCCACTCCATTCCATTCCACTCCATTCCATTCCACTCCACTCCATTCCATTCCATTCCATTCCACTCCATTCCATTCCACTCCATTCCATTCCATTCCATTCCATTCCATTCCACTCCATTCCATTCCACTCCATTCCATTCCATTCCATTCCATTCCATTCCACTCCATTCCATTCCATTCCACTCCACTCCATTCCATTCCACTCCACTCTATTCCATTCCACTCCATTCCATTCCATTCCATTCCATTCCACTCCATTCCATTCCACTCCATTCCATTCCACTCCATTCCATTCCATTCCACTCCATTCCATTCCACTCCATTCCATTCCATTCCATTCCATTCCATTCCATTCCACTCCACTCCATTCCATTCCATTCCATTCCACTCCATTCCATTCCACTCCATTCCATTCCATTCCATTCCACTCCATTCCATTCCACTCCATTCCATTCCATTCCATT
The DNA here is from genome assembly GCF_012932325.1 of Thrips palmi. NCBI lineage: Eukaryota > Metazoa > Arthropoda > Insecta > Thysanoptera > Thripidae > Thrips > Thrips palmi. The sequence continues at coordinate 4,874 of NW_023144635.1, forward strand.
CCATTCCATTCCATTCCATTCCACTCCACTCCATTCCATTCCACTCCATTCCATTCCATTCCACTGCATTCCATTCCATTCCATTCCATTCCATTCCATTCCACTCCATTCCATTCCATTCCATTCCACTCCATTCCATTCCATTCCATTCCATTCCATTCCACTCTATTCCATTCCATTCCATTCCATTCCATTCCATTCCACTCCACTCCATTCCATTCCACTCCATTCCCATTCCATTCCACTCCATTCCATTCCATTCCATTCCATTCCATTCCACTCCATTCCATTCCACTCCATTCCATTCCACTCCATTCCATTCCATTCCATTCCATTCCACTTTCTCCTCTTTCACCACCTTTTTCTCTAATTTCTTCTCTTTTTTCTCCACATTCACCACCCCTTTCTCCTCTTTCACCACCTTTTTCTTCACTTTCTCCAGGCAAGCTCCAGGCTCCAGGCTCCAAGCTCCAGGCTCCAAGCTCCAAGCTCCAAGCTCCAAGCTCCAGGCTCCAAGCTCCAAGCTCCAAGCTCCAGGCTCCAAGCTCCAGGCTCCAAGCTCCAGGCTCCAAGCTCCAAGCTCCAAGCTCCAGGCTCCAAGCTCCAAGCTCCAAGCTCCAAGCTCCGGGCTCCAAGCTCCAAGCTCCAAGCTCCAGGCTCCAAGCTCCAGGCTCCAAGCTCCAGGCTCCAAGCTCCAAGAGCTTGGAGCTTGGAGCCTGGAGCTTGGAGCCTGGAGCTTGGAGCTTGGAGCTTGGAGCCTGGAGCTTATTTTTCCTGTGAATTGTAAATATGTATTACAAGGGTAACTATTGACTTTTAAATTTATGACGTGAAGTGAATTAATATGATAAACGGCAAGGAGCTTGGAGCCTGGAGCTTGGAGCCTGGAGCTTGGAGCCTGGAGCTTGGAGCTTGGAGCTTGGAGCCTGGAGCTTGGAGCTTGGAGCTTGCAGCCTGGAGCTTGGAGCCTGGAGCTTGGAGCCTGGAGCTTGGAGCCTGGAGCCTGGAGCTTGGAGCTTGGAGCTTGAAGCTTGGAGCCTGGAGCTTGGAGCCTGGAGCTTGGAGCTTGGAGCTTGGAGCCTGGAGCTTGGAGCTTGGAGCCTGGAGCTTGGAGCCTGGAGCTTGGAGCCTGGAGCTTGGAGCCTGGAGCTTGGAGCTCGGAGCTTTGAGCTTGGAGCCTGGAGCTTGGAGCCTGGAGCTTGGAGCCTGGAGCTTGGAGCCTGGAGCTTGGAGCCTGGAGCTTGGAGCTTGGAGCTTGGAGCCCGGAGCTTGGAGCTTGGAGCTTGGAGCTTGGAGCCTGGAGCTTGGAGCTTGGAGCTTGGAGCCTGGAGCTTGGAGCCTGGAGCCTGGAGCTTGCCTGGAGAAAATGAAGAAAAAGGTGGTGAAAGAGGAGAAAGGGGTGGTGAATGTGGAGAAAAAAGAGAAGAAATTAGAGAAAAAGGTGGTGAAAGAGGAGAAAGTGGAATGGAATGGAATGGAATGGAATGGAGTGGAATGGAATGGAGTGGAATGGAATGGAGTGGAATGGAATGGAATGGAATGAAATGGAATGGAGTGGAATGAAATGGAGTGGAGTGGAATGGAATGGAATGGAATGGAATGGAGTGGAGTGGAATGGAATGGAATGGAATGGAATGGAATGGAATGGAGTGGAATGGAATGGAATGGAATGGAGTGGAATGGAATGGAATGGAATGGAATGGAGTGGAATGGAATGGAGTGGAATGGAATGGAATGGAATGGAATGGAATGGAATGGAATGGAGTGGAATGGAATGGAGTGGAATGGAATGGAATGGAATGGAGTGGAGTGGAATGGAATGGAATGGAATGGAATGGAATGGAATGAAATGGAATGGAGTGGAATGGAATGGAATGGAATGGAATGGAATGGAATGGAATGGAATGAATGGAATGGAATGGAATGGAATGGAATGGAATGGATGGAATGGAATGGAATGGAATGGAGTGGAATGGAATGGAATGGAATGGAATGGAATGGAATGGAATGGAGTGGAATGGAATGGAGTGGAATGGAATGGAATGGAATGGAATGGAATGGAATGGAATGGAGTGGAATGGAATGGAGTGGAATGGAATGGAGTGGAATGGAATGGAATGGAATGGAATGGAATGGAGTGGAATGGAATGGAGTGGAATGGAATGGAATGGAATGGAATGGAATGGAATGGAATGGAATGGAATGGAATGGAGTGGAATGGAATGGAGTGGAATGGAATGGAGTGGAATGGAATGGAATGGAATGGAATGGAGTGGAATGGAATGGAGTGGAGTGGAATGGAATGGAATGGAATGGAATGGAATGGAATGGAATGGAGTGGAATGGAATGGAGTGGAATGGAATGGAGTGGAATGGAATGGAATGGAGTGGAATGGAATGGAGTGGAATGGAATGGAGTGGAATGGAATGGAATGGAATGGAATGGAATGGAATGGAATGGAATGGAGTGGAATGGAATGGAGTGGAATGGAATGGAATGGAATGGAATGGAATGGAATGGAATGGAATGGAATGGAATGGAGTGGAATGGAATGGAGTGGAATGGAATGGAATGGAATGGAATGGAATGGAATGGAATGGAGTGGAATGGAATGGAGTGGAATGGAATGGAATGGAATGGAATGGAGTGGAATGGAATGGAATGGATGGAATGGAATGGAAGTGGAGTGGAATGGAATGGAATGAATGGAATGGAATGGAATGGAATGGAATGGAATGGAATGGAGTGGAATGGAATGAAACCGAGTGGAATGGAATGGAGTGGAATGGAATGGAATGGAATGGAAGTGGAATGGAATGGAGTGGAATGGAATGGAGTGGAATGGAATAGAATGGAATGGAATGGAATGAAGTGGAATGGAATGGAGTGGAATAGAATGGAATGGAATGGAATGGAGTGGAATGGAATGGAATGGAATGGAATGGAATGGAGTGGAATGGAATGGAGTGGAATGGAATGGAATGGAATGGAATGGAATGGAATGGAATGGAGTGGAATGGAATGGAGTGGAATGGAATGGAATGGAATGGAATGGAATGGAGTGGAATGGAATGGAGTGGAATGGAATGGAATGGAATGGAATGGAATGGAGTGGAATGGAATGGAGTGGAATGGAATGGAGTGGAATGGAATGGAATGGAATGGAATGGAATGGAGTGGAATGGAATGGAGTGGAATGGAATGGAATGGAATGGAATGGAATGGAATGGAATGGAATGGAATGGAGTGGAATGGAATGGAGTGGAATGGAATGGAGTGGAATGGAATGGAATGGAATGGAATGGAGTGGAATGGAATGGAGTGGAGTGGAATGGAATGGAATGGAATGGAATGGAATGGAATGGAATGGAGTGGAATGGAATGGAATGGAGTGGAATGGAATGGAGTGGAGTGGAATGGAATGGAATGAAATGGAATGGAATGGAATGGAATGGAATGGAATGGAATGGAGTGGAATGGAATGGAGTGGAATGGAATGGAGTGGAATGGAATGGAATGGAATGGAATGGAGTGGAATGGAATGGAGTGGAATGGAATGGAGTGGAATGGAATAGAATGGAATGGAATGGAATGAAGTGGAATGGAATGGAGTGGAATAGAATGGAATGGAATGGAATGGAGTGGAATGGAATAGAATAAAATGGAATGGAATGGAGTGGATGGAATGGAATGGAATGGAATGGAATGGAATGGAATGATGGATGGAATGGAATGGAGTGGAATGGAATGGAATGGAATGGAATGGAATGGAATGGAATGGAATGGATGGAATGGAATGGAGTGGAATGGAGATGGAATGGAATGGAGATGGAATGGAATGGAGTGGAATGGAAAATGGAAGGTGGAATGGAATGGAGTGGAATGGAATGGAATGGAATGGAATGGAATGGAATGGAGTGGAATGGAATGGAGTGGAATGGAATGGATGGAATGGAATGGAATGGAATGGAATGGAATGGAATGGAGTGGAATGGAATGGAGATGGAATGGAATGGATGGAATGGAATGGATGGAATGGAATGGAGGGATGGAATGGAATGGAGTGGAGTGGAATGGAATGGAATGGAATGGAATGGAATGGAATGGAATGGAGTGGAATGGAATGGAGTGGAATGGAATGGAATGGAATGGAGTGGAATGGAATAGAATGGAATGGAATGGAATGGAATGGAATGGATGGAGTGGAATGGAATGGAGTGGAATGGAATGGAATGGAATGGAATGAGTGGAATGGAATGAATGGATGGAATGGAATGGAGTGGAATGGAATGGAGTGGAATGGAATGGATGGAATGGAATGGAATGGAATCAACCCGAGAACAGGGGAATGGAGTGGAATGGAATGGAGTGGAATGGAATGGAATGGAGTGGAATGGAATGGAATGGAATGGAATGGAATGGAATGGAATGGAGTGGAATGGAATGGAGTGGAATGGAATGGAGTGGAATGGAATGGAATGGAATGGAATGGAATGGATGGAATGGAATGGAGTGGAATGGATGGAATGGAATGGAATGGAATGGAATGGAATGGAGTGGAATGGAATGGAGTGGAATGGAATGGAATGGAATGGAATGGAATGGAAGGGAATGGAATGGAGTGGAATGGAATGGAGATGGAATGGAATGGAATGGAATGGAATGGAAGGAATGGAATGGAATGGATGGAATGGAATGGAGTGGAATGGAATGGATGGAATGGAATGAGTGGAATGGAATGGAATGGATGGAATGGAATGGAATGGAATGGTGGAATGGATGGAATGAGAATGGAATGGAATGGAATGGAATGGGAATGGAATGGAATGGGGTGGAATGGAATGGAGTGGAATGGAATGGATGGAATGGAATGGAATGGAATGGAATGGAATGGATGGAATGGAATGGAGTGGAATGGAATGGTGGAATGGTGGAATGGAATGGAATGGAATGGAATGGAATGGAGATGGAATGGAATGGAGTGGAATGAATGGAATGGAATGGAATGGAGTGGAATGGAATGGAATGGAATGGAATGGATGGAATGGAATGGAGTGGAATGGAATGGAATGGAATGGAATGGAATGGAATGGAGTGGAATGGAATGGAATGGATGGATGGAATGGAATGGAATGGAATGGATGGAATGGAATGGAATGGTGGAATGGAATGGAATGGATGGAATGGAATGGAATGGAGTGGAATGGAATGGATGGAATGGAATGGAATGGAGTGGAATTGAATGGAATGGAATGGAATGGAATGGAATGGAGTGGAATGGAATGGAGGAATGGATGAATGGAATGGAATGGAATGGATGGAATGGAGATGGAATGGAATGGAATGGAATGGAATGGAATGGAATGGAGTGGAATGGAATGAGTGGAATGGAATGGATGGAATGGAATGGAATGGAATGGAATGGAATGGAATGGAATGGAATGGATGGAGTGGAATGGAATGGAGTGGAATGGAATGGAGTGGAATGGAATGGAATGGAATGGAATGGAATGGAATGGAGTGGAATGGAATGGAATGGAATGGAATGGAGTGGAATGGAATGGAGTGGAATGGAATGGAGTGGAATGGAATGGAATGGAATGGAATGGAGTGGAATGGAATGGAATGGAATGGAATGGAATGGAATGGAATGGAATGAGTGGAATGGAATGGAGTGGAATGGAATGGAATGGAATGGAATGGAATGGAATGGAGTGGATGGAATAGAATGGGAATGGAATGGAATGGAGTGGAATGGAATGGAGTGGAGTGGAATGGAATGGAATGGAATGGATGGAATGGAGTGGAATGGAATGGAGTGGAATGGAATGGAATGGAATGGATAGTTATGGAATGGAATGATGAATGGAGTGGAATGGAATGGATATGGAATGGAATGGAGTGGAATGGAATGGAGATGGAATGGAATGGGGAAAGGAATGGAATGGAATGGAGATGGAATGGAATGGAGGGAATGGAATGGATGGTGGAATGGGTGGAATGGATGTGGAATGGAATGGATGGAATGATGGATGGATGAATGGTGGAATGGATGGAGTGGAATGGAATGGAATGAATGGAATGGAATGGAATGGAGTGGAATGGAATGGAATGAAATGGAATGGAATGGAGTGGAATGTGGAATGGAATGGAGTGGAATGGATGGAGTGAATGGAATGGAATGAATGGATGGAGTGGAATGGATGGAGTGGAGTGGAATGGTAATGATGAATGGAATGAATGGAATGGAATGGAGTGGAATGGAATGGAATGGAATGGAATGGAATGGAATGGAATGGAGCGGTCCTCTTTCACCACCTTTTTCTCTAATTTCTTCTCTTTTTTCTCCACATTCACCACCCCTTTCTCCTCTTTCACCACCTTTTTCTTCACTTTCTCCCCTTTCACCACCTTTTACTCCACTTTCTTTCTTCTTTCTCCTCTTTCACCACATTTTACTCCACTTTCTTTTCTTTTTTATCCACATTCACCACCCCTTTCTCCTCTTTCACCACCTTTTTCTCCAATTTCTTCTCTTTTTCTCCACATTCACCACCCCTTTCTCCTCTTTCACCACCTTTTTCTTCACTTTCTCCTCTTTCACCACCCTTTCTCCCTTTCCCTCTTTCTTCCTCCTTTCTCCTCCTTTTTCTCCTCTTTCTCCACCTTTTACTCCACTTTCTTCTTTTTTTTTTCCCCAAATTCACCACCCCTTTCTCCTCTTTCACCCCCTTTTTTCTTCACTTTCTCCTCTTTCACCACCTTTTTCCATTTTCCCCCCTTTTCACCACCTTTTACTCCACTTTCTCCTTTTCACCACCTTTTTCTCCCTTTCTTCTTTTTTTTCTCCACTTCCCCCACCCCTTTCTCCTCTTTCACCACCTTTTCTTCACTTTCTCCACTTTCCCCCCCCCTTTCTCCACTTTCTCCTCTTTGTCCCCCACTTTCACCCCCCCTTTTCTCCACTTTCTCCTTTTTTTTTCCCCTCCCTTTCTCCCCCTTTTTCTCCCCTTTCCCCCTTTTACGCCCTTTTTTCTCTTTTTTCTCCACATTCACCCCCCCTTTTCTCCTTTTCACCACCTTTTTCTTCACTTTCTCCTCTTTCACCACCTTTTACCCCCTTTTCTCCTCTTTCACCCCCTTTTTTTCTCTAATTTCTTCTTTTTTTCTCCACCACCCCCCCTTTTCTTTTTCACCATTTTTTTCTTCCCCTTTTCCCCCTCCTCTTTCACCACCTTTTTACCTCCACTTTCTCCTCCACCCCCTTTTCTCCACTTTCCCTCTTTCACCACCTTTTACTCCACTTTCTTCTCTTTTTTCTCCACATTCACCACCCCTTTCTCCTCTTTCACCACCTTTTACTCCACTTTCTCCTCTTTCACCACCTTTTTCTTCACCTCCGGCAGGCAATCGCTTGTCCATTGTCGGTTATTTTTTAACTTGTTAATGCGGGGGGGCTCCGCCCCCCAGACCCCCCTACATTCTAAATAGTGTTGTCTTACTGCAGATAACACGATCTTGACCCTTGTCATTTTTTTCTTGTCGAGGCGGGGGGGCCCGCCCCCCCCCCACCCCCTTTTCCCCAAGCCAGAAGTGATCTATCTGCAAAAAACTCTATTTTTCGCCGTTTTTTAGGTGTTTTTCGGCTATAAAAACTGAACCAGTTGAGCTAGGATGGTGAAATTTCGCGTGTACCGAGCCAAGGACATAGGCAGAGGACGGTGAAAGAGGACGACGGGTTGTGGTGAGGATGAGGGACAGGAGAGAGAGACAGACAGACAGACAGAGAGAACGCGCGCGATGCCGATCCGGTATTTCTATTCTTACGGCTCAGGGAGTGCACATGGGGGGTGGGAGAGAGACGGGACGAGGGCGAGACATATGGCTGAGGCATGCAACTCGTCTGAAGACTCTCACTGAGGCCCCCTCCCCCCCCCTCTCTCCCCCACACTTGGTGTCGCCGGCGCGCATAAGGGTCCCAGGGTGGTCACCATCACCCCACCGGGCTCCACCGCAACCCCCCCACCCCGGGCCGGCGCTCGCAACGAATGCGCCGAAAAATGTTCCGTGAGCAAATTCGCCTTCCCCGAGGCCCCCCCGCACTCCATGGCCTTTCTCTCTCTCTCTCTCTCTCTCTCTCTCTCCCCTTTTCTCTCTCTCTCCTCTCTCTCTCTCTCCCCTTTTTTCCCCTCTTTGCCAGGTTTAAAAATGCAGGGCTTTCCCGGGCCCACCGGCGTCGAACCAGCGATCCTCTGCGCGCCAGCGGGGAAAACCCGGGTGGAGGCAGCCGAAACTCTAGACGCGTTTTGAGCTCAAGAGTCGCTGAACGGGACTAGAACCGAAATGAGACCCCCCCACGGATTCCTCGTTCGGAGAGCAATGCATTGGTGGGGTCACACGTTCGGTTCGAGTCCTGGTTAGCGACTCTGGAGCTCAACACTCGTTTAGAGTGTCGGCCGCCTCCACCGGTCCTCTGGGCCACTGTGAGGCCCGTGCGGCGGGCCTGCCCACCGGCCAGGCGGCCAGGAGCGCCTGCGAGGTAGGCCGTCCCGCGGTGCTGGCGCGCGCGGCGGGCTTGCCTATCGCGCACTTCGCAGGCGCCCGCGTCGCGTGCGGTTGGTCCAACTTTAAAAACTACCTGCCCCTTTTCGCCAACTTGGGGGCCGCCGGCGGCGTTTTGCGTAATTCTCGCTCGCGGCTCCTACACCGCCAAGCCGCCAACCCCCGCGACTTGTTTTTATCATTTTGCCGAGAGGAGCAGACATTTATTTTTACCGGCTCTTGGCGCTGCGCTCGGCACGGCCTGCCCTTTGCCAGTCTCTCTCTTTCTCTCTCTCTCTCTCTCTCTCTCTCTCTCTCTCTCTCTCGCTCTCTCTCTCCCTCCCCGTTACTGAGCAGTGTACTCGATGTCCTTGTTGTTTTCGTGGGAGGGAGGTGGGTAAAATATTGCAGGAAAGCACCTCTCCCGTGTGTGTGTGTGTGTGTGTGTGTGTGTGTTGTGTGTGTGTGTGTGTGTGTTGTCTAACAAGCGGGCTGGACGTCCCCAGCGAGGAGCTACAATGCCGTAATCCAATCCAGCCTGTCTTCTAGAGCTCCCCGGCGAGCGACCGTCCCGCCCCGCCGCGCGTGGGGTCACCACGGTGGCGCCCGCTGCCGGTAGCCGCACCGGATAAAAAAAACAAAGACAAAACAAATAAACTGCAAAAAGTAAAAAATGTTGGAATCGGCAACTGATGAGGCGCGCGTTAGTTGAATATAAAGTGACGTCGGCCCCGCCCCCGGGGGCGTTTCCGGACGGTGTCGCTCCGTCTCTCTCGCACTCGAGGCGCGGCCCGTTGCGGTGCGAGAGAGGCAGAGGGACGGAGCGGCTACGGGTGCCGAGCCAGAGGGCCGAGAGGGGTGGGGTTGGCTGCGGCGCCCGAATTGCCTCGCGCAAACAACTCCCGAATGGCAAGCAGCTGTTCGATTTGAGTTTCCGCCGCCGCCTTTTTCTGCGGCGAGCGCGCCGCCATGCACTCCACGGGGCCGCACAGTGGGCCAGAAGACCGGTGGAGGCGGCCGAAATTCGAGACGCGTTTTGAGCAGGTTGGCAAAATTAACATAAAAGTTTTTGTTAGCCATAAAAACTGCCATATTCATACTACAAGGTAGGGTTTTCGCCAGACCGCGTCTTGTCGTAACAGGCTTCGCGATGTCTCGCTGCCTGTTCCTCCAATCCGCGCCCGGGGTACCCACCTGGCCTGCGGCGCTAGCTGCCTTTGGCAGGCAATGGCTTGTCCATCGTCGGTTACTTCTAACCCGGCGCGGATCCAGGATTTCCCTTTAGGGGGGGCACTTTTGGCAGATGTGTATCACAGGTTGCCTACCTACAGGGGCATGATCGCCGATATTGAGACGTTCCGCCGCATTGACCGTTAAAAGAGTAAAGTGGGCCATTCTCGCAGCAAAGTACGCATTTGAATACTCTTAAGACTGTTAATCGAAGTGTGAGTGGATAGCAGGTTTTTAACTATACAACTCGCGTGGTTTGCGGCGATCAAAGCGAGCCGCAAGCTACCGACCTTGTTTTAAAATTTTGGGGTGAAATTTTTTATCTTTTTTTAAAGGTTTTTTTGTAAAACAACAGAGCAGAGCGAGCCACAAGCCACTGATGTTTCAAAATTAGGAGTGGCGTTTTTTATACTAGAAAGGTAATAAGTAACCCTACGGGTTTTTTTATGGGTTTAAAAGGGTGGATTTAGTCATTGCCGGGAGCGTAGCGAGCCGCAAGCTTCATACTTTTTTAAAAACGAGGCTCAATTTTTAAAAAGAGTCCAAAGTTTTTAATCTAAAAGCAAAGAGAAACACAGATACTTTGCGAGCGAAGCGAGCCCCAACCATGGCCGTTCAAATTTAGACTGGCGTTTAGTTGAAGAGGTTTCTTATGAAACACTAAAACAATTTCCCGATAGCAGAACCAGCTACCCGGTCCCCATCAAAACCCCAGTACTATTCTATATTCCTATTCGTTTCAAGGCTATGACTTAACCGAATCGGCAATTACTTGTGCACCAAGCCTGTTCCTTATTGCGAGCGAAGCGAGCTGAAAGCTCCGCACTTCAAATTCAAACTTTCCAATTTTTCCGCTTATCTTTACTCATTCTTCCTTTTCTTCTCCTCTCCTTTTTCGTCCCTCCTCTCTTTCTCCCTTCTCCCCCTTTTTTTCCATGCGCGTCTGGGGTTTTGGGGGGGCACTCGCCCCGGTGCCCCCCCCCTTTGGGTCCGCGCTGTTCTAACTTGATGCAGGCTGGGGGCTCCGCCCCCCAGACCCCCCCTTTATTCTAGATCCCTTGTCACTTTTTAACTTGTCGGGCGGGGGGGTCCACCACCTTTTTCTTCACTTTCTCCCCTTTCTCCACCTTTTACGCCACTTTCTTCTCTTTTTTCTCCACATTCACCACCCCTTTCTCCTCTTTCACCACCTTTTTCTTCACCTCCGGCAGGCAATCGCTTGTCCATTGTCGGTTTTTCACTTTCTCCTCTTTCACCACCTTTTACTCCACTTTCTCCTCTTTCCCCACCTTTTTCTCCACTTTCTCCTCTTTCACCACCTTTTTCTCTAATTTCTTCTCTTTTTTCTCCACATTCACCACCCCTTTCTCCTCTTTCACCACCTTTTTCTTCACTTTCTCCTCTTTTACCACCTTTTACTCCACTTTTCCTCTTTCACCACCTTTTTCTCTAATTTCTTCTTTTTTTCTCCACATTTACCACCCCTTTCTCCTCTTTCACCACCTTTTTCTTCACTTTCTCCTCTTTCACCACCTTTTACTCCACTTTCTCCTCTTTCACCACCTTTTTCTTCACCTCCGGCAGGCAATCGCTTGTCCATTGTCGGTTATTCACTTTCTCCTCTTTCACCACCTTTTACTCCACTTTCTCCTCTTTCCCCACCTTTTACTCCACTTTCTCCTCTTTCACCACCTTTTTCTCTAATTTCTTCTCTTTTTTCTCCACATTCACCACCCCTTTCTCCTCTTTCACCACCTTTTTCTTCACTTTCTCCCCTTTCACCACCTTTTACTCCACTTTCTCCTCTTTCACCACATTTTACTCCACTTTCTTCTCTTTTTTATCCACATTCACCACCCCTTTCTCCTCTTTCACCACCTTTTTCTCCAATTTCTTCTCTTTTTTCTCCACATTCACCACCCCTTTCTCCTCTTTCACCACCTTTTTCTTCACTTTCTCCTCTTTCACCACCCTTTCTCCACTTTCTCCTCTTTCTTCCTCCCTTTCTCTTCCTTTTTCTCCTCTTTCTCCACCTTTTACTCCACTTTCTTCTCTTTTTTCTCCACATTCACCACCCCTTTCTCCTCTTTCACCACCTTTTTCTTCACTTTCTCCACTTTCACCACCCCTTTCTCCACTTTCTCCTCTTTGTCCGCCACTTTCACCACCCCTTTCTCCACTTTCTCCTCTTTCTTCCTCCCTTTCTCCTCCTTTTTCTCCCCTTTCTCCACCTTTTACGCCACTTTCTTCTCTTTTTTCTCCACATTCACCACCCCTTTCTCCTCTTTCACCACCTTTTTCTTCACTTTCTCCTCTTTCACCACCTTTTACTCCACTTTCTTCTCTTTCACCACCTTTTTCTCTAATTTCTTCTCTTTTTTCTCCACATTCACCACCCCTTTCTCCTCTTTCACCACCTTTTTCTTCACTTTCTCCTCTTTCTCCTCGACATCTCCTCTATTCAACCGTTCTCCTGACTTGGACTGAGAAGAGTCTCCGCCATGGTGATGGACTCGGAGCGCAATAGGGAACCTACCAACAGGAAGAAAATATTGTCACCAAAAGGCAATCAGACTGTGATATCGAGAAGTTGATTTAAAAGAGGTTTGCAAAGAAGGTTTGGTAAGCAAGGACCGAGCTTCGTCTTTATGTCAGTTATGTAATTCACTTGAGAAGTTTCCAGACAGACTGCAAGGATTCGAAAGAAAAATTTGATGCCTTTATAAGCAGAGGAGGTGTCACATGGGGAGACATCACAACCAACCGTTAATCATAGTTATTGACTTTTTCAGTTCTGTCTTCGTTCTGTCAAAGGCAAATTTACTTGAAATATTGACGAATGTGCAGAGAGGGACCAGGACACATAGCACCAGGCGTAAAAGTAAACGATGTTACTGTACCGTTCCAAGCATGATCGCTGGAGCATGATGAGGAGTGCGGGCCGATTCGGAGTTTTCGATCTCAAACGTTTAAGCACCGTTGAGTATTTAATTTAGTTTTCGCCAGCAGGCAATACGAAAACACATGGGAACTGGTAACCTACAAGGAGCACCTCAACCTTTATGACGGAGAGAACTCCGATAAAACCAGACCTTGCGAGGCACTAAAATCGTTTCGCCGGACGATTTTTAATCCAAATTTGCACGCATTTCTTATCTATAACTACGGTTCGGTTAACAAATGTTTGCATCAGTCTTTCTCTAGAACAATCCGTATGTGTCGGTCCAACCTCGACTCCCGGGAGAGGGCGCTGAGCGTTAATTTTCTCTCGATGGGACTATTCCACCGTTTGCGACTTAGTAAAAGAGCATTTTGGGACAATTTGGGCGAATATACTTAATCTTCTGCATTTCCTAGTGTTTCATTTCCCAGAGCTAATGACGGACATGAAAAATTAGCAAGTACTGATGTTGCTGGCAAGCTTACCTAAAAATCAATTTAAAAAATGAAACATTGACATTTTATTTTAAAAAAAAAGGAATTAAATTTTTAAAGAAGAAAGTTTTAGTAGTAGAACTACATTGCATGAAATCTCACCAGTATCGCTCCACAAACATGCCAAGGGTACCATCCAGAGAATTTTTCCACGAGTGACTTGCATATGACCAGCAAGTGGGAACCAGTGGAAGCTTCCTCAGTGCACTGACTGGCGGGGCTCTCATCAGAGAGAGTGCCAAGAGGTGTCCACAACAACAGGGCACACAAACATACAGCAAATACTTGAATGACAGTGGCTGTGACAAACACTGCAATCCACATTGGAGAAGCAGCATAAAGGAAGAACAATGACATAGCAATTGCTGAATACACCTAGATGATGATCAAGAGGAGAGAAATAAAAGTTAAAAGACCACAGTATATTGATGATGACATGAACAAGAAAAATATCAATGGTTTTTTGAAGCATTAACATACCAATGCTGAGATGAAGATATCAAAGTAGGTGTTAAATCGTGAGGTAGCTAGTGTTGGTGGTGAGTCACCATGTCTGTCTGATATGCGATGAGGAAAAAAATTGAAATCTATAATCTTTAATGTAATTTTGTCAGTTCATGTGAACGGATGACACAGCGGCCCGCGAGGGGCCCTCGTCAGCTGGAGTGCAGCGAGTCGACCATCCCGGGCCGTCATCCGAGGCACAACACCTCGGTGGTTCCTCTTTGATCCCTTGCTCTGAGGGCCCTTTTCGAGCCCCTGCTCGCTTTGGGCCCTTTTTGGGCCCTTTTTGAGCCCTTGCTTAGAAGGCCGGTTTTGGGCCCTTGCTTTTGTGGGCCCTTTGTGGTCCCTTGTCCTGTAGCCCTCTTGGGGCCCTTTTTCTTGGGCCCTCTTTGGGCCCTTGCACTTGTGTGCCCTTGTCCTGTAGCCCCTTTTACAAGGGGTCAACCACATTGGATGTTTGGGGACACAAGATTTCTGAAGGCTAAAGATTTCGTCGGATTTCGCAACATTTTAACCGATATTCTGCCAAAAATTACCTTGTTTTTGGCCTTTTCTAGGGCAAGATTTCAGATTTCCCAGGGATTTCGAGCGCTAAGGGGACACAAGATTTCTAGAGTGGTTGACCCCTCGCACTTTTAGGCCCTTGAACTTGTTGGCTATTTGTGGGCCCATTAAAGGCCCTTCCTCTTGGAGCCCATTAGGTCCTTGCTCTTGGGCCCCTCGGGCCAGGCGCGGATCCCCCCCCCCCCTCAAGGCGGCGATGCCGCCTGAAAGGTAGTCAAAAGGTCGCACATTACCCCTGTAGGTAGGCAACTTTCGCGACATCCCCCCCCTGAACCCGTACCTGGATCCGCCCGTGCTTTGGGCCCTTGTTACTTGAGCCCCATCGGACTCCGAGCGAATCTCGGGCCCTTTGACCCATGTAGATCTTTTGGAGTAAGTGTAGGGGCCCTTCAGGCCCAAGGGCCCAAGCGGCGATCGCCGCCTAGCCGCCAGTGCGCCCGGACGGGGGAAATATGTGTTGATTCGCTTGGACCACTTCCTGCAGGGTCCCAGTGCGGCGCGGCACGATGGGCTGCCTTTCTGGAAGGGGTGCTGGACACCCTGGAACTGGGTCCGGAGCCAGGGTTCGATCGGGAAGGGCGCCCAGGGTGCCCAGCCCAAACTAGGTGGGCTAAAATACCGTTTTACAGTGAAGTGGAGTGTTGCAGAGCTCCACGGAAATGGTTCGTTCTCGAGAACGGCGCAAAACGTATTTTGTGGTTGACTGTTTCGATTAGAGGAGGGTCTAAGCTAAGTTTTAAGCCAACTGGAGCCAAATTTGGTTAAGGTACTTGGAAACTGTGCAAATTTTAAAACTTCGTAAAAGTTTGAAAGTAAAATTTTTTTTCAAAACAAAAATTTTTTTTCACTAGTAGATTCGATTTTTCTTCCCCTTTCCAAATCTGGTCTCGGATTTGGTCTACGATGCATATTAGCGACGCTATCAACCTTCAAAGTTGCACTGGTGCAGCAATTTGAGAAAAAAGTTTTTTGCTATATCTCAGCCCCTGGGGCTACATTCGAAAAACTTTGTACCGGTCATGAACTAGTACCATGGGGGTAACAAACCCTGAAAAGAAGAATCAATTCGGTGACCATGGTGGCAGAGGCCTTGTCGACTTTACGTGGAATGACCCCGTTGTAAGTATCACGTAAAATACGGGGGGGGGGGGCTTGAGGATTTTTAAAAAATATTTGAGCCCCCCCTCCCCCCCAGCGAGAGGGACTTCCGACTCCACTGATTTTTTGGGTTGAGGGCCAAAGTTACCCCGGTGGGCCAAAGTAGCCCCGGTTTACGGTTTTTCAAAGGCATGTGTGACCGTTTTGATCAACTTTGAGACAATACTGCTCCCAAACTAAGGCGGATAATCGCACTTCGTACCAAAGGCATGCCAAAGGAAGGTCCAAGGACAAATTGCCTGTTGTGAAAAAACGAAGGCCCGCCTCGGATCAGACCCAAGGGACAGAAAATTGTCACATTGACGTCAAGTGACTTGAATTTGACCAATGTTTGTCAAGCTCAGATACAGTGACCTCAAGTGATGTCAATTTGACCTGGTACAATCCTATGCAAAACAACTTGAATTACAAGATAAAGTCCAAATTGTTTCAAGTATTTGGTTTAGAGTTAAAGGAACTCAAATGTTGAACAATTTAATAGCTGAGAGAAGATTTAGTCACGATGACCTCTGTTTGATGTCATCTACGAACGCATTAAGGTTGTGTTATTTTAAGCAAATGGCGCGGCAAAATCATCCGTTCAATTTTTTTCTGAACATTCAAACTTTGTCCTGCGTGTTAAGATCGCATTTATAATACCTTGATCCGAAAAGTATCTGTATTTTGGTAACTCGCTTAGTACTCATATTATCTAAATATCTAAAATTTTGCACATTTTCAAACTTGGGTTGTCTGACAAGAATTTCCAGGCAAATCATTAAGTTTCACGCTCACTCTAAAAAAATATTTATACATTACAGGCCCATACAGGCCTCAAGAATTTCAAACGACCTGCATCTTAGAATACGAGTCACAATTGTGGGGCTACATCGTGGAAGCTCCATCAAGGCTTTGAAGCGTTTGAGCCACGGGCGAAAACATTTCTTATGCCGCCCTCAAAGTAGCGCCTAGCTGGGAGAACAGTGTGGCAAGGAAGAGATAGGCACAGCTACCATGAAGCTTCGTGGCGTAGTGGTAAAGAGCGCGCCTACGGAGCCAAGGAGTCGGGTTCGAATCCCGGCTACGGCGCAGCGGCGTTCGCCATTTGACAGAGAAAGCATACAGTAGGTGATATTCACCAAGTCAGGTTTCATCGGAAGGGAGAGTTGGAGTAGGTTGCTAGTCCAAACAAATAATTTTAACACCACTTGACACAATGACATCAATTGACATCAACTTGATGTCAAAATTAACTCAGTCTGATGGTCCAGTATGATGTCATTTTGACGAACATAAATTTGACCTGAGTTTGACATCATGTGACGTCAAAGTGACAATTTTCTGTCCCTTGGGGATGCAGTAGCTGCTTAAAGTCGGCCCAAAACACGATTTTTCAAAAGCATTTGTGACCGTTTTGATCAACTTAGAGACAATACTGCTCCCAAACTAAGGCGGATTAACGTACTCCGTAACAAAGGCGTGCTGCGTCTCGTTGGGTCGTGAAATTTTTCCGGGGGTCGCGGAAAGTTTTGGCTACAAATTTGGGGTCGCGTGCCGAAAAAGGATGAGAATCGATGGAACCGAGGATGAGAAATATATTTTGAAGGACGACTCGAAGGTACTTAAAGGTAGACTGTCCCTAGGTCGCGGTCCCCGCCTGTTTGTTTACAAGGGTCCTGTTCAGTCTAGCTTCAAGTACCTACCGGGGTAGCTTTGCCCACCCCGTTAAATTTGCTTCAGTGGCTTAGAATGTGACTAACTCAAATCGAATTTCAAGTCACAGTTACCGCGGTGCGCACCAAATCCAAGTTTACCTTCGGATTAAGGTTCAAATCAGGTCGCGGCAAAATGGCACCAGATTCAACAACCTAAAAAGAAAAGTGGCGAATGTTTGGTGAGTCGTTTCTTTCAAACTTACATGAGTATTGCGAATATCTCGCTCTAATCATGTTGCCACCAGATAGGATATGTGTTCTTTATCATTAAATCACACAAAGTATTCCATGCTGATTCATTGTTTTTCCTTAAAGAATGAAACTGTTAGTTTGCAGCACTGTCTCGGATGTTTTTGTATACTCGTCCCAGCGTAACCTTTCCGAAAGTAGCCCCTCGTCCGTCTTTTCCCCAAATCGGCGCATTTTATTTCACAATCCTCAGGAAATAAGTATTGATTCTAAAAATAAAGGCGATTCCGGCAGACAAAAATGTGTGGGGCTTTCACTGATATAAGCAGTTATTATTGAATCTCTTTCAGTTGCTCAAAGATAATCTAAAAAGTCGGGAGCTCGGTCGGGAGGAGAAGCCGCCCTCGCGCACACAATCCGGGATATCTAAAGAAGAAGGCAAAGTTTCGCAAAATAAAGGCGATTCCGGCAGACAAAAATGTGTGGGGCTTTCACTGATATAAGCAGTTATTATTGAATCTCTTTCACTTGCTCAAAGATAATCTAAAAAGTTGGGAGCTCGGTCTAGAGGAGAAGCCAGCCTTGTGCACTCAAATCAAAATTTCTGAATAATAAGGCACAATTTCGAAAGACAAGGGCCAGCTGGGCATACAACAACGTCTTAGGTTTAGAGAAATGCAAGCTGTCATTATGATATCTCTTTCAGTCACTCAATCTTAGTGAAAAAAGAGGGTCCGACAGACCGGTGTTTTGAGGGGCTCGGACCGGCGCGTCGTCTGCCCGCGGAAATGCAGAACCCGGAATGCTTAGTGATTACGTCTAAGATTGTTCGTATTTTTTCAACGTTGTTTACTTATACGATTTATTACGGTCGCAACGGTCTAGAATTGATTATTAGTTTTTAAAAATCCTATTACCTGCGGGACTATTTTCTGTTCTCTGGCTACTGGCGGAGTGATTTGGAAAGGTTACGCTGGGACGAGTATACTTCAAGTTTGTGATGTGAGTCATCTGGTTGTCACAGTCATTTTACTTTTGGTTGGTCGTGATTAATGCATACTCGAAGTCTGAATGCGCTGCCTAGTGTTTTGCGATTAAGTTTCTAATCTTATTCATCTCTATTGATAATTAATGCTGTAGTTTTTTCTTCATCGCCTTATTGAAACTTTCTTTCGGCTTGTGAGGGTAAGGTTAACCTCCTTGACGTAACTTAAGTATTCGAAGTCAATTGAAATTCGTTATTTTATTTTGTTCATCTCGATTTAAATGCCCGTTCTTCGCTGTAGTTTTCAATAGAAACGGCCGTTCTGTAAAGTCTGGCAAGGCTCTCTCTTTTCCTCATTCATTTAGTTACATTTCTTCTTTTGTGTTATTAGTTTCCTAATATTCTAATTGAAACGAACAGGGTTGTTGCACTGGCATGGTCACAGCCATGGAGAAAACACTTAAGGAAAAACTTGGGAAGGTTGGAGTAAGTATCCTGACATTAGTCTTGTCTATCATTTGATAGCTGTTTTCACTTATAGAATGTTGCCTTTCAGTATCAGAGTCCAGAAAACACCTCTAAAGATGTCATTAGTGCCTTGAATGTCTACCGAGGTCTCACTTTTTCAGTGGAAGCTTTTGGTAAGCCACATCAGTTTTCCCTATCTGCCACCTCCAAACAAAGCTGTCAAAAACCTAAAGTTTATAAATGCTTGAGAGCTGAGGCTTCATTACAGTTGATCGTTTATTTATTGTTGATTCAGTTGTTGCTCAGTTTGATGTAATGTAACTTTCAAGCAAGTCTACCAATCTCTCTACCTGAGGTCCAAGCCTCTATTTGTTATTTTTTATGCTGTTTTTTTTTCTTTTTGTACAACCTGTGTTTATTTATCTAATTGTCATTTTGATAGTTTTCAATGATGGATCAATGAAGGACCTTTGTACAATACATGGAACTATTCCTGTACCCTATAAGGGTAAGTTATATTTTTCCTTTTGTTTTCTCCTGTAAAAAAGTCGACCTCATCTTTTACTTACAAACAATGCACATGCACCTGGGATAGTCTTTTTATATGGTTGTTAATGTGTGGTGTGTGGTATTTTTCTTGCTCTTTCTGTCTCTCAAATGAGAGAGGTGGTTTGCTACTTTTACAAGTTGTGTCCTTGTGATCCACACTGATTTCTTTATTGAACAGTTTTCAACTCAAATTTGTGTGTGCATGTGTGCCCTTGTAGTTATAAAACAAATATTAATTGTTTTGATTACTTGAGTATTGCGTGTTGAGCCGGGCACTTTTGCAATTTTATGATGTTTTGCCCAAGACGGTACTGAAGTGTGTGTGTGGTTGTCTTGCTTGAAGTCACTTTATAGGTGTGCTACAACTACATAATCAATTCAAAATCTATGGGTTATCTGAAATGTAGCCTCTTTTAAAAGAAACAAACTTTAGGTTTTTTTTTTTTTCTTTTGCTATGTCTTATGAGCAACAGTGAAAGTAACTTGTTCTCCAATTTGACTGACTAGTTTTATTTCTTTGTATTCAAGTATTTTCGAATGGTACCAGGAAAGAACTGTTAAACTTGAAAGGAACGGTACCTGTACCATATAAGGGTAAGTCATGCATGCTGTCTCTATACTATCCCAGGTCTTCCACACAAACATGATAATTTCTCAAACCTAAACACAATCCATTTTTTTTCTGCTAGTCTAGATTTGGGTTCAAGTGTTACTAAGTAATTATTCTGTTTGCTTTTCATTTTGTGTACTGATTTTATTTTAAGGTATGAATTATAACATACCAGTGAAGATTTGGATAATGGATACTCATCCAAATAATGCTCCAATATGTTACGTAAATCCTACTTCTGACATGATTGTGAAACCGTCAAGAACTACAGACCACAGTGGAAAAATATACCTACCTTTCTTACACTTTTGGGATCCAGTAAGTTGTTCTCGTCATTTTTTGTTTCTTTAAGTAGTGGAGAGGAAAGGTGAGGCTTACTGGTATCTGTGATTTGCTTCTTTTTAGCGCGGTGCAGAGCTTCTACCCTCTCTTATAAAAAATATGATAAGTGCTTTCTCAGCGGAGCCTCCTGTTTATGCAAAGCCAAAGGAAGCTGCTCAGCAGCAACAGCAAGCAAACCAGCAGCAGTCAGCTTCTTCCGGTTTCACACCTTATCCTACACAGCGTAAGTGTCCCTGACAGATATTTTGCTTTTCCTATAATATGGGGCGCTGATGATGATGATGTTGACCCATACTATGTGACGAATTTGCGGGGGTGGGGGTGGGGGGTGGGGTCTTGTCTTGTCAAATACTACGGTCCATCTTAACACATGGGAAGGTTTGGTTATCCAGGTCACGGAAAAGAGGTAGGGGGTCAAGAAGTAGCTGTTGTAACCAATTCAACTCTTTAAACCTTTTTTGTTGCAGCCTACATGCCAATGCCAGCAGCTGGTAGTAACCCAATGTACAACAATATTCCATCGTCGTCCCCCTATCCATCATCTGGGGCACCATATCCAGGAGGGTTCCCAACTCCTTATCCAAATTATAACTCTGGCTCTGGTGCTGGCTCAGGGTATCCAGCATATCCTACAGGAAACAGTCAGCTCCCCTATCCTGCCTATCCTTCTTATCCTGGGGGTCCACCGGTAAGATTCAACAAGGAAACTTTTTTTTTTCTGATCATGGCATCAGATAGTACCCACAATTATGATTTTATTTTTTTTCCTGTAGGCCCCACCAACTGGTAACACACAGAGCTCAGGTGCTGCTTTAGGTACAGGAACAATTACAGAGGAGCACATCAAAGCTTCTCTACTCTCTGCTGTGGAAGATAAAATGCGGCGGTCTTTACGTGAGCAGTCCAGCCGTGCGCGTGATGAACTGGAAATTCTACGGCAAACGGAGTCAGAGTTAAGAGAAGGAAAGAGTCGACTTGATGATATTTTGGCCAGACTCACAAGAGAACAGGTATGTATTACTCTTATACAAGGGACTGCCAATGAGCTATGTAGGATTCTAGCGCAGATTAGAATATTTTGATTCTGTTAATCTCTCAATATCCTGGAATGCATCTGTCATAGGAGGAGCTAGATAAGAACATTTCCATGCTGAAGGACAAGGAACAAGAGCTCAGCAAAGCCACTGAGCGTCTGTCTGATGAGGATCCTGTCGATGTAGATGAAGCAGTAACTACCACTGCTCCACTTTATAAACAGTATGCTTTCTTCTTTGCCATTTTGTTATGTGGCTGATTTCGTTTGTGCAGTTTGACCAATGTTTCTTTTTTCCGCAGGATATTAAATTCATATGCAGAGGAAGCAGCCCTAGAAGACGCCATTTATTATGTAGGAGAAGCCTTACGTCGTGGTGTGATTGATTTGGATGTGTTTTTGAAGCAAGTCAGGTCTTTGTCTCGTAGGCAATTCATGTTACGAGCCTTAATGCAGAAATGTCGCCAAAAGGCTGGTCTTAAGTAAATTACATCTGTTTTTACTAACCAGTCAGGTGCTGTTCCACATTTTTGTTTTATAGTGCCTTTGTTTTTACAAGTACCCCAATTTCCACTCCCTCCCTTAAAAAACATCATAAAGTTTTTAATAAATTTAATCAAAACTGCTAAGAAGCTCTAAAAATATGGAGGGAAAAATATTATGTAAACAAGCAACATACAGATGTTTTTGTCCAATCTTGTTGTTTTGACTCTCTGTCATCGCTGGATGTTTGCATGCATATTTTTAACAGAATTAATTGCTTTGCTACACATGACTGTTGTAGATGAAGTGAAATATTTGAGGATGACATGTGCACTATAGTTTGCAATGTTTATCTTGCACTATGTCCTATAGTATCTGTGATGCAATGCTGTTAATGGTTTCTTTTTTAAAATATATATTTATGGCTCAAAATAAGAGTTGCTTTAGTTATTTTCTGCAGTGAATCGAATATTTTAAGATTGTAAGATGGCTTACTTGATCATAATTAACATAATTGTTGCTGTCTGCCAATTCTGATGAAGTTTGTCAGCATTGCCCACAGTTGTCTTATTTGATACCACCTATTATGTAGGTTTATATTTTCTGAACTTTCACACCATGTGTATTCTATATTAGCTTCATGTAATTATAACTTTCAGTTTTTTTAGAGGTGCCTATTAAGCTTTAGGTGATGCTGATATGCGAAGACATTTATAAGTGACAAATAATGTTATGAGTATATGAACAATTTATTTTTATTATGTAATTTGAAACTTCACTTCTTTGTATGATGGTTAAAATGTGCAGCTTCTGTAAACATTGGACCTAATTTGAATGGTATTGCCTTCAGGTTATTACCAACTGGAAATTAAAGGAACACAGTATGCAAATGAATTTTATTGATTAAAACCTAGTAGTAGTGCACACACAATATACATATACAGATCCAATTAGAAAACACTTTTGTGCAGTTTCAGTACAGTGGTATTTTGAGGGGTTTCAAATTTTGACTCAAACAATTTAAAGGATTCAATTGACATCTTGTCAAAAAAAATTACAGGAATGTATTGGTGAATTCATAACAAGCAGTATGGTAATAAGATTTAAAGATAACAAGAAATATACAGTTCGTATCATACATATATCCCTACCCATAACATCAAAAATAACATGCCCATTCCTGAGAAAATAGCAGCAACAAGTGCTACAAGAAGTTCCTTAAAGACATCTCTTGTATACTTGGTGCTTGTAACTTCATAGACAAAGAACCAAGCAGTGAAGAAAATTCCGATGCCGAGCAGGACAATTGTCAAATGGGGAAAGACTGCTGGGTTGACAGGTGAAACATATCTTGACATAAGTTCTATGTCCATCTGTAAGCACAAAATGAACATTTCGTTGGAGGGTTAATTTACACACAAAAAGGTTTGAATCGAAAACAACACTGTGTTGCCTCTTTCCCCTAGAGGTATAGGCAGGCTCCAGAGAGGTTATGAAGTGCGTTTAAAATCCCTCAATCGAAACTTATCCATTTACATGTCTAAACCAAAAAGCACTAGAAATTAACGTAAATCGTCGATGAGTAACACTAGAGTGCTCCGTTAAAATGCAGCACTCCATCTACTGCTTTCGGCTACCAAAAGGTGACACCGGCTACGGCAATTTTGGGAGGAGAACACAGATGACCGCAAACGTCTTTCCACAATATGGCTACTAATATGAGTCTAATTTAAAAGAAAAAGAGGCAGAAACAACTGTACCGAGAGTAAACTTACGTTGAAAATTTGGTTCCTCCGTTGAACTAAACGTAAACAACGCAGACAGCAGTACGTGGCC
Source organism: Thrips palmi (assembly GCF_012932325.1). Taxonomy (NCBI): domain Eukaryota; kingdom Metazoa; phylum Arthropoda; class Insecta; order Thysanoptera; family Thripidae; genus Thrips; species Thrips palmi. Next base: position 28,496 of record NW_023144635.1, read on the forward strand.
GCGGCTTGGAACTGGTAAATTGAGGGAGGGGGAGGAGAAGGGGCAGGGGCAAGTGGGGGAAGGGTGGGGGAAGGGGGTGGGTGGTATAGGTTCCGCGACAGTTCCACAAGGCGTAGAATTTATGACGTCTTTTCCTCTCTCTCACTCACACATAAACAGTCTCTAGGCATTTCACTGCTGTGACATTTGACTCGCGAGGGGTTCTACTACGAATTTTACTTTGATCTGTCCTACGAATCATTTCGACGGAGGTATACAGAGAAAGAGAAAATGGTGGAAAGACATGGTAGTCGTCGTGAGAAGTTTGGCCTACATTTTCTGGCTTCTTGGTTTGATTGACGTCACTGTAAGTAGGCGTGGCTATGCGCAGCTCTAGCTAGCTCTACGGCAAATGGGGCGAAACTTTGCAGCGCTAATGACTACGATTACGATATATTTAGAATAAGGATGGTGCAGTGTGTTTGTACTGGAGCGTCTGGCCTCACTAACTTAAATCACCCGCAACAGGCTGGAACAATGTCTGGAATGTAAGGAAATAATTTGTGGACAACTCATTTGAGCAGAAGAAACGACATGGCTGCCTCCACGACTGATGCCCTATTTGTGACTGCCAACGTTGGTTCAATTTTTGAAGATGTAAGTTAATGAACTCGGTAGTAAATAAGAGATTACATGCCACTTAGCTTAGACCAACTATTTAATGTTTTACTGATTTGATGACACCTTCAGCTGTTTGTTTTTAATGTGACTGCTTACATTATTTGCACCACAAAATTTTATGTTAATGTAAAAAGTATGGCCCCTCTTCAGGTGTGGAATGTAACAGCTTAGTTCAAGGTAACAGCATTGCAAAGAATCATGTTTGGTATCTCTCGCTGGCTTCATTTTTTTTTTTTTTTTTCACAAAGCAGCATTTCTTTTTGATTGCTACATGATGCCAGTGTTGACTTAACCTTTACATTAGACATCAGTCAAACCATCTCTGAGAAACTCTTTACTCAATTTCTATGTCAAAATTACTCTTGTCTTTAATGACTGCGTCAAAATAATAGTAGATGCATAAATTACTGTTCTGCTTGCATAGAAATCCTTCCAGCTCTGTTAGTGTGCAGTGGTGTACACCTTTTCTTTCATTTTGCAGCCAACGTCCATGCTGAAGATATGGTGCGATGAATTCTTGGCAGTGAGTAGAAAATTACTCGAAAAGCAAATGTTTGTTTGACAATTGAAAAGAGGTTATTAATGGTCTGTTTTCTTTCAGACGGTGTCTCGATTGTCTCCTAAATTAGTTGCCTTGCACTGTCAGGAAGTGGGAGGCAAAAACTATGAGCGAAGCATGCAACATGTTTCTGAATTTGTCAAGTAAGAGTTGTCCCTTCCATTTTTATTTTTTTTAACTCATTGTTTTCACTCATAATTTGTGGTAAAATCTTTTTCAATGCTTTCTTTTAGATTACTCATGTCCAGTGAAGAGCTCCAACTTTTTGACAAAGTGAGAATATTTTTAGATGAGGATTATTCTTCTGCAGAACACTTTACCGTAAGTGTTGATTAGCTTCATATGATGTACCTTGAATTGCCGTATCTTCTTGTGCATAACCCGCACCATTTTGCCTGATTTTAACCCCCTAAAAACCTGCTGCGGGTTTTATGCGGGGTGGCTTTTTGAGGGACCTTTTTTTCAAATTTTGGAGGGTCAAAACTGGAGTGCAGGTCATATGCGGGGGCGGGTTATATCCAAGAAAATACGGTAAATGTTTCTTATTCTGGTCTTTCTTACTGCACTTAATTCTAATTTGCTGTTTTACAAGACTGCAGTATTAAAAGTTCTTGGGAAAGCCAAAAACCAATTACTACTGTTATCTCAAGATTCTGTGTTAAATTTCTTGCTAGGCTTTAGGTAACTTTTACTTCATACACGAATCCTTACGAGAAGAAAACATCCAGATTTTTAACTTTCAAGGTTTGTGTTAAACCTTCAAAGCATGGAACTGCTCTTTTTTTCTACTCTAGTTTAATATTTTTACTTATAACCATTTTCCTCTCTTCTCTTCCCTTCAGAGTGCAAGTTTGAATCAGTTGCCGGAAAGGAAGTATTTTCAGGGAATATTGAAGATGTCGTTACCAAAGAAAAATCAAAGTTTCCTCAGGAAACTTTTCCGGAGGTTGGTTCCCTAATATAGTTGGTCGTCTTCGCAATCTTATGTTACCTTTCACATTCAATCACTTGTTTGAATTTTAGTGCAAGTGGTCTCGCAAGGGGTTCATGCGTACACGATGGAATTTGAATGGAACAATCTTTGATCTCGTCAACATTCATTTGTTTCATGATGCATCAAATTTTATTGCTATGGAGTCGGTGAGTATCTTTTAGCACCTATCCTGATGTCTATTTTGTTTGGGTTGATGCCACTTTTCTTCTGTTGCACTTACGACCCTAAATTTGAACTAACTATTAGCATTTTGCTCTCATTTTCAGTGTCCATCTGTATACTGTAAAAATCGGCAGAGGGCTCTTGATCATACTCTTAAAAGGTAATCCATGGTCTCCATGAACCTAACACATTTTTATTATAATTTGTATTTGCCTCCTAGATTTTGCATGTTAATTTCACAGGCTTTCATTACACTGCTTCTTTCTGATGCCATAGTTAAACTAAGGAGCCCATCATTTCTATTGTTTCTTATTTGAAAACTTTACAACTACGTAATCTTGTATGTTGTAAGTACAGTGCTTACAATTCATATTTCGATCAAGGTTTTTTCAATTTCTCAGCTATTAGTAAATTGCATTCTCAATTGCACTCATGGCAGTGTAATGTATCGTAGTGTAATGTAAACCGTTTTGAGTGGTTATCGTGAATTATTTTTAAGACCACTAAGGAGGAACTGCTTCATTTGAATTATTTTGTGCTCTATTTTATTAATCATTGGCTCCACTTTGCATGCACATTTTCTTTCAGGTTTCACACCGACCACTATGGAATTGTGCCATTTTTCGTGTTTGGTGATTTTAACTTCAGGACTGATACACAAGGGGTAGTCAAGGTAATGGGCATTGTTGTTAAAAAGATTTGTCTATTGACTATTCATTATCCTCCCCGCACTTACAATATTTGGGTGCATGTAATTTCAAAATAAACTTGGAATTTTGTATTGTATTTGTGCCTAAATTTAGGTGTTGCCATGATAGCCGCTTACTGCAAAATCATGGTACAACTGTTTTGAAACTTCTGGATCTGTTGGTTAAAGGGCTCTGTAGAGAGCTTTCTGCTTTGTAGAAATGGCCTCCATTCAAAATGCTTTCTTGGAAGTGCTGTATTTTAAGCTTTTCGTATCAATTCACATGGTTCTGATCTCAAAGATACCTGTTTGGTATTTGTGAGAGACAGCTAGGTGTTTTTAGAAAGTAAGCTCCACGTTGAAGCGCTGCATTATATTTTTAATCTTACATTTATTTTAAAGTTGTGTTTTCTGGAGCTCGGTGTTGTGAAATGAGCAAATTTCATTTTAAATAGTTTTGAACTATTTTCAATAGATTGTATTTAATTTGAACGATTAGCACTCTCACCTTTAAGGCACAAACCTGGTTAGTACAGGGTGTGTGTACATGACAGGGACAGTGAATATGTATTTATGTGATATCTTTTCAAAGAGTTTTTTTTTTCTTGGCACAGTTCTTAAAGCAGAATTTAATTTCTTATTTTTGTAAATATGTTTTCAGAAACTATCTGAGGGTTTGAATGCTGTAAAAATTCAAAGTAATAAAAGTTCTGACCCTGCTAAGCTGCAATACAGGGACGAGTCTAGTCAGGTATTCTCTCATATATTTCTTTCTCTTGTCCTACTGTTCATGACTGTCACATTATCATTAATAATTGGTTCTCTCCTCCAGCAAGTAGTTTTAACTTTGGGGAAGAAAGAATTTAGTCACCAGGATCACCAGAAATTGTTTGTCGGTGATGAAAGTGAATGGGTAAGAATGACTATCATCATATACATCATTGGATTTTGGTTCTAAATGAAGCAGCTCTTTCATCAAAGCTTATGTGTTTCAAATCTAATTTTGTTTTCAGTTAAGGGCATATGATCGTGAGTTGGAGTCATTTAGTGGTCAGCTCTTTGAGTTTACCATTAACTTCCCTCCAACTTACCCATATGTCGAAGATTCTGAAAGGGGGGAAATGTATATGCAGACACGTTGTCCTTCCTGGTGTGATCGTGTTTTTCTGAGTGCCAGTGCTCGAGCCCTTGTTGATGATGTGAGTACTCTATAAGACTGTATTTCTTGTAAGGACTGAATGAACTGTGGTGTTAAACTTATGAACTTATTTTCTTGACAGTCCCTGGAGGATTCAACTCCCGAGTACGGCTTGATAGGCCTAAACTCTTGTATGGGTGATCATAAGGTAAGCAAAAGATTTCCGTCGTTCATTCACAAGTGTTTTGTCTACCTCCATTGTGTCAGTCAATCATGGAAAATTCTAATTTAGTAAATTAACCATAATTGTTTTAATAGTGGTGGCTTTTCCAATTATAATTACCTTTATTTTGGTTGAAATTGATGCGGATAATGTTTCTTAAATGTAGATGACAGTATTTTGGCCTTGCATGCTCCAAAGTTCGAACTGAATTTATCAGTGAAGGTAACTTCCAATCCCCACATTTATTAATGGGCTATTGTTTTGTTTTTTCTTTTGAAATGATGGGTGCAGCCAGTCTTTTTGGACTTAAAACTGAAAGATGGCAGTAGCAGGTACTCAAATAATTATACACTTTGAGTTGAATGCAATTGAATGCCCCCTTGACCTTGGCCCTTCCTGTTTAGTTGCATCCTGTTAGTCAATTCCCCAAATTTCCAAAACTGAACTGAATAGTTTCAAACTAAAAACAACAACCTACCCCTCAAAACTGTTTTTAAAAAATTGCACTTTAGTAACTTACTTAGTTCTTACTTTTTCCTTCTTTTGTTTGAATGCAGAGTTTTTTATAGCTTAAAACTGCTTTCCCTCTATTTCAGTGACTCAACACATGCCTCTACCACCCTTTTCAAAAATTGTACTCTTTTTATTATTATTATTCTTATTATTATTAGTATTATACAATACTGTAATTATTGGTATTACAGAGGTTTCTATAAAACTAATGTGCAACCCATTGTATGTGGCAGTGCATAAGATGACAGCATTGTCGTCAGGAAGTGTTTGGTGCAATCCAGTGTGCTGTCTTTTAACAAGGCACTCCCCAAATGTAAAGTTAACCTGGCACTCCCCAAATGTTAAGTTATCTACAATGTTTTCTATAATTTTGTCATTTTACTTTATTTTTTATGGTAAACTGGTAAACAATTTTTCATGATGCTCCTGTGCGTCACTTAGTTTTGTGAACACCCAGGAGCCTTCTGTTCTCACTTCATGGGACTTTGAACTGGTTTCTAGAAGAATTTGGGGTTACTGCGATGGTACCGTAGAAGCAATACAGTTTATTTGCTTTTGTAGGTGAGAATTAGCAATTTAGTGTTTTCTTTACCGTATGTCTGTTTGAGTATGTATATGATTTTTACACCCCCTCCTGTACTCCCACTCTCTGTTTATTTCTTCTGTTTTTAGACTTGCTAGCTAGTGGAAGTAAGATCGGAGCAATTATTTTTTGGGCTTTTCGTGTCAAATTTGTACTGGTGCAACTATTTTTACTGTAATGCTTCATTTTTGGACTATTTTCTTCTGTTTCAGCCAGTCTTCCTCCAGGCATCTCTGATTGGTGGATTAGGTACGGTGAGTTGCTGTGCATTGCCAGCTGCCCCTTGCACGTCCTGCTTGAGTGCCACAAGTCCCTTAGAACATGTTTGCCGCCTCTGTACTAAGCAACCAGTAGATTCTTCCTCATTTCCTGTCTTTGAACCTGAGCAAGACCATAGTGGCCTCGTCGTTCCTAAATTCCATCGACATACCTCACCATACACTCCTGACAGCACTGATACAGAGCCTGATTTAGGAGAAGAGTTGTCACCTGAAGATCCCCTTTACATGAAGACTAAAAATGATAGGCGTCTCAATCGCTCTGATGTTTCTTCTCGAAAGCGTCTGCACATTTCTGCTGACGCTGCATCTAATGTTGAAGGAGGAGAGAATCTGAATCGGGCAGCTACCAACCGAAAAAGTGTCTCAAAAATTCCTGTACGTGTACCCGATCCCAAAGAGCCCATAGTGGTTCCCCCAGGTCCCATAGTTTCGAAAATTCCTGTCTCTAAGCATGCCGTAGCTAGGCAAGAATCGCTATTGAGAGGTAAAAATGGGACCCACATTTCTCCTTCCACTCCTTCTTCCAAGGATAATCTTGACAAGAGATTAACTTTTAAATTGGATAACGACCTATTTTCATTTGATCGAGATACGTCCCCGATGAGTGGTGCTGATGATCATATTTCGATTTCTAAACCTCGTTTGATGGAAGGAAGGAAGCAGTTGTTCAGGCAAATGAATGTTGATGAAGAGAGCAGTGACTCTGATACATGTTTGGAAGATAGTTTCAATTTATCTGATCTAAAAACGGGTCATAAATTGCCCGAAGATACTAAAGTTGAGATTCAGTTTTCTTTGGTTGAAACTTCCTCTGATCTATCATCACCTGTCGATGGTGAGACAGATGGTTTTCTATCAGCAAAGGCAGGAGGATCTACAACTGATAGTGGAGTGTCCATATCCCCAGACTTGTCAGGGGCAGCCTCACCATCAACTGATGAAACAGATAAAGTTGCACCTGAAACAGCATCCCTTGCAGAGTACGCAGAAGACAGTGACTCTAAAGCTGAAATGAATGCATCTCTTGATAGATTTACCTTTGTGAGAAGAATTCAGTCAGCATCTGCCATGGAACGAAAGAGTTCCTTCCCCTTTCCCTCTTCTATTTTTGTGGAGAATCAGCCCTCATTAACAGGGTTTGGGGGTTCTGGATCTGATTTGTGGGGCATGAGAACATGCAGGTGCATGAGTGATGGCTCACGGAGACAGCGATCGTCCACTATTTCTCACTCAATGCTCAGCTCAAGGACCGATTCCAGAATTCGATTAATTTCTACTAGCTCTCGGCTGGACAGATCATTACCTCGCTTACAAAGTCATCATAGTTCTTCAGATGAAGACTGGTTTGAAGAAATTGCCACCGATCCACTCGAATTGCCAATTGATAATGAACAAATTGCCTGTTGTGACAGTGTGAGCAGAGTGCAAACAGGGGATTGTGTGAAAAGGCTTTCAACGCATCAAGAATGTATCAATGACAAACTGTCTGAGTTGGGGGAAGAGAATGCTGCTGGAAATGACAAGGATGAAATTTCTGAAGTTGGCCCCGAATCATTTTTGAAGATGCATAGTTCATCTCAGTCTCAGTCCAGCAGTGACTGGGCGATGGCTGCAGTTGGAAAAACCTTAGCACAGACTTGTTTTGTGCAAGCAGTTGCAGGAAGATCCGTGAATGAGGAGGCAAGGCTATCAGATCTATCAGAGGCAAAAACCAATCTCGACCAACTTCAAGGATCAGAGTCAGAAAAATCTACATTAAAAGGAAAAGATGAAGAGGTAGTGCCTCTCCATCAGGCAGGAAGTGATTCAGAGGAAAGCCCTAAACATGTTGTAGAAATTCCTCAGAATCAACGGCGACTTTCAGTTACATCAAACGTTAAAGCGACAAACTCAAGAAGCTGCAAAGCTTGCTGCACTCTCCTGTGACAGATTGTTTAAGTCTTCATGACTGATGAATACATAATGTTTACAAGTTTAATTCTGACAATTTTAATGCAGATGTTTAAGTGCTATGACCATTGCCAAAAAAAAGGAATTTGTGAATTTGAGTCTCAATGTATTTCAAGAACTTCTGGAATGAGTTTTGAAAATACTTCTCTTCCTTACCCATTTAAAAGTGAGTGTGATTTGGCATTTGAATATTTTAATCAAATTACTTTTAAAAACAGGGCTTTTGAATGTTATGGTTCTTATTTGTAGGTGTATTCACCCACATTCTATCATTCTATCATTAATTTTGCTCAACACACATTTAAAGCTGTCCATTCTCAAAGTCTGAAACAAAAATGAAGCATTTAGAACCTAAACATAGTTTTATTTCCAAAAAGCCCTCAGCCTGAAGCAAGCATTTTTATCTTTAAATGGGTAAAGATGGTATCCAACCTTCATTCATTCCTCCTGGAGTAGCAGAGGTTTCTCTTGTTAGCCTAAACAAGGTGGATGTTTGATTAGACTTGTGCCAGTACTAAATCAAAATAAAATAACTAAAGAGAAAATCTATTTTATTGAGTTACAATTTACATCTGGGAGAAACAATTTTAAATCAAAATAATGATAATAAAAATAACTTGACTTGTGTCTATTGATTGTTTAATCTTGAAGTAGTTCTAATCAAAATGGTGTCCTCTACCATGGTATTTCTTTAGATGTATTTGTACACTTGTAGGACTACTGCTATTTTTCTGTTGGATCTCCCATAATAATATCTTTCAATTCATGATAAATTTTATGAAAGATAATCCGTAAGGTGCGGATTTGACAGATTCACCAAAAGTCATCTTTGATAAACTGCCATTTATCAGTACTGTATACAGGGTTTTGAGTGATACTTCTACATGTGTTCTAATTGACAATAAGCTATTGATTTAATGTCTTTAATGTTGTAATTAAGGGAGTCCAATGTTTTCTGAAATTATGTATTACAGCGACTCATCCTGTTCCTTACAGAGGTGGCTTGATTTTGGCCTATTGGATTTCACATTCTATGTTGTTTTTCTCATTAAATTGCTGCTTTTTTGTATATTGAGATAGTCAGGTTTGGTTTGAGGTTTGGAGTAATGTAAATCCTTGTCTTTTTATTTTTCCATAATTCCAATTGTATACTTCCTATTATGTGTACTCACCAAATCCTATGCCGCCAGCTTTGAATCTCAAGTCTATTAAAAATAATTTGAAAAAAGATAGAGGCTTTTAAAAATAAGGCATTGATTTTGCAATTTTGTGAAAGAATTGTTAGTGTGAGACCTATATTTTTTGTCTAGGTACGACAGTGAAATGTATGTTCCTATTGTAGTTTTTGTTTGTCTGTGATTACCTTCCCAAGGTGTCCTTATTCTGAAACTTGCCAATATTATTAAGTCAAAGTCTCAAGCACTTTTGGCTCTCTTATATATTAATTCTTTGCTTTAACAATTTTTTAAAAAATGGCTCGTTGCTCAAAGTAAGGCTCTCACTCTGTTGAATGTGTGTCTGATCTGCTACCAACATCACATTAGAGAACGTTCACATACCACTTGAACCTCAGACGCCATGGTAACACTGTCAAGACTCGGCATGCTTGTACAAAGAAAGCTTTACCACGTAACATCATTTTCATGTTCATATGGTATGTGGATGTTCCCATACCAGAAAGGCCAACTGTTTTGGCATTTTTCTTTGAATCTTCCAATTTTTTTCCAATAGGAGTTGAGGCTGGAGAGTGTATTGCCTTATATTTATTTAACACCATGAATTAGTTTTGTGGTGCCTTGTGTCTCATCTATGACAGCCTGTCTTAAACACAAATGAAACTTATGTACTTTGTTTATCGTGATACTGCTAGGATACTTTTACCATTCAAGTTAATCTATCAATCTCCACACCCAATGTGGTTATAGTTCTATGTTGAGTTTTGTTTTTAAGTGTGTGTGAAAATCTTAAATGAATGTATAACTCTTTAAGATTCCTATTTATTACATCGTGTTTTTATGTTGCTGCATTTAACTTTTCTTTTCCCGTTTCTGCTTTTATTGTTAATGAAGGTGTCACTTCAACATTTCGAAAGAAATGTACTTACTTTTTCATTTCATGGTGAATGGTTTCACTTTCACACCATTTCTTCAGAGAAGAAGAATGTTAAAAGCATTTCCCTTCTTGGTTTTGGCACCTTTATAATTTGAATTATTGTTTGAACTAATTTTTATTCCTCAAGGTGTATTGTAGCCAGATTAAAAAAGATTTTTTGACTGCTGTAGAAGGTTTATTTGTATATATATTTATGAAACTTTTGTTACACTGAAAGCATTACTCACTAGCCTATAGCAGCCTCTATACTCACAGTAGAAGGATGTTCTCACGCTCAAAATACTTGCCTTTGGGGCCTTCCAACATTTAGACCTAGGTCCGTGAATATACACGCAACCTTTTCTCTTGGTTGCTGTTGCTGGGGATAGTTTGATACCATTCAGCACAACACTTCCATACTACTGAAGCCAACTTAATTATCAGTGATTAATTTTGCATAAATGTAGCCGAAAAATGAGGCTAAATGTGTTCTTCAATTTCAATCATAACAGACACTGCAACTGCTGCTTTAAAGAAATTTACTACCTATTGCATGCATACATCTTTATACCCAACATATTCTTAATAATCTGAGTGTGACCTGAGTGTTGCTTGCTCAATCGCATGGTGCATACGTAGTTACTTTTCAAAATGTGGTGTGCCACATGTTTGTGACTCCCCTCGTAGTTTTTCCTTTTTTTTCTAAACTTTTAAATTTGTAATGTAGATAGCTTTTTCAAACCTTTGTGGATTTTATTGTAAAAAGTTAATTTTCATTCCCCATAATGAGTGCTTCCAGAAGCATTTATTTGTAAATTGTCAGGTAAGTATTCATGGCAATCCATCAGTGTGTTCCACTCAACTGATACCTTTTGTGTTTCACATGCATTTTTTTCTGTTCTTTCTTTGCCTAGGAACAAATTTACAGGAGGAATCCACTGAACATGTCAAAACAGCGTCAGATGTCAACATCAAGAGCAATAATGGGAGTAAAAGCAATGTCACGTCATTTGAAGACAGAGAAATTTCGGCCGATGATATTAGTGTAGATACTCTCAGCAATAGCCCAAACAACCGTATCATTGATTGCCAGGTAGTTAGCGAGGAGCGTGATGAAGCTGTCATGATTAAAAATCACCTTGACCCTGTTCCTTTTCCAGAGCCATGTGATCCAGCTCCCCCTTTCAGATACTTCTTATGGAACCAAACTGAATGTCCCATTAAGGTGTTCAAAGAAACTCCAGTTTAGCTGTATGTAAGAGGGGAGTTACTGTTTCACAAAATAATTCTGTTTCATCACAGTGACTCATTGGACTCTCTTTAAATTATTTTAAGCTACATAAATTTTTCCTCCATTGCACTGCACTTTCAATTGTACTTAAGTGAGAATGTGTTCACTAGAAACAATACAATATGTATGCTTGCAGTTACATTCTTCCAAGTTCCTCCAAGAGTAGAAATCTTTCCCTAAGTTGATGTTGCATTCCTTATAGCTTTTTGTTACTGTATATTATACTGTCATTTATGTGTTGGTTATTAATGTATTGAAATGTAGATCTCAGTGATGTACTTTACCATAAACATAATTGCATTATTGTGTGGTTTGCTCGCTCGGTGTCTTTAGTGTTTAGGTACATTGTGTCCTCTAGTCTTTCCACCATCTATGTACTTAGTTGTAGTGAACTAACTTTCTTAATGTACTATTACTCGGTTTTCTGCTTAGCTCAGTTCACTGTTCAAAAGATGATGTGACAGCTTCTTTCTGTTGTATCAAATAGTTTATGCTAGACCTGGACCAGGGTTTAAGTCATAAAGAAATAAAACACTGGTGAATTTAAATTTGTCAATAAGTGATACTATTTGATGTTTGTTAAGGAATGGTCAGTGGTACTCCGAAGGCCTTACCTTGGTTACTTTTCATATATTTGTTGCACACTTGCAATGCAAAACCCTAAATGAATGGTTTGTCAGACTGATATCTTTTGACTGAATTTTGAAAGATAATTTATCAGCAAGAGAAGTAATCTTTTTTGTTGTCCTCTTGAATAATTGTTTATTTATTTTCCCCACTTCCAGAGAGACCACATAAACTAGACCAAAAATATTTACATTTATAAGACTTAACTGTGCCATCCACTATTACCACTAGGCCAGATGTTTGTCTGTCTGATATAATCAAAATAATAATAATTCTGCACTTGCGATTAATTTTATTGCCAACTTCATTATGACACCCTACCTGTATATTTGCATATCAAAACAGGCAAACAAAGTCACCGCTGAGGTGGTATGTGCAAGTCTTACAGATAGCTGTATCAATTCAAGGAAATTAACTTTTTGTTTGTATGCGTCAACGTCAACTGTTCATAACTTCAGCCAAGTTGCAGAAGGACATTAGAAACAAGATTTCACCTTTGCACCCCATAACTAAATTGCTTCATAATTAACTTAAACAATGAAGACTGGTATATCGTCTGCTAATAAATGTGCTCCTTGCTTAAATTCATGAACTGGTGTTTTAATCATGGGTCCATTTAGTTTAGAATGAGTTGCACACGTTTGCATGGTTGCCATTTGATTTTATTTAACCCAGAAACTGTTTTGTCGTGTCCTCTTGACTTCAAAGTTTGTAATTGTAAGGTACAATTAGGATCAATACAGACCTCAAAACCTATTCTAATTGAACTCTTATAAATAGCAATTATGAAGTATCTCTTTTTTCATCACCATATCATGTCATTCAATACCTAGCGCCTAATAGTCTTATCCAGTGTTCTGCTGTGTTCAACTTTCACAAGCCTTCAACAAAAGCGTTATTCGATTTGTGAAGCCGTTGGAGCAACACTCCTCTTTTTGTATGAGTTTATGAAGCCTGTGTCCTGAGATCTGTTCTTTAATATAAAGAAAATACAAGCTCTATTTACTTGGGCCCTTTGCCGTCTGTTTTCTCTTGGATATTACCTTAATATCAATTAATTTTTTTTCAATTGAAAGTATGAATGTGGAATTTACCCTGGGAAAAAAAGAAGGTGGCGAGGTGTGATTTAAGTGGCATTTAAGTGTCACCTTACTGCCACCTTAGCAAGGTGGTTTTTAAGTGGATTTTGACATTTTAAGTGGCAAGGTGTTGAAGTGGCCAGTAGGGGGTGAAGTGGCCAGTAGGGGGCGAGGTGGCAATTAAGTAGATGTTAACAGTTCCGAATGGACTAGTATATGACTTGGCGGAGTTTCAGAAATTTAATTAAACGTTGAAATTCTGACACATTTGACTATTGCAAGGCAGAAGCCCGCACAGCCATCCAGTACGTCTATGAACATAGACCCACATCACCTTCATGGTCAAGAATTGCGACCAAGGCCAGGACTTCAGATTGTATGTCCAACTACGGAAGAGTTGCCTTCAGCCTCACAACTTAGTCCGTCTGGCATCATGAGGTCCAGCCTCGGTGCTGATTCCTGCAGCTGCCTAAGTAGTTTGGCACAAAACCTTTTCCCCGAGAGCCTGATGCCGGGCAGGAAAGTGCTGGGCGCCATCTGTTGGCTTCCAATTGAGTTATGGGCTAGAACAACACAGCCTCCTACCTAACGCTCTGCCCCCTTGGTATGGATTTTTAATTGCCACTTTACCACTTGGCTCTTTATCGCCACTTGACCAGTTACATGCCACTTCACAACCACCTTGCCACTTTGTAACCACCTTGCCACTTACTACCTTAATAGCCACTTCATTGCCACCTAAGTGACACCTTGCCACTTCCTTTTTTTCCCAGGGTTGTAGGGTCTTAGCCTGTATCTTCTACCTCTTCTTATTGATATTTGTCATCCAGAAGTAATAGCTGTTACATTGCAAGAAAGCAAGAGTTTTCCCTTCAATGTATTCTTTCTTGGGTGTAATTTTAAGTTTGATCTCATAGCCACTAGGATGATATGGAGGAACTCGAAAGCATCAAGTTGTTCATAATTGAGAAAAGAACAAGTAGGGCTAACTTTTAGTTAGATGTCTCTCCAGATTTCATCAAAGTTTTGTCAAGGTGTTGCTTTGGGCAGCCTTAACAAACATGTCTTAAAACATGGCATCAAAAAATTCTTTCCCACATTTTTCAATAGTTGAAATTGGTCAAAAATGCTGAAAACAGTCCAAATGCCCCTAAACTGATCTCATTTGAGCTTATGAGGTTTAGTATTAAATTTTGAGATCATATTCTTCTAGAAAGAGTGCAGTAAGCTCCCAAAGGACAGAAACAGCATTTTGAACGTTTTCTCAAACACCTAGGAATCCAAAAATTTAATTACAATTTTTATGCAGGCTCGAGCAAAAAAAATTGGAATTGTGTTTTTTGAAACAGCCAAGAAAACTGTTATTAGGTGCATTTATTCTTTTTAAATGTGAGAAAAATATTTCATGCCCAAACATGTTAAGAGCTCTGAAAGCAACAATTCGACAAAATTTGGATAGAATCCCAAGCACTAGTTTCGAGCATTGTGCGATCAGAAAAACATCTACGCTTTTCAATGAGATAGTAACAACGAATTTCAATCACAAATTTTCAAAACTTGGTGAAAATATAAAATGTCAGTACGAAACTCTATCAGTTATGCAATTTGTGCTTTTTGGTGTTGCTTATTTGTAAACTTATCATAGCCTTTCTTTCTTCAATTGTTGAAGCTGAATAAACCAGTCTTAATTTCAGAATGATTATTACAAAAATATGTATCTATATTTTAAAAAACAAAACATGAAAACACTTAATTCTATCCATGAAATGAAACCCAAGAGTATGGTGGTTGTTTTTCATTTGACTGTCATTCCTTCATTGAAGGATGCAAACAGCTGATTTGGCCCCCATTGATTGGGCTCGTTTCCCTGAAACACAGTCAGAGACCATGGGAACATGGGTATCTGAGATTTCTGCTTTTACAACTGGCTGATGCTCCTCTTGTTCGGCTCGAGTAAGCTTTATACCTAACAGTTCGGCAGCTATCTTTTGAAAGAACAGCGAAATCTGCAATTCAATGAATGAGAGCTTCAATACATTACACATTACACCTACTCAATCCAACAGATCTTAATAAAACCTTACATTTTCACCTGTGCGTGCAGACACAACATACGAAAAGAAGCCATGATCAGAGGCAAATCGTTGTTGATGATCCATACGAATGACTCTCTGATGCTCCATATCACCTGGCATATGACAATTTTAAACGGCTTTAAGTAAAATTTGAAAGTTACAAATCACAAATTTAAAAACACAACTGCTCTTTTGTAATCAGTAATCAGCTGTTTTAATGACAGATTTCCTCCAAGTGACTCATAAGTTTTAAAATAAATTAAGCAGAAGCAAGTGCCATGTAAATACATGACACGGCCTCACATTTATTTCCAAGAACAGCACACAATACTGGCTTGGCTTGAGCAGTACGAACAGCTTGCATCCACTGGCCCAAGTTGTCAAGAGTAGAGGAACTAGTCACATCAATCACGTATATGACTACCTGCAGGTATACATAAACTGGTTGTAGGACAAAATCATTAAAGTAGCCACATCACAATATCTTAATTTTTAAAATGAGTTTTTAAATAGATCAGTTTGTTAAAGCCAAAAAGAGTAATGTGTAACATACGTGGGCACCAAAGATGTACTTGTCTAGCATTTTTCCATCCAATGCAGATCCTCCAACATCCCACAGTTGAATAGTTGCATCTCGTTTTCCATGAACTGTTATTCTTTTTAAGAAGAAGTCCACACCAGCAGTAGGAAAGTACTGCCTTGAAAATTCTTGATGACAGTATCTTCTTATGATGCTGGTCTAACACAGAAAAACATAATCACAGATGAGCAGAAGTAACAAATCTTAAACAGGTAAAAGTTTTTTGTTTTTTGGGGGGAGGGGCACAATTTGTGGGTGGAGATCAAACATTAATAGTACCTTTCCAGTGCAAGGATCTCCTACAAGAACAAGCTTTAACTGCTTATCGAGACTGACTTCCTCTTCAGAATCAGACATGGTGATAAGTAGGAGGAGTGTTCCACAATATTCACCCCAAATTTTAAAAACCTACATAAAATCTGTTAGACATCCAATGGCAACTCTAGTTGGGCCACAATAAGGGATTCCTTGTGACCAGCATGAAAGTTCTGCATGCATCATACTAGAGATTCAGAACTCTCACAGTGCACTCAACTTGGATTCTACTCCAGAAACAGCTAAACTAATTTTTAAGACCCGGCCAGAGGTGAGTGTTTGATGTCAAGAAACTTGCGCTCAGTAAGGCGCGTCTGGGCTCGGGCCGCTAGGGACTGCGCAAGCTGCGGCCTTGCAGTGGCGCAGCGCTAGGGCAGCGGCGGCACCCTACTAGCAGCATGCTAGTAGGGTGTTGTCCAGTATTGGAGAATCGATCGGGGAGGTCAGCGCCGCTCGCTCCGCTCCCCTGCTCTGCCTGGCCATAGGCCTGGCCTTGTTCCGCACTTCCAGGTCGATACAAGGCGAGGGTCGCTGGCTCCCCTCTCCTCACCACCCTAAAAATATTCAACAGACAGAGAGAGGTGGAAACTCCAGGGAATGACCTACGACGGCGTGCGCGGATCCAAAAGAGGGGGGCATTACCCTCCCTGGAGGCGGCGACGCCGCCTGAAAGGTATGCAACAGGCCGCACTTTACCCCTGAAGGTAGGCAACTTTTGTGACCCCCCCTCCCCCGCACAGTGAATCCACCCTTGTACAATGGACAGCCAGCATGAAAGAAGTGAAAACTAGCATTAAGAGCGCATGACATATTCATCACCCTAACTAAGTCAAAGTTTGTTTGAGCAATGAGGGCAGGATATAGTGTTATTTCTGTTCAAAAGGTCACACCAAAATAAAATAAACAGCTAGTTTAAGTAGTTCTTATTCAACCGTAATCAGCAGATTTCCAAACATTTTTTTTTAAGTTGAATATCA
Source organism: Thrips palmi (assembly GCF_012932325.1). Taxonomy (NCBI): domain Eukaryota; kingdom Metazoa; phylum Arthropoda; class Insecta; order Thysanoptera; family Thripidae; genus Thrips; species Thrips palmi. Next base: position 45,282 of record NW_023144635.1, read on the forward strand.
CATGTTTTAACTAACTTCAAAGACAAAAACATGAAAAGAAAAAGAAAGTTATTTTAGTAAGGAGCATGTGCTTAACTGTATTTACAATTCTGCTCAAGGCTTATTTGGTATTATTTTGAGGGAATGCTGTCAAAACTAACAAACTAAGAGAAGAAATGAGTCTCTTCATCAGTAAACAACTTACACACATCTTGTTGTTGGTCACACTTTAACAGAAATCTGTAAATACATGCCATTCCATGAACAACAACTTATTCATGAGTCTAAATCAAAAATAAAAAAAAATATCTAAAGCTAAATTCTACACAGAAAAAAGAGATAGGTAATTTAGAATACTAAGCTGTATATTACAGTTTAAAAACAAATTGAACCTCTTAAATATAGATCACTAAGAGGGAGAGAAATTGGACAGTTAAAAGAAATAAATACAGTACAATGGGTTCATATCCCTAGAATAACTTTAAAGATATCAAACATTATTCAGTCTCAAAATAACCCAACAACGAAAGCAGCAGTTTAAGTTCCACCGGACTGCTGTTGATACACCTCTATGGTATCTCCTTCATCTAATTTTAATGACTCTGGAGTATCTGTCTCATTGATGGCATCACCATCAAACCTAAATCTAGCCACTTTTGAGTCCAAATTCTGTCAGGAGAAAAAGTACAAATTAGGGTCTAAGCAGGAACATATTGTAAACCAGTATGTACAAATAAAGAATGAATGAATACTAACCTGCCTCTCGCAGTAGGCATGCATGAGCTTTCTAAGTGGAGTCTTCTTTTTAATTTTAAATTGGACAACTGCATTATCTTGTCCCAGAACTTTCAAATTTATGTACTCTGCATTATCTTGGGATCCAGATTTTATGTCCTGCAACAAGATTAAAAATAAATTTTACTATACAAACAGAATTGTAATTTAAAAATTGGAGAATAACATGGTTTAAAGAAGTTGAGTAAACAAAAAAAATAGGATGTTGCAAGCACTAAAAACGATTCCCAAGCTATTGGAGCTCTCTGCAACAGTCCAATTAAAGGAAGGTAAGACCACAGGATTCCCATAAACGAACAAAAACGAGTTTTTCAGAAGAAAAATAATCTGAAAACACTAAGATTCATTGCGCTAGTGTCCCAAACAATAGAACAGGGTTGTTGGCATGAGGTTATGTGGAATGGAGACAAATTTAACACAATGCAACAGACGTGTGCAGCAATAAGTAAAAAGAACAAAAAAAGTGTTTTAGAGCAGTTTTCCGAAAAGACTGAGTGACAACGTTCTAAAGTAATACATTTGAAACCAGAAAGCTAAAATTCAATTGACCAACGAACCTCACTTTCGGCTTTTCAAAAGTTACCCCAAAAGAATGCAATCGTTTTGTCAATTAACAAAGAAATCATACACAGCTGGAAAGTGAGATAACAAGTACCTTTTTGTCGTCCATCGTGATGACTCTTTAGCTAAATACTTATGGAGCTAACGACATTTAACAACAATAACACCAACGCTGAAATCTGTCCACACGCATGCCGCGCGCCGCGTCCTCTTTCAACTGTTTAAATCAAACCGCAACTGCAATCTCAATGTCGATGTTGAATCTCGAGAGGCTCGGGGTCGTTTAAAGAGCTCCAAGGGAATTCCCTCAACCAAATTTACGCACTTTATTCGAATCATTCAGGTCCGAATTACTAAAAAGGGTTACTCTTATCCTTTAAAGGAAAAAAGAAAGAAAAGGCGTCTTAAAACTTATTTGACTTTCGGAAACTGCCGCACAGAGAGCGCTTCTCCGAAGGAAACAGCAGACGACGTGACGCGCTCCCCGCTCTCCCCTCCCCTCCCGCTCCCAGTGCCCTCGCGACCTGCACTCAGCGAGCAGATGCGACATCCAACCAAACGAAATTCAAATTTTGTTGTTTTCCAAAGTCAACACAATGACTGTCAGGGCATTATGGCAGACCACTTGTCAAATTTACCCTTCTATCTCCAAGCCTTTCGCATGCCAAAGAATGTACGTACTGGTGTAGGGTTTTTTGTGGAAGTAACCTATGAACTTGACAAACATCAGCTGTATTTCGGAACATTCATGTTTATCTACTTTGTTCATGACTTTTGTGAAAATTGTGTCAGTTTCCGAAAACGCAATATAATTATTCAATCATCAATATCGCATATCGTATGTGCTTTCTCAAGCTGCAAATAGTAATGTAACTTTCACTGTGTATCATATTAGTCTTCCCTTTGTTGTCGAATCTCTTTTCCACTTGCTCTGATCATGTTTCCAGGACTGTCGATAGACTGAAACTCGTCCGACTTGCACATCAGCAGCTGCCTTCGTCTTCAGCCTCTCCCATGCAGCAATCTTCAGCAACAGGACCACATCAGAATACACCTTCTGCAATGCCACCTATGAAATCATCACCTGAAGATGGGAGTTCCAAACAAAAGTCTCTTCGTGTAACTGTGGTTTCTCGCTACATGGAATATCTTAATTCTTACATTAAAATTCTAGATAAGAAGTTTCCAGCAGCCATGAATGTGTACCGAATATTTATGCTGGGCACCAAAGAGTTATTAAGGTAAGAAGTTCTAGTAACCAATTTGCGTCTTCCTCTGTATGCAACTTAAGTGTCCAAAGAGAGGAATTGACTGTCACTTTCTGTATCCATGCATATGTTTCGGGATTACTGAGCTGAGCTTCCTACAGTATATCTTCTTATGTTGCAGAGATATGAGGGTTTACTTTCGTTTGTTAACAAATGTTACGTGGGATGTCCAAGTATTGCGTCAGTTAAGTCGTAAGGAGTTAGAGCTTTACCAAAGTATGCCAAAAGATATGTTGAAGATATTACCATTTTTGGTTTTGTCATCTCTTCCATTTGCTAACTACGTTATGTTTCCTGTTGCGTGAGTATATCTCAAAATCTAAATTTGATTTTGATTCCACATAATTTTAATTGATATTTATCAAAGTATTCTTTGCAATAGGTACAAGTATCCTCGGCAATTGCTATGTAAACATTATTGGACCCTGCAACAGAAAGTGGAGTTTGCAATGCAAACCCATCGTAAAAAACTCCTAAATCAAAGAGCTGTTTTTCGAGGCTTACAACTGCAACTTGATTCACAAGCTGTGAAAAGAGACAAACGAGTGCACAGAGTATGGTCTCACAGCATTGCATGTCTCGGAAGTGGCCAGCATCCTCAACCTGAAGATATTATTCAGTGTTTACCACTCTTTCGAGGAGATCCATACCATCTTGACTACCTGATGCCATCTCATGTAGTGAGTGTCTTATGGCAGTACCCATCATCACCCCCTTGACATTTTTCTTCTTCTCCTGGCTCTTCTATTTGAACTTATAACCCATTGGTTTTTCCAGAATTCTCTCTTGAAGCTGCATGGAATGCATTCTATGTGGAGAAGACGCAAGAGGCTTGCTGATCATGCAAGTTTAATTCATGAAATAGATTTAGCGATATTACGTGAAGGTGGTGTGGAAGTGATGACCCAAGATGAAATGCGTTCAGTAAGTTGCATTTGACTGTTTTGTCAAATTTTCACTTAAAAGAGATAATCAGGCAAATCAATTCATCTCATTTACAGGCCTGTTTCTTAAGGGGATTGAATCCTGTAAATATGTGCACTGAAGACCTCCGTTTGTGGCTGTCACAATGGATGAAGATCTCAACCCAAGTGGATCAAACCAGTCTTTCATTATTACTACATTGTCCTGTTTTACTTGCTTACAACAAACCCAGCAATTGGGCTTTGTTTCATTGATGTACTCAGATTTTCATACATCATGCATGACAATCATTTTGTGAACCTGCATGGCCTGAACACTGAGTCTCCTGTATCCACGCTCTCCTTTGGAGCGTGTGGCAGCACCCAAACACTATTTCATTTTCTGTGATAAAACCTGTCTCTTTAGCTAGAATTTGACATGTCAAAGTGAGAACTAAATAAATGAGTTATTTATTATTATTCATGCACGGCATCTGTTGCTACCATTGTAGAGGTGAAGACAAGAGAAGGAAGAAGAAAAAGAACATTTTTCCACCATCAACTTTTATTAAATTTCAGATATGTTAACATTCTGGTTCTGGGTTACTTAAACTTCTAATTTATCTTAAGATGCAATATTTCTTAAGGAGGGTAAAATGTTGAGTACAAAACTACAACACAAATAAACTACATCAAAATGAAAATCTGACAAGAGTTCGTAGACTTGTTGATTTTGTAATGGGTAAGCAATGGGTTTGTCACTAGCAGGTACTGGTCACAGCCTTGCAGTAAGGTAATGGTAAAAATAAAAGTATCAATGAAAGGTACCATGGTTAAGTAACTCAAATACAAATAATAAATTTAACAGAAGCGCAAGGAAGACCAGCAGGGGGACTGGGTGCTTCTAGTTTGGCACGAAAAATAGATGCAGGCAAAAGAAAATATATTCATAGGGGAATGTAGGCTGGTAAAATGCCAATCTTTGAAGTTCTTTGTACATTACCTTTCTCACCATTAGTACCTTTGTCTGAATCACATGAAGTTTCAGAATCCGAATCCATATGATCCAGTTGTGATTTGTTAAGTAACTCACAAGAACTACTTCCTTCATAGTAACGCTTAACTTTTTCAGTTTCTTTTAGGGAGGCGGATTTGTCTAATTCATTAACTTGTTTCCAATTTTCCTTGAGTTTTACAGTGTCTTTGGGATGCTTAAAAACAGTGCTCCTTTTCTTTCTAGGTTTCCGTTTTGCACAGCTTACATGGGGATAAGGACAGTACCTACCTTTACTGCATTTCCCATCTTTCTCAAATTCAGGGCACAGGAACAAATGTCTCTTCTTGCACTGAAGTAAGAAATTAAATTATGTGAAACTTAAAATAATATCAAGCGAAAAAGAAGTTGGTAAATAAGATGAAATTTGTAAATTGTCCTAGATTAGGTAAAATCATTTTTAGACTCAATAGCTTTAATTGACACCACATTAGAATGCATCTTCAAAAGCATAAAAACCATTTCAATGAAAAAGAGACAAGATAACGAAATTTCTTGACTTACCATGTCACCGGCATCACAGTAGCCATGAAGAAACTGACGGCAAATATCAGCATTGGCACTAAGTTTCACATGCAGGTAAGGGCAGTTATCACGAACACAACAACCTTCCAGAAAATATCGACAAGTTGGCATTTTTTCAGGTCCAACATCATGAGAAAGAAGGCATTTTTCACTCTCACAAGTGCCTTGCAAAAACCTAGAAGATAAAATAGTTCTTAAAATTTGTTCTGAACAAATCTGATGTAATTGATGGAAGCACAGCGTTATGACTCACTTCCGGCAGATAGAAATATTTCGAGGATCATGAACTCGCCAACATTTGCCCGCCAAGTGGGCCAGGCATTTCCCAAAACGATGATAGATTAAGCATGGCTGATTATTTTTACGAAGTTTGTCTGTTAACAAAGCTATGCTCCTCATCTTTGCTAGACTAAACAAAAATAAATAAAAAAATTAGTTCAAAGAGAACCACAATATTACATAATATTGGGAAAAAAGGATTTCTTTCATTTTATTTCAGGGACTAAATAGCAAATTAGGTACCTCAGCAAGTTTCTTGCATAGTGGGTATTGGTGCGTACTAAGGTGTTGTCACTTCTTCGGGTAAAAGTAACTCCTCCAATGTCAACTCGGGCAAGTAACTTTCCACTGCTGCTTGCACCAGAACTATCTTCAGTGCTAGAAGGACGTATTGTTTTGCCTTTACCATCCATCACAAATCTTCTTCCACGTATATGCAATATTCTTTCCCTGGCTTCTGGAAGAGAATAAAAATGTAAAGAAACAGATACCATTTAGAGGAACAACATAATAAAAGAAAGAATGAGCTCTTACTTCCAGTAGAAGTCCGAGTTAGGGTAGTTCTGGTTGATCTGTACAGTACACCACCAATATTCACAAGACTTCTGTTGGGTACACTCTTAGAGGATAAAGTACTCATTTCATTCTTCTGACTACTGTTTTTACTAAAACGAACAATTAAAAAATAACAATAAAAATCAATGAACAATCAAAATTCAACAGAATTTTATGCAAAGACACTTACATGCTTCTCCCTACTGCTTGGTATCTCTCCTTTTGCCATGAAATGTTTTTGTACAACCCTGACTTTAGGAAGTTCGATTTGACACAGTTTGAACGACAATGACTTCCAGAACCTGACATGAGAACCTGAGTCCTGCTTTTAGCCGTAGAAGCCTGAACTATTCTGAATCTTGAAACTTTCCTTCCATAAGATGGTTTGTTTGCATTTAAACTCCTATTTTTAGATCTTATTGGGGATGAGTACAGTGAAAAGTTACTCATAGAGGAGTTCCTAAAAGAAGACTTGGATTCTGCCGAGCCATGGCGTACTAATTTATACCTAGAATGATCAGTCCGAGCCTTTTCTTGAGATGCTGCCGGTTCTTTATGATGACTTGGCTGAGCTTTGATAAGTCTGTACCTGGATTTCAAGCTCCTCCTTAAACGGGAATTTTCCAACTGTATCCGAGGCGTGTGACACACAAATGATTGGTCAAGCTTCTTCCCCACTTTCACTTGTTCTGTGAATGAACCACAATCTTCAGGTTGACGAATGAATTTGTATACAGATTTGGAATTTGAAACTGAAGAATGCCTGGGATTAACACTTTTTCTTCCTGATTTTCTGAAATAAGTAGTTGGTACACTGTTGACTGTTTTCAATACATTTTGTGCAGTTGTTGGACTGCGGACTAATTTATACTTGCTGGCGACCTGTCTGGCCAGTTTCTGAGTTGATGAGCAGCCAGTTGGACTTCTCTTGTTAACTTCCGAACTTAAAAGCTTGTGATAGTGGGTTGAATTTGTTTTGCGAACTAATTTTCTTGAATTGAGGACGACAAATGAACGTTCTGTGACACTTTTAACCACACCAGGCTTTTTGGAAATTTCTTCCCTCATTTTTTTGGTTTCAGAACTTGTGTTTGGACTAATAGTGGTACCACTTGGTCTTGATGACAAACGCGAAATTTCATTTTCAGATGGTAAATTATTGAAGTGCAAACCAGATGTCTGTCTTGTCTCTACTGGACGAGGAGGCTGCTTAAGATTAAGCTGAGACAAGACTTTTGGATTGACAAAAATGGTCTTCTTCCCCACTGTTTGTGCATTGGAGCCTTCTCCTTGAGCATTGTCTTCAATTTGGGAGGCAGATTCCACACGACCTTTCCAATGAGGATTAATGTGAACATTTGCTGGTCTGTTTGGGATCATAGATTGGTGTCCCAATACTTTTGGCCGGTAGTTAGGATTGATGTGCACACGAGGTGCCACAGGGGCAGGCATACCATCTGTTTGGAGCATAGCATGATCTTGAATGAAGGGTGAACTGTAATAAATTTCACTAGCTGTGCTATGACAGCTGCCATATTCATTGGCTGGGTCCAGGCCCAGGCCATAGGAATTTGCATATGAAACATTGTTGAATGACGAAGAGTCTGAGTGCACTGTCCCAAAACCTGAAAATGAATGGCATTGAGTGATCATAGTTAAAATTAAAGACTGTTTGTAATACTGAATGCAATTCTCTTTTTTCTGCTTCAATACCTGAGAAAATATCATTAGGCCCTGGTATTCTATGTGGTTCCATACTGAAGAGCCAAGCTGGAAAAAAAAATTAAAAAGCTCCTAATTTTAATAATAAACAGATCTTTTACAACACATGACACAGAAAGATATCTGAAAATGTAATATTAATTTAAGATCCAGCAACTTCAGAAAGAGTGAGGGTCCACGTTAGTCTAGGTTAGACCTCAAGAAGGATTCGAACAAATTAATGTAAAATTAAAATGAAATGAGAATAGTAAGTACTACAAACCAAACTAAACCATGATTAAATGTCCTTGGCATGAATCAAGAATCCAAATGTATTGTGAAATAGCAACTACAGTAACAAACAACAAACTGCTTGTACTTAGTACTCCGAACAATGTTCGCAGAGTCATCCATAGAAAAATAAAATTGAAACAAATACCTAGGATCTGGTTCCGGAGAGACTGCACAGGTACAATCAATCCATCAATCACGACATATTGGTCCAAGGTTTATTAACGCTACCTACAGCTGATTGACGTGAAGACGACGACACAGCAAGACGTAACTTGGCACTGCCCTCCTTAAGTTCGGTCCGCCACCTGTTGGCCAAATTGAGAACGTTTAAACAAAACAACAACAAACAATCAGTTGTGTGCCTTTTACCAAAGGAGATGTCAAGTTCTACGAATGTATTGAAGATTTCATTATTTATCCTTAATGTGTGAAGTTGGTGAGTCTTTTTTTGTGGCGTGAGTACTTGGAAAAGCTGTGAGCATAATTGCTATGGCTCCGTCTTTCTAGCTGGAGCCTTCCGGAGTAAATAAACATAAGTGTGCTTGGAGGTCTTTTGCTTAATACGTCATTTCAATTCTAATTCTCTTGCTTTAAGCTGATAAAACATCTGCTGTCCTGAAATTTTGATCCTTGGATCGCTTTGGCTTCCATTTTCGGCAGTTTGCGTCAACCTTTCGCCAGTATTGCCCACCTTAACCGTTGAGTTTCTCCTCGGCCTCAATAAAGCTTCACAGCCTACTTTCGTTTTCGCGTTCACCTCTGCTCATGCAGCTTCTTTTTGGTGCGACGTACTCTATCGTGAATAGTTGAAGTGTTGGAAGCTGCTTTGGGCTGTATGACGGCTTGTTTGGGTCTCTGAGTTTAATCGCAAAGTAGGGCGTGATGTACTATAACCTAACGGTGTACTCATTTGATGAGAACTTAACCTACATTCTTGTTTGGAGGGATACATCCTTGCTCTAATTTCTAATTGGAAAGCTTCTACACTTGTATGCCTGCATATATTTTAAGTGTTTTGAAACTCAATGAAATTTTTTGCTGGGCCTTTCTGTTTCTTGGTGGCAAAACTTGTTTATGTTTTAGAGGGAACCTGTTAATTGAAGATTTCTCTGAAATGTTGAGTTCATCTAAATTCTTTAATTCTGTTCGGTGAAGCCAATTCATTTATCACTGAAAATACTGAAGGCAATGCAAGAGTATATATTCTGTCAAACTTATTTGGTATTCTCTAGTTGTTAATTATTGTAGACAATATCTTTTCATTTGTGATCTTATTCAGCTTATTAATACCGTTTCATTTCAAAATTCAGTAATCCTAGAATTTGTTTCAGAAAGGGGACAATGGTAGCAAGCAGAAGTGACACCAAGCGTCGTAAAAGAGATTCTAGTCCTCTCCACTCAAATCCAAAACGGTGAGAATTTTCAGTTCTCATATGTCACATTTGTTTTCTGATTTTGAAGTTGTGGAATTGCATTTTCAATGCATATCTGTAGCTAAGGCTGCAAAGTGTGCACATGTTAATGAAGAAAGCGTCTCCTCTGGTGTTGCAGGACCAAAGTACATGCTCAGCGTAAATTTGCTCAAGGTGTGAGTAGTCTGAGCAACTTGCTTAATTTGACACCAGTCAAGGAAAAGTCAGACAAATCTCGGAGCAATGGAACTGCTGGGAATTCAACAAATGATCCTAAAAGCACTGAAAGTACTGGAAGCCCAAGTGATGTAACCACACCAGGCAAGCGTGCTCTTCCAGCACGTGGGGCCAAAAAACCTAGCATAGAAGATATGATAACATTTTTGTGCTACAGAGGCACATCTGCTCTTCCACCCCATCTTGCCCATTTAAACAAGGCTCCATCACCTGAACCTGCATCTTCTCTGAAAGCGTCGGAAAATTCCCGCAATAAGGTGGGAGATCGAAATAATAAAGACAGTGATAAGGTATGTAGTAGATTTTTTATAAACGAAGAAAAGTATGCCTCATTTTTGTTCAAAACTTTGTCAGTATAAAAACCTGTTTACTGTTTTAGAACATCAAGAAGTCGTTAAAAACTGCATCCACTGCTCAGAAAGCTGTCACTGCTGCCCAAGCCTTAAAAAGGAAATATCAAGAGCAACGTATTAAGAAAACAACTGTTTCTACCCTTTCAAGCAAAGGTCAGTGAAAATATTGAAGGTTTCTGATTAAAGTCATCAATTCCTTTTTATCAGTTTCATGCATTGTCTGAACTTATCATAAACCTTTTACTTGCTTCAGTTAAACCAACACCCCTATTGCGTTCAACTCGATCTAGTGCTGGAGCTGTTGCTTGCTCGTCAACTAAAGGCACTCCAAAGAAGATTGATCTTAAAAAGAACAATGCAACTTCTCCTTCCAGGAAAAGAGATTCTTCTGTTAAGGATGATTCATCTAGTAAAAAGTCTAGCAGGTAAGAATTTTACTGATGGGTGGTGCTTGATCATTGGACTTTAGTAATTTAATGTATTCATGCTCTCATTCCACGATTGTAGGTTGTCTGTAAATAAACATCAGACCAACAATAGCAGAACACCCATATCCAGCCCCCATGCTTCTGGAAGTCGTGGTGGCCTCCGCAGTGGTGGATTGTCTTTAGAAAAGTCTTTGCGGAACAGTGTAAAGAGTTTGGGAGGCGTCAAGAAGAAGAAGAAGAAGCTCAGCCCAGATAAAGAAGATGCAAGTCAGGATTCCAAAAAACTTGCAACATCACTTTCTGACTTCTCTTCTGAAGATGACCAGCCTCTGGTTAAGAAACATAAGCCTCTTGTTCAAGTACAAAAGTTAATAAAAAAGAGCATTGCAAACATTGGACGAAAAATGAGAATGGAACCTAGAAGGAGTACGAGAGGTGTTTCATTAGGTCAACTGTCTCCCTCCAGCTCTCCACCTAAGAGGTATTATATTTACTTATTAATACTCACTACACAATGCTTTTAACCGGTCTGTCCTGCTGATAAAAAAATATATTTTCATCCTATGTCTAGATTGTCGAGTGGTTCATTACAGTCACAAGGTACATTAAGTTCTTCCAATTGTCTTTCAATTAAGTATTTTTCTTTCTTTCTTCTAATACCTTTAGCTTTCTCTCCAGGTCCAAAAGATGAGCAAAGAGTGAGTAAAAAAGCATCTATTCCTACCACATCAAAAGAACAAAATGGAGTTGCTCGCAGGAGTACATCAAATGAAAATCAGAAGAAAGAAGCTCCTCTAACACCCAAGTCAGCCTCAACCAAGATGAAGAAGGGTTACGTAATGGAGCTAGTGCATGATGTGGATGATGTTGACCCACCACCGGAAACTCGCTCCAGGAGAGGATCACGTGATTTACGGGAACAGTCGACGGATGAGAAATCAAACATCAGCTCAGAAATTTCTAAAGCTCAGGGACCTTCTAACAAAAAGAAAGATGCTGCCAAAACAATGGAGCAATCAAAGAAATTGGCTAGCAGTGCTGCGCTTTCAAAGGCCAGTAATGCTAAACCAGCAGCTGCTTTGAAAAACCAAGTAGAAGTCACTCTTTCAGCAGCTTTAAAGAGTCCACCAGATTTACGCATTCCACCCTCAATAAAACGACCCTTGACCGCTGTTGGCATTACAAATCCTATGGCTATTGCTGCAGCAGCCGCTGTTGTTTTCAAGCCTTCATCCACAAAGCCAGAAGAAAAAGTGAAAGGAAGAGAGCCTCCTCAGAAGAAAGAAGATGTGAAAAAGAAGGAAGTTGTTTCCAGCCAGACTAATTCAAAAATTAAATTAGTCAAGCAGGAAGAAAAGATGAGCCAATCCAAATCAAAGGAGGGAGACAAGAAGAGTCCTGATGATTCAAAGAAAGAAATTAAGGTTGGTCAATTAAGGGTGACCAGTCCGAGAAGAAAGGCTGATGAATCTTCAGATGAGGGAACCAAAGCAACCTCAAGTGTGACATTAAAAGAATGTAAAGGGACAAGACTCAAAATAGAATCAGACTCAGGAAAGGAAGTTGTGACAGAGGATGACGCAAAAATTCTTCGTATGTCTAAGAAGAACACAGTAAAAGCGCATACTGATGAAGATGAGGAAACTTTGGGAGCAAAGTCTTCTTTGAAAAAGAATTCAGATGAAGATGAACATAAGTTGTCATCCAGGTCAAGACGTTCTGCCAATCGCTCCCTCAAGAAACCTCATAGCTCAGATGAAGAAGTGACTAATGTGGCTCAAGGTATACCAGGGGATGGAAGTAAAAATGCTCGTGTAAAAGCCTCCAGCACTGAGAATGATAGCGAAGTAGATACTGCTTCCAAGCAAAAAACCAAAAAGGGTAATGTCTGTGAAGTAAAATCCCAGTCGTCCGATGAGGATGTGTCCAGAAAAAAGTCAAGTAAATGTGTAAAGAAGGTGCTGAGGTCATATAATGAGGTCAGTAGTGAGAATGACAGTGATGCTAATCTCAGTGACGCTGCAGATCTTTCGAATTCAAAACCATCTACAAGGTCATCTGCCAGGGCTAAAACTGGCAAAAGATCATCTTTGCGTTTCACTAGGTCAGGGAACAAATCCCCTGCACATGACAAGAGGCACAATTTAAAATCAGATACTTCTGAAGATGAATCAGAGACTGAAAAGCCCTCTAGAGTACACAAGACGCGATCTAAAACTGTCAAGAGTTCCAGCAATAAGGAAAGTAATTCTGAGAGCAGTGAAGATGAAGTTGATAAGAACTCATCTAAACCACATGGAAGAAACCAAAGAAATGTGTCATCTGCCACCAGAAAAAATAATAAAGCAGCTAGACTAGTAGGTAGCTCAAGTGACTCTGCTTCTTCAACAGATGATGATGATGATGATGACTTTGAAGACGTTACTTCAAAGTCAAAGAGGAAAACCAAAGCTACTGATTCAGACTCAAAATCTACATCAATTAGGAAATCTAAAGACAGACGCAACAGACTCAAGAATTTGTCAGATGATGATATTGACTGCGACAAGAAGGAGAGCAAAGGAAGGCAATCCCGTAGCCCTCGCAGAAGCTCTCGAAGGAGTACAAAGGCTAGCATTATAGATGATAAGAATGATGATTTATCTGTAAGTGATGCAAGCTCTTCTGAATCATCGCCAAGTCAAAACCGCAGAGTACTTCGTCAGAGGAGAGGGTTTTTCAGCTTTGCTGAAGTTGACCCTCCTTCCGACTCGGAAGAGGAAGTTCTTGCGGCAACCAAAGCTAGTTTGGAAATGATTAATAATCATCAACAACAGACAGTTGACGCTACCTCAAATGAGAAAGAAGATAAAGATTCAACTTCAAACTCTCAAGAGACACAGAGCAAGGGCAAATCTGCAAAATCTAATTCTTCAGAACCTGTTAAAAGTAGCAAGAAAACAAAACCCGATGCTCCTCCTGTCAGGAAAAGCCTCTCAAAGAAAAGGGTCAAACCACCTAGTGAAGTTCAATCAAATTTGAATGAAGAACTTGAAAAGACTTTATTGAGTATTAATTTGTCTCCTCAGATGTCAAAGACTGTGGACAAATCTCCAGAGCAACTGTCTTCAACATCAATGGATACTGTGGTGGTCCAAGCTCCCAGAAGTGCTGTGCGCGGCCTGGAGATGCCTTCTGAACCAAGCTCCAGCCTCTCTCCCAAGATCAGTACCAGCATCCCTAGCACACATCCCTCTTCAACTGTTGTGGGGTCGCCGAAAAAGCCCGCTGGACCAGTAGATCCATTGGGGACTGCGGCAAGTCTGCCACCTTTGTCCAGTGCTGCGATGCCCCTGACCCGAGCGCCAGGAGCCAAAATGACCTCAACCAAAAGTGGACCAACATCAAAGTCTCAAAAGAGCTCCGCCTTCATTGTTTCTGCAACTTCAGCACCAGTGTCATCAATATCTACCGCTTCTGGTGTTACCAGTGCACATGCAATGACTGTGTCTCAGCCCACTCCTAAAGGATCTCTGACTTCCTGCAGTGTAATGCCTGCAGTTGGCAGTGGAAGTATGTCTACTGTTTCTACTTTATCTGCTGGACCAGTTATCTCTTCAGTTATTGGTATGCCTTCCGTTTCCATGAGTGCATCAACATCACTTATTGGTGCTCCCCTTACAGCTCCAATGTCTGCTCCTTTACCAACTGCTATGTCAGCTCAAATGCCATCATCAATTGCTGTTTCCATTCCTCCATCCTCAGTTTCATCTTCATTGTCTGCGCCCATGGCTTTGCCAATGTCTGCACCAATGTCCATTCCTCTGGCAACACAATTGGGCATCCCCCTGCAAACATCAGTTCCACTAAATGTGCCAATGTCAGGCACGATGACATTGCACTCATCTGGCACTTCAGGATCTCCATTTTTACTACCTGTGCAGTCAATGGCCTCCATGCTGGCTCCAGGACAAACTATCATCAAAAAGGAGTCTGGAACTGTGGCAGGAATGTCCAATCCTATGGGAAATGCATCTCCACTTATGGTCGGTATGAACCCTTTGGTTGTCAACAGCAATAGAGGAGCTTTCTTTTTGTCAACTGGAAGTACCATGACAATGACTGCAAGTCAGCAGCAAATGGTACCTGGTCCATTGATGCCCTCTCTTTTGTCTCTACGTCTTCCCGACAAGCCAGCTGGTCAACAAACAATCATGGCAAGCTCTCCCTTGTATGTTCCGTTTGCTTTTGGAAACTCAGGTATTATTCAGACACAAGGTCAAATGCAACCTCAGATCCAAATGACTGGTGTGTCTACAATCACAGCAATGGCTACAAATATTCAAAATTCTGCCAACATGCAAGGATCTGTTGCGACAAATATCCACAATACTGTGGCAGCGAATATTCAAAGCAGTATGACTTCCAATATTCAGAATCCCATGGCTACTAATGTCCCAAACATGTCTGCTATGAATATTCAAACTCCTGCACCAGCGAGTATACAAAACTCTTCAAGTGTATCATCAGCAATGACACTCTCTCAAGCACAGGGGACTGGAATTGGTATGAAGCGACAACTTGTTTTGGCAACTAAAAATGGTCCAGTCTCCAAATTGATTCTGTCTGTTGGTGAGGATGGATCTCATGTGTTAGCTGCTGCAAATCCTAACACGCTGCCAACAACATCAGAAGCACAAACTCTGATGTCTATGATGCAACCCATTAAGCCTCCTGTTTCAACTGTAAATGTGGTTGCATGTCAAGGTGTGCAAACATTACCATCTGCCTCTTCAAAGCCCTCAACAATTGCGCCAAAGTTATCATCTGTCATGCCGAAGGTTGTTCAACCAATGACATCAAGCACTTCAGCTGTGCAGAAACAGCAGTTTGTTCTATCTTCAAATGTGGCTGTAAGCTCTGCAGCTTCTGGCATCAACTTGTCATCGGGAATTCAAATATCAAGTTCAGTCAATGCTTCACCGATTAGAACTCTGCCTATTCCTTCAAGTACATCCATGCCAGTTGTCAAATGTGGAGCGTTGTATGCAACATCAATTGGTGGATCACCTGATGCAATTACATCAACCAGTGTACCACTCCTTTCTTCGTCAAGCACTGCTTCTACAGTTACAAAGAGCAGTGTGGCTCCAGGTCCAACGTCTCTGCCTGATTCTACCAAAATTTCTGCTGCTAATAGCTCTGGCAGCAGAGTATCCACTGGTATTTTAAACACAGGAGTGAAGTCAGATGTGAGACTAACGCCCACCAATGCCTCTATTCGACCAGCGGTTTCCATCTCAACAATATCTAGTTCTTCGTCATTGAAGCCAGAGGAGAAGCCTCGTGCACCCCCTGGCATGGTTCCAAACAGCTCGGCTGACCCAAAGATGATTAAGACCCCGTTAGAACCAAATGCAATGTCAATTACTTCCTCAAAGTTTCCTTCCCCAGTGAAGGTGGCTTCAACCGCAGCACAATCAAGAAATATTGGGAAAACTATTGATGTTAAACCTGTAGCTCAACCAAGTGTGAGCTCAGTCACTCCACCAATGGTAACTTCAAGAATTCCCTCTGCTCATGCTGCTTTGGCTGCTTTGAAAAGCCCTAGTGGTGCACAATCGTCTTCTCGAGCAATAGCAAAGACGGGATCCAGCCGGAAACCTTATTCATCAGCCGGCTCTTTTGCAGCATCGAAGCCCAGTGATCCTGCAGAGGCTGCATCAGTTATACCAACTGTTAGCTCTTCGCCATCTCGAGAGGCTTCTTCTATTGATTCAAGCTCATTGCCTTCCATTTCTGTGAGAACAACTAGTAGTTTAGTGACTCCTAATGTCACTATTTCTTCTAAGGGGACTGCTGTCAAACCATCATCTGTACCTCTTCCATACAGCAAGAACCCATCAAGCCCTGCAGTATCAGGAACTTCAGAACAGAAACGGAAAGGGACTGAAGTTGAACTTGCTCCAACTCATAGGACTTTATCCATGCTGTCTACTGCTTTCCAGGGAATGGGCAAAGAAAGGAAACGTGATGTGTCGAAACGAACCAGTACCTCAGCTGAAACTTCTGGTCTATCAGAAAATCCTGGCAATATTGAAAAGTCAGGTTTGGATAGTTTAGCAGAAGTAGCCACAAGTCTTGCAGAACGATCAGTAGATACATCAATGTCATGTGATAAAAGGACTCCTCAGCACTCTTTGTGGGCTAATCCTGCTCAAATTCTGGGAAAGGAAACTTTGAGGGTACCAGGTCTTCCCATCACTGCAAATGTTGGTGCTAATCTACCAACAAAAAATGACTTAGCAAAGATGAAGAGTGGAGCTGTTCTGGCTGATGCAGTAGAAAAGAGAACCGACTTGGAAAAGAATACAAAAATGAAGAACAATCCAATTGGCGCTGATTGTGAAAAGCCATCTGTTTCTGGCCTGCTAACTAGCAGTAAGGCTGACACACCACGTCAGAAAGTACAGAAGTGGTTAGATGATGGCTCCAAAGGCGATGTGGAACATAAGGCAAACTGTAGTTTGTTGAGTAATGGAAATACATGTACATGCGATGTTGTGGAAGAAGACATTTCTAATCTCAACAGCCTAGCTGAAGTTTGCATCAACATGGAACGTATAAATAGTCCCGCTAAAGATCTTAAAGGACCGAAACCTGGTGTTAAATTGGCTCCTGAAAAAAAGGGTAAACAGGATTTATTAGAAGCCTCAAAGAAGAGTCCATCAAATGAGAGCTCTCCTGTCAAACCAACCCATCCTCTCAACAGCCACCAAATGAAAGTCACCTGGCAAAATGCATTTGGAGTGAAATCGCCTGCTAGAAGTAGCAAACCTGCAGTACCACCTCAGCCCAAGCGTCCAGTGTCATCTGAAGATTTGAAAACAGTTTCAACTTCTGTGAGTGAATTGCCTGAAAAGAACAAGAAGTCTTCCAATGATCAGAAACTGCAAAAATCACCTGTCTCTCAAAGTTCTGGTGAGTGAACTCGTTACTAATTACTTAGAGACTTTCAATAAATTCTTGACCACTTTTCAACAAAATTGACAATTTTCTTTTCAGAGCAAAGTGCGAAGAATGATAAGTCAAGTGCAGCAGATGATGGAAGGAAATCACAACAGCGTCGGTCTCTTCTTAATAAAGTAGCCGAACAAGCTAATTCTAAGCTTGACAGTAATGCTTTTTCAGCTGTTAATGAAAGCAGTGTTTATGCATTTGAAGCTGAAACAGATACACCCCCAATCAATCGACCATTCAGAAGACGATCTAAAGCCTCATCCAGATCTGACGAAGAAGATTCAGTCTCTCTAGGATCAACAACCCATCCAAATACTGTTCATGTAAGAGATAACTTAGTTCTCCGTTAATTTTGTTCTAGTTTTTGTAAATTTATTAATTTTTCTATCTTGTTTTGTTTTAGGTCAGCAAAGACCCAGTAATAGTGCCTATACAAGTCGAAATGGATGAAAACATTTCACCAATGAGTCAGTTGACATCTGAGAAGAATGGAATTCAATCTGATGCATCTCCAAATGATGGTAGTGATGTTTATTACATTCCCTTGGGTGGACAAGAAGGTACAATTTCATAGATATATGAAATGTTCATTCTTTTTGAGTTTTTTGTGCTAATATGTTAGTAATTATGGAAAGGTAACAACATAATGAATTGTTAAAAAAAAATTTTAGGTAATGACGGTGATGTGCGGGCTGTTGCTGTGAGACTTGGGAAAGAAGGACCAAATAATACAGTTGTTATGAGTGCCAAAATTGTGAAAAAGCCCCCAACATTTAAGCACCCAAATGATACTAATGATGATGGATTACCAAACAAAAGGTTTGGAAAACAGTCCCCTTGCAATAACCTTAAGTGACCATTTAGCAAGATTCAGTATTAACCATCTTGTTTTATTGCCAGCAGAGTTAAATCAGAAACCTCACAATTGCCTGCTCACTCTGTTGAAGCAGAGGCGTCAACATCAAACATTCAACCAGGTCCAACCAATGAGTCTAGACCAATCCAAGAAAAAAGCAAGCCAAAGCTGGGAGAAACATCAAGATCATCGGCTGCTGACAGTTCAAGTGAAGACACATCATCTCTGATTAATATGCCCACTTATTCTAAAGACACTAGGGACTGTCGAAATTCCATGTCTCCTGCGTCGTCTAGAAACAGATCGCCTGTGTCTGACAAAATCTCACCTTCAGCGTCTCAGAATAGTAAGAAAGGACAGGGCAGGCTGAACAGACAATCATCCATTGACAGTGATGCCAGTGAGAAAACCAAATTCATGCGCCGGTGAGGATTTAGTTTAGTCTTCTCTTGAATTGATTGTTTCTTTGATATATTTGATTGATAATACTTTCATGTTTAACACACCTTATTGTAGTGGATCAAAGTCTAAATCAGCATCATCAAGGGCGTCTCCCTCACCTTCATTGCCATCTACTTCGTCTACATCAAGTGGACCTTCCCGACCCTCCCAAAAATCAAACCGGTCCTATAACGGACCAGTACCTGGCAATGTTTCTGAGGCACCTGTGTTCCATCCAACTGAAAAAGAGTTTCAGGATCCCTATGAATACATTGAGAAGATTCGCCCAATTGCAGAAAAATATGGGCTCTGCCGAATTGTTGCTCCAAACAGTTTTAAGGTAGTAATATACTTTTGATGGTAAATATCTTATCAGTAATTCCTTTTGGTTTGTACAAAATAAAATGTTTCTATTGTAGCCGGATTGTAATGTAGAAGATGATATTCGTTTCACTGCTGATAACCAATATGTACATAAAATGATGGATCGCTGGGGACCAAATGCTAAAGAAATGAGAGCTATTGTAAAATACATAGCCCAGCACAACATTCATCTTCAACATGCACCACTGGTGAGTGATTTCAAATCTACTATAAAATCTTGTCTTCCTCAATTTCAATTTTTAGAAAAATATATGTATTAACTGTATCCTAATCTTCTTTTAGGTTGGAGGAATGGAGCTTGATCTGCCCCGATTGTACACTACAGTGCAAAATTTTGGTGGACTCGCAGAAGTTATGGATAAGAAACGCTGGGTGAAAGTAGCTGAAACCATGCGTATCCCAAAGAGTGCTCAAGATAGAGCAAGCAAGTTGGATGAAGTCTACTGCAAATGCCTGCTTCCATACGAAACCTTGAAAACAGGTTGGCTTATCTTTGGGTTCAGCGTTACTGCATTATTATAATTTTGTTATTTAATAACAATAATAATGTGTTTATTTACTTAGGTGAAAGAGATAATCTGTTTGAAATGGTAGAAGTTGAGTGGGAAATGCGCAAAGAGAGAAGAGACAAAAGGCTTGCAGAGTCAGCAGCTCTTACAGACCAGTCTGAGTCTGCTTCACAGCAAGATGAAGATGACGATGATGATGATGAAGATGAAGAAGATGAGGAGGAGGACGAATGTATTGTGAAGGTATGTTCTTATATTTAGACAGCCATTGATAATGTCATTTGTCCAAAGAGGTTTTCATGTTTTGTGTGGTTTCTTTGGTTTCTAGGGTCGATCAATGCCCCTTACAACTTTTTTCCGCACTGCCCGTAACACCATACATATGTGGTTCAAAAGTGGCTCTCCATCTGCCGCCGAAGTTGAACATGAATTCTGGCGCCATGTGAGGGATCGCAATTTCCACATATGTGTAAATTCTGGATCAGTAGATTGTAGTGATCCTCCATATGGTTTTCCAACTCGCAACTCACCATTTGCTAAGCATCCCTGGAATCTTAAGGTTTTTTCCAACAGCAGCGGCTCTATTCTTCGCTCTTTGGGTTCAGTTATAGGTAAGGACATTCTTTAGTTTAAGATAACCAAATAAGAAAATGTCACACTGTGTTTCTCATTTTGCAATCACTACCCTGTCTGTTGCTGAACTATCAATGAAGGGAAATCCCTCTCTTGTGGAATTAGTGTTAACATACCCAGTTGGTCTATTTTGTACACATTTTGTGTTGTTTTGTTTTACAGGAGTTACTGTTCCTACATTGCACTTCGGTATGGTGTTTACCACATGCTGTTGGTACCGTGATCCTCATGGTTTACCATGGATGGAGTACCTCCACACAGGCGCTAAAAAGATATGGTATGACTTCACCTTACTTATAAGCTTGATTAATGGCGTTTTTCACATTTGGGTAATGCATTTAGCGCGCTTTAAGTGGGATAATGTTATATCGCGCAACGCTGAATCGAGCTTATACTGTAGTATTTTCATTTGATTGTTTAAACACACTGTATTAACAAACTGCCCTTTTTGCCTTCTTTTCCATGTTGCTGGGTTTTAGGTATGGTATTCCAGAACATGGTGCTGAGAAGTTTCGTTCTGCCATGCAAGATGTTGCACCTCACTATGTTCGAAAGAAAGCCCTTTGGCTGGCTTCTGACACTGCCATGGTTCCACCAAGCCTGCTGACAGAGCGCAAAGTTCCACTATGTCGCACTGTACAGGAACCAGGTCAATTTATTGTTGTATTCCCCCGAGCCCATACATCAAGTGTTGCTACTGGGTACATAGTCTCAGAGAGTGTATCATATGCTCCTCCTAGTTGGCTTCCCACTGCAATGAGTTCGTTTAAGGAAATGCAACAGTGTAATGAGCCACCCCTCTTCTCTCTGGATAAACTGATCTTTTCCATTGCTGAAGATAGCCGTAGCTCTCGAGATGTACTTAATCTGGTAAGATGAATTTTCAGAGCATTTCTTTACTAAGCTTTACTCTTCATATACATGAAAAGCATTCTTTTTACGAGTCAATCTCACTTTTTTTGTTTTATAGATACTTCCATCTGTAATGGAAATCCTTGAAAGGGAAATAACATTTTATGCAGAACTGAAGAAAAAGGGAGTTAATTCAACAGAACGCCTTGAAAGGTTCAAAAAGAAGTCATCAGGAAAGAAAGGAAAAGTGCAAAAGGAAGCTGAAGATACGGAAGTGATGGAATGTGAAGTGTGTTCAACCAATCTCTACCTGTCCATGGTATGTTGCCCTCTCTTACGATTTCTCCAAGAAAGTTGTCAGAATTGGAATTTAGTTAGAGGTTTTTAAAACTCACAATGACTTTCTTCATGCAAACATTAGAACTCTATAGTTGATGGGATTTTCTCACTGTTTCAATTAATGGTTATTGCTTCAGGTTTTGAACAATGAAGATGGTTCTGGATACTGTTTAGTTCATGCCTCACTCTATTTAGATCAAGATAAACTCGATCCAGGCCAGTGCAAGTTGTTGTACGCCTACACTCAGGTTTGTGTGAATCAAGTGCAGTTTCTTTCCTTTTATTTACACTGCAAACCTAACTGTCTACTTAGTACACACTTACAAATGCGTGCTTGCAAGTACACACTTACAAACGCATGCTTGGCCAAGTACACACTTACAAACGCATGCTTGACGCCGTATAACTCCATGCGTCAAGCATGCGTTTGTAAGTGTGTACTTGCAAGCATGCATTTGTAAGTGTGTACTTGGCCAAGCATGCGTTTGTAAGTGTGTACTTGCAAGCACGCATTTGTAAGTGTGTACTTAGTAGACAGTTAGGTTTGTAGTGTAGGTTTCATTTCATCCGGTTTAAGGATTTTTTTTTCTATTTATTTATTTATTTATTTATTTATTTATTTATTTGTTGTTTTCTTCTCAGAATGATCTGCATGAATTTTGTCAGAATCTTTTGGACCGCATCGAGTCCAAAAGTGGGAAGAAAGGGAACAACGTCAGCAGTAACAACAGTGATAGTGAAAGCTCTGCATCCACTTCTACAAGAACTTAGTTCTGTGCCAATTTATTGTACATTTCAAATTTGGCCACATTATTTCATGTTGGGGTATGACAGAAATGCTATGTTATATTTTTCTGTACAATGTACTTAACTTTTAGATTTGATTTTAACCTTTTAACAGATGTATTAGTGTGAGATTATTTTTTTTCCTTCTGTAAAGCAAATATGTGACTGACGGCTGTGTTGTGAGGTGTAGATATTTTGCTAAATGAAGTGGCTTTAAGGTTTAGTAATCAAGGATTTCGTTCCATTTTAAAATAACAATAATAGCTCTTTTTATGTAACATGTTGGGTCCCTTCTGTGTGTATGTGTATAGATGACTGTTTGTAAGTTAATTAGATTTACTCCTTTGCTTTTACTGCTATGGACTGGCCTTACAGGTTCCACATTCCTTGTTTTGTGGATCAGTAAGTTGGATATATGCTTTCTTACTAGGTTGTTTGGGTGTTTCATTGTAGTGATATTCAACGTAGTTTAAACTGATTTTTGTTTTCTTGCATGTTGCCCTCCTAAATCGGAGATGTACACATGGAAGGCATGTGTAGCAAGGTACCTATAAAATAAGTCTTCGTTTTTCATTTCTTTTTTTTTAATACAGTCATTCTTTGGGCACAGAAGAGCTACATTATGCCAAGAAATATTTTAACTGTAGAATGTCATATGGTGCCAAAGATTTATTACTGGTATTACATGTCCCTTCACCTTTTGTAAGTCTGTGCATGATGGTGATGATGATGATGAAGTTTCGTCTTCATTTGCTTGTCATTCCATCATGATGCATATTTAGCAGTGACTCTAAATGAATGTATTTAATGTAAATTTACAATCATTTTTATTTTCATAAAACATAAGACAGAAATCTGATTCTCAAACAACTGTAGTAAGTAATATGAAGTGAGGTGGTAGGGGTCGGCCGTCGCGCGACGGGGGGGCGGGGAGGGGCGGGGGAGCGGCCGACGCTGCTAACACGTCGCTTGTAATATGTAACTTTGCATAGTGTACAAAACAACTTGTACAGAACAAGTTTTGTTTCATCCTAAATCAATGTGTCAAACCTTGTACAACTTTGTACACTTTGATTGATTATTTTAGCATATTTTTATTTGTATAAATGTGTCTGTTGTTCTTCAGAATTGATATAATCAACTGTGTATCCAATATGATTTATAAGTTTGCATCTGCTAGTGTAAAATTCTCGCCGCGACCAACCTTTTGATAAAGTAAATTTTCTTTTCCCTTGTAGTGTAAACAGTGATACTTAAAAACATTCTTTTGTATATAGTGTAAACAGTTTCTCTTACTTTGTGATTGAGGAGATGATGAGAGTGGGTAAGTTCTGAGCAGTGGCTTCTGTCTCCCCACTGCCAAGGGCTCACTGAACTCCCTGCTTTATTTATACATTGGTTATTGAATCCTGTCAAACATATATCTGTAAGCCAAAGACCCTTTAACAGGCAATAGTGTATTTTCTTACTCTGTGTACTGCACTTTTGTCTTTGTTTGCTATTTAGGCAGATAAGTTTTGTAAAGTACATTCTTAGTACAAAGCATCATGAACTTCAGTGAGAAAATGCAAACAATCCTAAATTATTTTAGCTCAATATTTTGGGTGTGGATTGTTATTTGGTTGTTTCAGACCAATTTAGTAACTTCTCATTGCTGGAAGCTGAAATTAGGTATTATTTTGCGGCTTGCGCCTTGTTATAATCATGTTTTATTTAATTATTGCTATCATGGTAAAAGAAGTACGTACATTTGTCAATATTGTTTTTAATATTTCCTTTTTTTACAGCTTATTTCTAAATTGAACTATGTTCAAATTGCGGACCATTACCTAAAGCACATGTATATTTTTTAAAAAAATGACCTGTTAGTAAGGGATTTGTTCTTATGAGTAAAACTCAAACTTTCTCAAATAATCATATCTTTGGAAAGGGTTATGACATATTTAAATCTGCCTCATCTAGCTAAGTGTTGATGAAGTTTGTAGAACTGGATTCATTGTTTTAGTTGAATTTTGCTAGAGACTGTTAGGTCTTTTTCATTATTACTGAAGTGTGATTTGAAAAGATTATTTTTGCGTATAATTTGTTTCATTTTGTCACAACAGTGTTGTAGCATCTGCTGGGCAGTATGTTAAGGCACATATATTCTATCTTCTCACCATCTCTAGTCCTGCTTCTCAATCACATACATAGATATATTATATCTTGAAATAAAACATCTTTCTACGGTATTTATTTTTTCAAAAGTTTCCTTTGGAAATTTGTATTGTAGGTTTTTGTTCGGTATCAGGCTTAAGATTAATGACAGGAACTTTGCAAACCTTCTAACAAGTAGGTTCGGTATCTCATGCAGTTTTCCAAGCTTTGTTAAGATTGTTAGTTTGTAGTTGTTGTGAGTTCAAATAAATGAAACTATTGTACAAATCAATAGTGTCCTTTTTATTTTTTATGTTTTTGTTTTTCTTCTTTGCATTGTTGTCCAAGAAAAATGTCAATATTTAGTGACATTTTTTCCCCATGGAAATCAGAATTTTCATTCAAAAGGCTTTTTAAAAGATACTGTACCAATTAAAATCTGCATAATTTCTGTGCGTTATTTACCATTGCCTGTTAAAGGACGTATGAAAAGTGCATGTTTCCCCTATGTAAGTGTATTACAATTTTTGAACAAAAAAAAAAAACATAGTTGATTTTTCTTTTGAACCCTTAATACAGCTCACTGTAGAAGGAAGACAGCACGACATCGCCATGACATTTGACATGGCTGCGCGGCCCATGCCACCCACGCCCCATGGCATGGCCAGAACGTGCCATAGGGGCTGCATACACCATTCACCCCGATCGCGGGCCGGTAGTCACAGTCACCCACACCAGAGGAGCACTGTGAAACCAAATGTGGTGAATCCACACTTGAAGTGCTGAGGTGTGGAATTCTCAGTCTCCACACTTGGAAGTGCAGAGTTTGCAGTCTCCACACTTCAGGTGTGGAGTTGTCCACCTTTGCACAATGCAATGAGATAAAGGTTCTGTGAGCTACTCCACTCTTGAAGTGTGGAGACTGCAAACTCTGCACTTCTAAGTGTGGAGACTTACTCCACACCAGGAAGTGTGGAGTCTCCACGTTTGGTTTCACAGTGAGGATTCGTTCTCAAAAGTGTTCTCCGCCCCCACTATTGCTCCTCCGCCGCACATAGTGCCTCATGGCATGGCAGTGCCCCCGCGCATTGCAGTGCATTGCCCCTCAAACACCGTGTTGCACAGCTGCAGTCCAGGCGTGTGCAAAAGGGGAGGGGGTGCGGTCAAATGGGGGTCAGGAGGTCATGAACCCCCTTTCATTTACTTGGCACCAGGGACCCTACTTGGCACTAGACAGGCGCCTGGAAGGCAGGCAAAAGATCCCCCTCCCCGCTCCGTTTCAAAATTTCTGCGCACACCCATGCACAGCTGGTGCTTGGCTGGAATTGACCGTGGCCACCACATGCACCCACCAACGCACCACAAACCAACAACAGCAACAACTGCTGAGTGCAGCCATGATGTACCATGGTGCAGCATCCTCCGGCTCGTCGCTCGGCTGCGACTACAGTGCGTGAAAAGTGTGCCAGCCGCCCCTTCCCCTCTCCTACTTCCCCTCCTGCTCCTCTCCCTCTCCTCATCGCGTGCTCCCCCCTCCCCCAGCTTCAGAACAAAAGTCAACTTGCATCAATTTTTCTGAAAAGGGGCAGTTTGTCTCGCAGCATCAGTGTACCTTTTCAGAAGCCAGCAACCTACAGTACAATCCGCCTGCAGGTAGGCAAAAAAGTGAGTCATGACCCAGAAGGCAACTCCCTGGGTGCGCGCCTGACAAAACTGACCTGGGAGAGTTGTGTGGTGAAAGAGAAAGACCGCGCCAGACTGGTCTTTGGAGTGATAATTTCGGATGTATTTTTTATTGCTTTGCTTCTTTTCATGGCCACGCTACGGGTTCGCTTGTCAAAAGAATAACAACATAAAAAGTTACCCACTATCGGCCATGCAGTGGGAGATCAACGCCCTAAACGAAGGAAAATAAAGTCGTGATCATCACATCGAGCCATAGAGTCAAGCCGGGGAAGGAGGGGGAGGGGGTCTACAGTTTGAGGGGGGGGGCTGAAATTCAGGGATGGACGGAAACTAGCTCAAGGCGAGGCCTTCACTGGTAAAACTAAAGCGTAACTCTACGCTTGAGTCAAGCATAAAGTTACGCTTGAAGACATTATGCTTGAAATGAAGCATAGACTGGAAATTCCCCCATGCATTTAGATAGGGCGGATGAACCTGTTCCGCTTGATTTCAAGCGTAAACTGATTACGCTTGAAAACGGAGGGTAATGCTACGCTTTAGTTTTACCAGTGTTGTTAGTTGGGTCTGTAATGGTGACTTGAAGTGGGCTTAGATGTTTTGACCCATTCATAAGGCGTGTTTGTTTTACTACGTGTGCCGATGCTTCTCGAACCCAGTACATCCGGTACAATGAGTCTAAGTTTAAGTGCGACTCACGCGTCTGCGTAGCTCAGAGCGCAGAGGGAGTGGCTGTACAGTAGAGGGCGGGGATTCGACTCCCGGTGTGGTGATGCGCTGACACTTTGTTTTGCTAGGTCTTCCCTGTGACGCGCCAAAAGGGCGGCCTACCTCCTCGGCGCACTTGGGGGGGGGGGGGGGGGCAAGGGCGGAACTAGAAGGAAATGCTGGCCATACGAAAAGCAAACTCTCGATTTTCCTGGTCACAAGCAAAAGAGTTGTTCCCGTCATCGTCGGCGTCGGCATGCTTGGGAGTTGATTAGGCGCGTGGAAAACGAGCCTTGAAATTGTTATCAAGTGACAACCACAATTTTCACGATGCACTGGCCGCTTTTCCTCTTCCGCGTTTGCTTTGACCCCGCAGTCCTGGTGCCCGCTCGTCACAGTGCGAGAGTGGCGAGAGCGGCCACTAGAAGACTAGAAGGAGGGCTCTACACCATGGCGCGGCACGGCACGGCACGGCGCGGCACGGTACCCTCCCACCAGTCCCACGCACACGTGCTGTGCTGGCCAGCGTGCTTGCTCTCCGAATTGCCGCCCCCCCCCCCTTCCACATGGTCTGCATCGCGTGTGTCGACTGGCCTGTCGTTGGCGCAGTTCCGCCTAGTGGCCACGGTCCAGTGGCTGGCCGTGGGTGGGGCCTGGGGCCTGCAGACTGATTCCGAGAGTCGTTTGAGTCGCTCTGTCTCCCTCGCACTCATGGGCCGTCCCGTACAGGTGCAAGAGAGACAGGAGGGCTGGGGACTGGGGGGACGGGCGGCGGGCCGGCCGCACACCGCCACGCTTCTACTTTTGCAGTGCGCTTTTCGGGGAAACGGTAAAGAAACTCCCCGCGGGAACGTCGGCCAGCGCAGCCAGCCAGCCGGGGCCGGGGATATCTCGCGGAGAACAATCGCCCGGCCCGCGGGCCAGCACACTGGTTCCGCTGATGTCTGACCTTTTTTTTGGTCATACATTTGAGTATGACCCTTTTTCGGTCATACATTTGAGTATGACCGTTTTTCGGTCATACTTTTTGTGTCACCGAAAATTGGTGAGATGTCTCACCCTTCGAATTTCAGTGCACCCTTTTGTTCACTGCAATTTGGCTGGAAAGACTTCACGCCAAAATATGGCGAGACATTAAAGTCTCGCCAAGATTTGATCAGACCTGAAAGTCTCGCCAAAATTTGGTCAGACAAAAAAGTCTCGCCACGAAACGGTCATACACAAAAGTCTGACCCCAAAATGGCGAGACTTTTGTGTCTGACCACGGCCTTTAGGCCGTAACCGTCCGGCACATTACGGCCTAAAGGCCGTGGTCAGACACAAAAGTCTCGCCATTTTGGGGTCAGACTTTTGAGTATGACCGTTTTGTGGCGAGACTTTTTTGTCTGACCAAATTTTGGCGAGACTTTCAGGTCTGACCAAATCTTGGCGAGACTTTTATGTCTTGCCTCTGGAATGGCGAGAAGTCTGACCTTTGGATTTGTAGTGTGCAGGGCGAGGGCGGACGACGGCAGCAGAGCGCCTGTCGTTGCAGTGCAGGCGAGCATGTGTCGGGCCCGAAATGGTACGATCAGTTGTGGTCTAACCCGTAGTGGTAATGGTAATGTCCGTAGGCAGCCTCGTACGCGCACGCCGGGTGGCCTATCGGCCCAAGATAAGGCGCTCCGCTCCACCGCTTTAACTTGCCGCTAGTCAGTCGCTGCACTCTGGTTCCGTGAGTCGTCATCGTCTCTCTGTTCTGTTCTCCCTCGTACTCATGGGGCGTCGCAGAGGTGCGAGAGAGACAGAGCGACGAAAACGACTCTCGGCCGTCTGTCTGCTGGAGTAGCTAGAACCCCGAGAGGGCAACCACTCGAGAAATCCTGTGTCCCCTATGGCACTCGCGAAATGTCCCCGCTCTCCTCCCCCCGGGGCCCCAAAAGGCAAAAGCAAGTAGATTATAGGCGTAAATCTGGACGAAATCTTGCTAAACTCGACGAAATGTCTTCCTTTAAGAAATCTTGTGTCCCTAAACACCAAACGTGGTTGCCCCCTCGTAGAACCGGGGCTTCCATGGCGGCGTGTTTATATCCAGTGGCGGGCGGCGCAGGGGGTGGGTGGGGGAAGGCGGAGGGAGGGAACCTCTGCAGGACACTGGGGGAAGGGGGGCTTCTGCTTACGCGCGCGCCGCTGGCCGCGTGATGCGTAGTGACGCGCAGCAGACTGATTCCGAGAGTCATTTTCGTCGCTCTGTCTCTCCCGCACCTACGCCCCACGAGTGCGAGAGAGACAGAGCGACGAAAACGACTCTCGGAATCAGTCGGCAGTGCCGTACGCCAGGACGCGGGCAGGGCCAGCCTACGGGCAGCCTGCGGGCCAGCCGGGCTAGCGGTTCGTCCTGCCTGCCCCCCCTCCCCCACTCGGCGAGTGTCCGGCCGGGCGGCCGTCTACGCGGAGGGCGAGTGACCCATCCCAAGCCGTTCAGCATTGGCCGCACGCCAGATATATGGTAACGAAGCGCTTCGCTCGACTGACTGACCGACCCGTTCGTCTCCCAGTGTGGGCACACTGGGCGCGGGACTGCGGGCCGCGGTGCGGTACGTCACGCGGCGCTTTCGTCGCTCTGTCTCTCTCGCACTCACGGGGCGCACAGTGGGCCAGAAGACCGGTGGAGGCGGCCAAAACTCCAGACGCGTTTTGAGGCCCAGAGTCGCTGAATGGGACTCGAATCGAACGTGTGACCCCACCAGTGGATTGCTCTCCGAACGAGGAATCCATTGGTGGGGGTCACACACGTTCGGTTCGAGCCGCCGTAGGGGTGCGAGAGAGACGGAGCGGCGAGAACGGCTCTGCTGGCGCCACGGCGCCACGGCGGGCAGAGCCGGCAGAGCACCCGGCCGCGGCATGGGCAGGCTGGGCAGGCGACGGCAAGGCAAGCGGGTCTACGACCTGCTTTCGCGCGTGTGGCGTGTCGTGGCGTGGCGTGGCGTGGCGTGGCGTGGCGTGGCGTGGCGTGGCGTGGCGTGGCGTGGCGTGGCGTGGCGTGGCGTGTCGTGGCGTGGCGTGGCGTGGCATGGCGTGGCGTGGCGTGGCGTGGCGTGGCGTGGCGTGGCGTGGCGTGGCGTGGCGTGGCGTGGCGTGGCGTGGCGTGGCGTGTCGTGGCGTGGCGTGGCGTGGCATGGCGTGGCGTGGCGTGGCGTGGCGTGGCGTGGCGTGGCGTGGCGTGGCGTGGCGTGGCGTGGCGTGGCGTGGCGTGGCGTGTCGCCACGAGGAGCCCCGCCTTTTCTCTTTTGGCAGTTTGACCTGGCACTGCCCTTTTCGACGTGGCGGGGCGGGGCGGGGCGTGGCGAGGCGGGGCGGGGCGAGGCGGGGCGGGGCGGGGCGGGGCGGGGCGGGGCGAGGCGGGGCGGGGCGGGGCGGGGCGGGGCGGGGCGGGGCGGGGCGGGGCGTGGGGACAGCACCCAGATAACGACGCCCTGACTTCGCACCGGCACCGGCAAGGCTGGGCAAGGCGAGCGAACGCACTCGCACTGGCTGCGCACCGGCTATGCGCCATGGCTGCGCGCTGCGCTGCTAGCGGCTAGATTCAGGGAGCGCCGAGCGCCGCGCGCCGAGGCCGAGAGCGCCGGCCGAGGAGGGCGGGGCGGGAGCCTTAGAATTTCAAAGCAGCCCCGCCTGGTGCAGCTGCTGACCCGCGCCCAGTTCATGTGTCCGCGCGCCGTGTGTGTGTGTGTGTGTGTGTGTGTGTGTGTGTGTGTGTTGTGTGTGTGTGTACGCGCGCGTGTGCGAGTGTGCGTGCCCATGTTATTTAGTGCCAGTGCATTTGCACCATCCTGTGCTGCTGCATAGGCCAGACCCCACCGGAGTAAAGCACCTCGGGGCACAGACGGACGCACAGCGCGCAGCGGGCGCAGCGCACAGCCAGAAGCCAGGTCGTTGCACGATCGGCGTGTTCACCCAGGCCCCGCCCCGCCCCGCCCCGCCCCGCCCCGCCCCGCCCCGCCCCGCCCCGCCCGCTGGCCCCTTTGCGTCTCAGCCTGCCTATCACCGCGGGGCGTTCAGGGCGTGGCGCGTCCAGCGCGGTGCCCTGCAGACCTGATTCGGAGCGGGAGGCGTCTCTCTCTGTCTCCGTCTCTCTGTCTCCCTCGGCCTGGTGGGCATGCAGCTGCAGCTTCCGGCGTAGGATCGGGAAGGCGCGAAACGTAGTCACGCGTTGCACAACGCACGCACGGCGAACGCACGGCGCACGCGATGACGGCGCGTTGACACACTGGCAGTGTGTGTCCCTCTCCTTCTCCTCGGGGCTGTCCGTGTCCGTCGCACCAGTCTGTCGCCTCGCTTCCCTTGGCCGCCAAGGCCTGCGGCCGTCCTGGCCAGCCTGCGCACTGATTCAGAGTCGATTTCGTCGCTCTGTCTCTCTCGCACTCATGGGGTTCACCGTTTGGGTGCGAGAGAGACAGAGCGACGAAAACGAACGACTGCTGGCCGCGAAGGGCGACCCTCACGGGCACTTTGCCGCTGCCGTCGGACGGACAGACGTGTACGTAAAAATAGGCCTCTCAGCTGGCCTGCCTTCCCTTGCCTTGCCTTCTCGTCACAGCCCTGTCCTCCTGCACTGCCAGGGGCGTGCCAGGCCGGCCAAGCCTGCCAGGGGCGCTGGCGGTTTCAAGGACCCTTTCAAGGACCCCCCGCCCCTTCCGTGCCACTGCCGCCGCACGCACAGTGGGCCAGAAGACCGGCGGAGGCGGCCAAAATTCTAGACGCGTTTTGAGCTCCAGCGTCGCTAAATGGGACTCGAACCAATCGTGTGATGGTTTGCTCTCCGAACAAGGAATCCATTGCAGCCTGAGCCCCCAGTGTAGGCGCAGCGCGGCCCGGAGCCGACCGCCCGGGCAGTAGGCAACACGTGGAGGTTCAGGACGCGCGTGACTTGCGTGGTGGCCTATCCCGCCGCTCGCAGGCGCTCCGGAGTCCGACCGCCCGGCTGCGCAGTGTGTCAGAGGGACGGTGGAGGCGGTCACAATCCCGGACGCGTTTTCAGCTCCAGAGTCGCGAAACAGGACTCGGACCGAACGTGTGACCCCACCGATGGGTGGCTCTCCGAACGAGTAATCCTCGTTGGGGTCACACGTTAGGTTTGAGGCCTGTCCTCCCTATCCTCCCCACCATTGACCAGGACCAGGCTGGCCGACCACCGGGGCCCGCACTTGAACTTCACCTTGGCGCGTGCCTCCTGTTTGTGCCGTGCCGTGCCGTGCCGTGCCGTGCCGAGGGCCGCGCGGGCGAGGGGGGAACAGCTTTCCACATTCGTTGTACAAAATTTGACCACATTCCACATTCAGGAGGCAAAAACGCCTGTAAGTAGGCAACATGTGTGGCAAAAAAGCAAGAAATCTTGCACATTCTTGCACATTCACACAATCATTGTACACAAAATTTTACAGTGGGTCACCCCTCGCGCGCGGGCCGTGTGTGTAATTTCGAACGGGCCTGGCCCTGTTCTCCCCTTCTCCGCCCCTGGCGCTGCGGGGCTGCGGTCGGACGGCTGTTTTGGCAGGCTGTGAAAATGACCTCACGCTGCGCGACTGCGCGACACACTGCAAGCGAGCCCGTTCCCAACGTGTCATCGCTCCGTCTCTCTCGCACCCCCTCGGCCCCGCACTGCGGAGCGCCACACGAGTGCGAGAGAGACGGGGCAGCCCCGTTCGGAATAGGCCTTCGGCCTTCGGCGACCCGTAATGCCTTTGTGATGTCGCCGCTGTGCGCTTTTGAAGGGGAAAGTGCCACATTCTGCGCTGACGTGAGAAATTGCCTGCGATGTTCTGCCAGAGCCAAAGTGGCGCGAAATTTCGTTTGCCTCGCAACACTCGTAGAAAACAGTAGGGACAGGTTGGGTGCACCCTTATGGAGCTCATATCTTGACTTTGAGCCATCCATCGACCACTTATTTCAACGAAACGTGAAAACCTGAGTGCACTAGAGGGCCACAGGAACCAATTAGGGAAGGACCGTACTTTTTCCGTACCCCATTTCCCGTGCATATTCCGAACCAATACCAAACTGTTTTTTTTTTTCAGTGAACGAGCCATTTCACTGGTAGCTGGTAGCCAAAGAATAAGACGTCATATTCGTTGGAGTGTAAATTTTGTCACGTATGATGTCACATTCGTTTGAACGTGGATCAACATTCAAACGAACGTGATATCATATTCAAACGAACGTGACAAAATTCACATTCGAACGAATATGACGTCACATTCGTTGGCTGCCAGTGTTTGTGGACGGTTCCGGTTTGCGGGGGGTCGCTGCGTCGTCGCTCTGATCGCGGATGAACCTTCGACCCGCACGAAAGGACTGAGGGAGGCGGGAGTCGAGGAGAGTGAGCCGCCGGCCGTGGGACTTGGAGCCCCGCCGAGCCTCGTGCCTCAGTCTCTGCCCTGCCCTGCCCGGCAGCGTCGTGCGTATGCAAGCTGATGAGAGGATAAGCTGTGCAAAGCAAAGACTCCCTTCTTTCTTTCTCTCTCTCTCTCTCTCTCTCTCTCTCTCTCTCTCTCTCTCTCTCTCTCTCTCTCTCTCTCTCTCTCTCTCTCTCTCTCTCTCTCTCTCTCTCTCTCTCTCTCTCTCCCTCTCCTTCTCCCTCTCTCTCGCGATCAGGTCGAGCGCAGCGCCCTGACGGCGTTCAAGCGAACAGCCAAGTGCTAACTGCATCCCACCCATCACCATCATATCACAACGGAAAAAAAGCCACCACCACCTCCAACAACAACAACAACAACAACAACAACAACAACATCAGCGACAACAAAAAGGCTAGAGATGAATGCAGCGCGGGTCGCGGAGTCAGCAACATGCCGGTCGCTGGAAAGCGGCAATCCTGGACCCGAGCATCTGTAAATGTCTGCCGAACACAACGGATTCCTACTCGATTCCTACACGCACGAAATCAGAGAAACCAGTCCTCCGCCATGCATCATTGGCGGCCACATCGCCCGATGGGCAAACATGTCCCTTCTTAAAACTAGAACCAAGAAAATTTCCTTGCAATAAGATAATTTACTTCATCCATTGATTTGTGATTCAAGAAATGACATTTTTGACTGCAGGCAGGCAACATCTACGCAATCGCCCCCCCCCCCCCGAAAACCGCCACACGGCAGCGAGCTGACTCTGCAAATCCATACAGTGGGCACGACGGCATTTAGTCACGAAACACCGAGCGCTGTGCACGTTCACAGTCCACTTCGTGACGTCCCGGTGTCAAAATAAAAATTAGGGAAGAACACACAAGATGCAAACATCGCGATTTTATTTTTGTTCTTTAGTTCGTTTATTTTTGGACCCGGTGGCGCGCGCGAACAACCAGCTGGCAGAGTCCGTCGTTGTAAAATGCTCAAGGGCGGCCGTCCGCGGTGCCGCTGCCCTCTGTGCCCCGCCCCGCCCCGCCCCGCCCCGCCACAGAACATCGCGGGCGAAATGCCACACCTTCAGAACAGAGAGTAAAGTCTATAACGGCCACCAGCCTGAAAGATGGGATGGGCCTTGCAGCACCAACACCGAATGAGCCTGCACTGCAAAACCGAACCTCAGTCACAGCCACGGCAGCAGGCTGATTCCGAGGGACGTTTTCGTCGCTCTGTCTCTCTCGCACCTAT
Source organism: Thrips palmi (assembly GCF_012932325.1). Classification (NCBI taxonomy): domain Eukaryota; kingdom Metazoa; phylum Arthropoda; class Insecta; order Thysanoptera; family Thripidae; genus Thrips; species Thrips palmi. Next base: position 79,582 of record NW_023144635.1, read on the forward strand.
AAAGGACGTCCCAGGAATGTGTGTGTGTGTGAGAGAGAGAGAGAGAGAGAGAGAGAGAGAGAGAGAGAGAGAGAGAGAGAGAGAGAGAGAGAGAGAGAGAGAGAGAGAGACAGACAGACAGACAGACAGACAGACAGACAGACAGACAGACACACAGACAGACAGACAGAGACAGAGAAACTCAAGGCAGCTGGGACTCGAGACAGCCGCCGGTCAGCGAGGGGCAGTCTTCCCGCCAAAAGGGAGCGCAGTCATTGGCTGCGGCGAACCGACCGGTGGCATGTCATTGTCAACGCCGTCAGGCATCTGCAGACCATGAAGGTGGCCAACATTCTAAACGCGTTTTGGGCTGCAGAGTCGCTTAACAGGACTCAAACCGAACCTTCGACCCCACCAATGGATTCCTTGTTCAGAGAGCAGCCCATTGGTGGAGTCACAGTAACACGTTCGGTTCGAGTAAGCACCATTTAGAGACTCTGGAGCTCGAAATGCGTCTAGAGTTTTGGCCGCCTCCACCGGCTTCTGGCCCACTGTGCGTGGCGGAGCCCTCGGAGTCCTGCTGCGGGACGGGCTGCCCTTCCCGGTGGCAGATAGTGCTTGACACGCACACGCTCATTGTAAAGTGTAGTGGCGGCCGGGCCTTATCGGCAACGCGTCTCGCCACCACTGCAACCGCGGCGGCGAAAAAGGAAGGAAGGAAAGAGAGAAAAGAAAAGAAATGAAAAGAGACGAAAGAGAAAAATGAAATGACTCGGACGGTCTCGAGTCCACACAACGTCCACACTTAGGGGGCGTGGCACCGACGTGTCGACGTGGTGGATTGATTTGATAAACCCCCCCCCCACACACACACACACACTCATTCGGCCTCCCAGGGGCGCAATGATAATGAAGGATTGCACCGGATTGCACAGTGGGCCTGCATGGACGGCGGATGAATCCGACTACCACAACAAAAGAAAAAAGAATTTTTTTTTATTTTCAAAACAAAATTATTCTAGAAGAAAACAGAAATGAGCTGCTGAAATCATGATTCGTGAGCGCGGCGGGGGGGGGCAAAGTCCGGCACCCACTTTACAGATCATTTCATCACTTTGTTGTGTCTAGGGCGCAGCTTGCGGCGGACTGATTCCGAGAGTCGTTTTCGTCGCCGAGTCGCTCCCTCGCGCCGAATACGGGACGCCCCGCCCCATGAGTGCGAGAGAGCGACAGAGCGACGAAAACGACTCTCAGTCTGCAGCGCGTTTTGGCGAGGCGGCGGCGGCGGGTGGCTGGATCGGCGGGCGCAGATAACGCAACAACTAGAGACAAAGGGAAAAGAAAAGAGGGGGGGGGAGGAGCAAGTCGACCCGTCTTTCTTTTCTCTGGCAAGATTACCATCCGGCCGCCCTCGATAGAAAAATCCGACGCGATAAGGCAGACAATGTCGGTGCCAATTGCGCCCTATCCATCCATCCATGCATGCACGCAACGCACACGTCGAACATGTTATTCAAGATCGACTAGGTGGGACTGTATGTGGGAGGGGAGGCACTTTGTAAAAACCACGGCGTCCGTTTCCGAAAGTCGCAGCGACATGAGCAGCTGCAAGATGTGCGTGTGTGTGTGTAGGTGTGTGTGTGTTAGTGTTGATGTGTAGGTGTGTGTGTGTGTGTGTGTTGCTGTGTAGGTGTGTGTGTGAGAGTGTGAGTGTGTGGATGTGGGTGTGCGTATCGGCTCGGTGTGCAAGGGCGCCGGAAGTGGGGTGCGGGGGGGGCGACTTGATCCCCCCAAAATCTGGTGGGGGGGGCATCGCCCCCCCCACTTTCAGATACAAAAGTGCCATTTTGAGCTCGAAATAGAGAAAAAAATATAGCAAAGTCGCAAATTCTTTGATTTTTGGCTTCTTGCTCGCTTCGCTCGCAGGTTTTCTTAATTTTCCTCCATTATTTTGCCGTTTGGCTCGCTTCGCCCACCAATAAAGCGTGTGATTCTGCTCTAAAAATGGCAAAAGTTGTGTTTAAGTCTAGAATTGTATGAATTTTCGCTTTAAGCTCGCTTCGCTCGCTGGATTTGGAACACTTTTAGAGAAGTCTCAACCGTATTGGGTGTTGCCCCTTAACGGTAGGCAACCCAACAATTTTTCATAAAAATTTCGCCCCCCCACCAGAAAGTACTTCCGGCGGCCCTGTCGGTGTGAGTGTGTGTGCGCGTGTGTGAGTGAGTGGACGCGCATCGGCGCAGAGCGCGCAGTGTTGTTGACGCGCGACGATCTGCCAAACCTATCCACGTGTCGTTTGGCGGCTTGGCCGGGCTTGGCGCTTGGCGCTTGGCCGGCCGCTCCGCGCGCTCCGCTCTCCATGCGGCGGTGCCATGCGGCGGTGCGCCGCTGCGCCACGCGCCGTCGTGCCGCCTCCTCGAATTTAGTAAACAAGAAGGCAAAGGGAAAACACGTGGGGGGGGGGGCCACCACACGGGGAGAGGCGCGTCAAGCGGCGTCAAGCAAGCCAGTCAGTGACCAATCCACCGCCAAGCGCGCCAAGCAGACGGAACCCCTTCCAAGCCAGAGGAGAGCCTTCTCGGCCGCCACCGCGTTCTGCTGCACCCGGTGCACTGCGTTAGCGTTTCGCTCGCGTCGTTTCCTTCTGAGAGAGTGTGCCGGTTTGGACGATCGACACCGTGCGTCCGGGACCGTCGTGCCACTTTACGGTGTGCCGCCAAACAAACTTACAGTGTACCGAACAAACTCAGAGTGCGCGAAACAAACTGCAGTGAACTGAACAAAGTGAACGAAAGAAACAAACTTACAGTGTACTCAAAACAACGTGCGGACTGCTAAGAGGGACCACGCCAGGATTTGAAGGTTTAAACAAGAAAGGGCGCGCGTCGGAATCGAGCTCGTTTTTGGTGAGTCCCATAAACTTTAATCAAGTCCAACGCGTTCTTCCGGTTGGCTCATCTGCGTAAGGACGGGTTCAAATGGGGGCGGGGGGAGAGTGTGGCGAAAATTTCGCCCTTTACAAGGGCAAAGTGCCACTTTTTGCCTTTCCTTCAGGCCGGTTCGCCGCCTTGGGGGAAAGAGGGAAGGGAGAGCCCCCCCCCCCCGCCCCTCTCCTGGCCCTGCGAGGGAAACGGACTCCGCTGTACCGAAACTTAAACTCATGTGGGGGTCGTCGCCTAGTGGGCCAGAAGGCCAGCGCCGTCGGCCGTCGGCCAAAACTCTGGACGCGTTTTGAGCTTCAGAGTCCGCTAAGCAGGACTCTAACTGAGCGTATGTGACCCCCACCAAACGATTTCCCTTTCGGAGGAGCAATCCATTGGTGGGGTCACACGTTCGGTTCGAGTTCCATTTAGTGACTCTGGAGCTGAAAACGCGTCCGGGATTGTGACCGCCCCCAACGGCCTTCTGCCACACTGTGCAGCCGGGCGGTCTGCCTCCGGACCGCCTGCGAGCGGCGGGATAGGCCACCACGCAAGGCACGCGCGTCCTGAACCTCCACGTGTTGCCTACTGCCCGGGCGTTCGCCTCCGGGCCGCGCTGCGCCTACACTGGAGGCTCAGGCTGCAATGGATTCCTCGTTCTGAGAGCAATCCATTAGTGGGATCACACGTTCGGTCCGTGTCCCATTTAGCGAATCTGGAGCTCAAAACGCGTCCGGGATTTTGATTTTGACCGCCTCCGCCGGTCTTCTGGCCCATTGTGCGGCGCGCGTCACGCCAGGCGGTCGGTCCGGTCGGACGCAGTGCGCACTGGCCACGCTCGCTTCATGAGCATTGTTTGGCACGTCATTTCCACGCAGCCCGAGCGCTGTCGCTCCCTCTCTCTCGCACTCGTGGGGCGTCCCGTAAGGGTGCGACAGAGAGAGAAAGAGAGAGAGAGAGAGTGAGAGAGAGAGAGAGAGAGAGAGAGAGAGAGAGAGAGAGAGAGAGAGAGAGGAGCCTGCTGACGAGGCGCACGGCCCGGCGCCACAGCGCAACGTCGCGTCGCGTGCATCATCAGGCCGATTCCGAACAGAAGTCGCTCTCGTCGCTCTGCCTCTCTCGCACTCACGGAGCGTTCCCGGAGGGGTGGGAGAGAGACAGAGCGACGAAGCTGCGAGGAATGACGCGGTGCCCGTCGCGGAGGGCCATCCGCACTTTGACATGACTGCATGACTGGACGGCTGTTCGTCAGCTGTGGCTCCCATTCCGCGCGAACGAAGCCTGTGGCGGATCCAGAGCCAGCCTGAGGGGAGCTAGGGGGCCACAGTGGGCCAGAAGACCGGTGGAGGCGGCCAAAACTCTAGACGCGTTTTGAGCTCCAGAGTCGCTAAACAGGACTCGAATCGAACGTGACCCCACCAATGGATTCCTCGTTCGGAGAGCAATCCATTGGTGGGGTCACACGTTCGGTTCGAGTCCCATTTAGCGACTCTGGAGCTCAAAACGCGTCTAGAGTTTTGGCCGCCTCCACCGGTCTTCAGGCCCACTGTGGGGGCTCTACTACAGTAGCCGAACTGAAAAATTCAGTTTGATGTACTCGGTGCACTATTAAGTGCTCTATGTGCGTACTCTTTATACACACTTTAGTGCTCCATGTGTATACTCAATATGCTCACTGAAGTTTTCAGTGTACTCACAGGGGTCGACTCGTTGCCAGAGGGAACGGAGCGCACGAACGATTTCTGTTGTCCAGTCCACATCACCTGACCAAGCGTGGATCCAGAGGGAAAAGAGGGGGGGGGAGTAGTACAGTTGCCCTTTCCTTGACCCTCAATTATATGTCTGAAAGGTGGGTGAAAAGCACCCCTTGCCTCTGTGAGGTGCTACTACCCCCCCCCCCCCCCCCCCCCGGGGCCCCGGCCCCTAGACGTGCCTTGAGAGGCTAGACCACAATGGACGTGTATATGCCGGTGTGGGCGCCGACGGTGGATGCGCCACTGCGTCGGGCTGGACCCACTCCGACACTTCGCGACCCTATCCGCCCCCGCACCTACGTCGCAGACTGATTCCCAGAGTCGTTTTCGTCGCTCTGTCTCTCTCGCACTCATGGGCCGTCCCGGTATACGGGCGAGAGAGACGGAGCGACGAAAACGACTCTCGGAATGAGTCGTCAGAGTCACAGAGATTGCGTCGGTATGACGTTCAAGTGCCGAAAGGCGCAGGCGGTCGCGTGGCGAAAACATTGTTGTTGTTGTGGTGCCCGCAGAGTCCGCCGTAGTGCCTGGCAGCGCGTGCGTCGTGCGGCGTCAGTGTGTTTTCTCGCCACGGCGCCACCTGTCGTCCGTCTCTCTCGCACCGCCGCGCACGCCGCCAGAGCGACAAGGACGGACAGACGGGGCTAGCGGGTGGCGGCAAAGTTTTCCCGCGCGAATGCAGCCCGGCGGCCGGCGGCGGGAAATCTTGTGCGTCGCTCGCCGCTCAGCCGCCAGAGTCCGACGAACCGTTTTCGTGGCTCCGTCTCTCTCGCTCCCGAATGGGACGCCCCATGAGTGCGAGAGAGACAGAGCGACGAAACGGTCCTTCGGCATCCGGCGGCAGGTTCGCCGGTGCCACACTGGGAAAACAAGGCAGTGGGCGGCGGGGCGAGGCGGAGCGTGCCGCCTTGCCGGCGGCGTGCCGCGGTAGCGGTGTAAACACTAAACAGGTCCCGCCAGCAGACTGATTCCGAGGGTCGTTTTCGTCGCTCTGTCTCCCTCACATCCATACAGGACGCCCCATGAGTGCGAGAGAGACACTGCGACGAAAACGACTCTCGGAATCAGTCTGCAGGTCCCGTCAGGTTAGGTCAGCTTTGCTTTTAATTTTTCAGCGACCGGTGGTCACGGAACCTTATGGGCTTGTTGCTCGTTGTTGTTGCTGCTGCTGCGCTCGGCCCGAGGCGCAGCCGATGTGTTGACCTTGACGGGAGCACACATCCCTCTCTAGAGCACTCTATGACTCAAAGGAAGGTCGGGTTGGACGTCTCGCTTGTCTTATCTGGCCTAGACACGGAAAGGATTGTGGCCGTGCGCGCTCCGCGTGCGGCGCGGTGCGGCGGTGCGGCGCCCTCCCGGCTAGGTGCTGATAGCGCGTCGCCCGTCGCTCTGTCTCTCTCGCACCCATCGCGGGGCGCTACGAGTGCGACAGAGACAGAGACGAAAACGACGTGCGTAATCACACTCTTAAAACTAATCGCAGAGTGACGATGGAAATGGAATCAGAAACAATAGTTTCGTAAACTTACAAGTCGTTCCCCTAGGACGTTGTTGTCGTCGCTCTATCTCTCTCGCACTCGCGGGGCGCCGCGCTGCGTCCCGCATGGGTGGCGCGAACGGCGCGAGGCCGCCGTCTTCCGTTCCGTCGCGAAGGTTCCCAGTTAGAACCGCCACGAGCCACGTCCGTGCCACGTCCGCGCCACGTCCGTCGTCGCGGTGTGAAAAGCCGACGTATCCGTGTCCGCGTCCCGGACCGTCCCGGACCGCACAGTGGGCCAGAAGACCGGTGGAGGCGGCCAAAACTCTCGACGCGTTTTGAGCTTCAGAGTCGCTAAACAGGACTCGAACCGAACGTGTGACCCCACCAATGGATTCCTCGTTCGGAGAGCAATCCATTGGTGGGGTCACACGTCCGGTTCAGTCCCATTCAGCGACTCTGGAGCTCAAAACGCGTCGAGAGTTTTGGCCGCCTCCACCGGTCTTCTGGCCCACTGTGGACCGTCCCGGACCGTCGCCGCCTGGCCGGTGCCGAGGCAGTGGTGGATCCAGACGCGGCATTGTGAGGGGGGAGTAGCGAGTAGCACTTGCTGCCTTTACTTCGAGGGGAAACCGATTCGGTGAACGTGTGACCCCACCAATGGATTCCTCGTTCGGAGAGCAATCCATTGGTGGGGTCACACGTTTCGGTTCGAGTCCCATTTAGCGGCTCTGGAGCTCAAAGCTCGTCGGGGATTCCACCAGTAGGGGACGCCCCGCCCCATGCGAGCCAGACAGAGCGATGGAACCGACTCTCGGAATCAGTCCGCAGCCTGTCACTGTGTGAGTGCGCAGCGTCGGGCTGCTCCGCGTCGGAAGGTGCCCTCGAGGACCTTGCCGACGGTCCCTTTGGAAGATTCCGAAGACTCCCATCCCGTCGCTCCGTCTCTCTCGCACCGGGAAGGGACGCCCCAGGAGTGCGAGCGAGACCGACCGACGACGGCTGCTGGTCCGATAAGGAGGCCACCGTGCCCTCTGTTGGAACACGCTGCTCGCTCAAAGGGCCGTCGCTTTCAAATTTTAATTTTTCTTCTTTTATTTTGGGGGCAAATAATGCGGCGGCGCGCCCGGTCGGTCCTGCACTGCAAAGTCGAAAGGCGGCGCGGCGGCGCCATCCGAGGAAGATCGGAAGGGCCCAGCGCGACAACACGGTGTCATTGGCCTCACGCACACACAGACACGTTGCAGAGCTCCGGCCTGTGTGTGTGTGCGTGTGTGTGTGTGTGTGTGTGCTAGGTGGAGGTGGGGGCAGGGTCGGCCGTTCGGCTGTGCCTGCAGGCCCAAGTGCAGACCCACCACGGCTCGGCCAGGCGGGGCACAGGCTGCCATAGGCTGCCATAGGCCCGGCTTGGCTCGGCTTGCACAGTAGTGGGTGTGCGATACGGGTGCGCTGCCCGAACAAGACGTGCCTTGCACGTGATCGCGGCGTAGGCGGGCGTGTCCCGCAGAGCTGCGGCACTTACGGCAGTTGCCGGCGCACAGTGTGGAGGCAGCCAAAACTCTAGATGCGTTTTGAGCTCCAGAGTCGCTAAACGGGACTCAAACTGAGTGAGTGACCCCATCAATGGCTTGCTCTCCGAAAGAGGGATCCATTGGAGGGGTCACGCGGTCAGTTCGAGTCCCATTTGGTGACTCTGGAGCTCGAAACGCGTCTAGAGAGACAGACAGACAGAGTGCGTGTTTGTGTGTGAGAGAGAGCATCAGCCTGCGCAGTCGCGGCAGTCGCGGTGTGAACCTCGCGCCTGAGGGCCCGGGGGCCCGGGGGCGGATGTGCGACCAGAACGGTGCACAGTGGGCCAGAAGACCGGTGAAGGTGGCCAAAACTCTCGATGCGTTTTGAGCTTCAGAGTCGCTAAACAGGACTCGAACCGAACGTGTGACCCTACCAATGGATTGCTCTCCGAACGAGAAATCCATTGGTGGGGTCACACGTTCGGTTCGAGTCCCATTTAGCGACTCTGGTGGAGCTCCAAACGCGTCGAGAGTTTTGGCCGCCTCCACTGGTCTTCTGGCCCACTGTGCGGTGCCACCGCCACTTATCGCGCTGCCGCCGCCACTGTCGGCATAAAATGAAAAGATGCACGACAAACACGATCCAAACGCACCTCGGGACTTTCCCACTTACAACATGAGAGCAGCGCATCGCGCGTCGTCAGGCGTCCGGGGGATGATCATGCTGTTGGGGAGCGGGCGGGGCGGGCATAGGGGTCCGCGATAGGCACACTGTCAACAACAACTATGCATCACAATGTTGCGGTCCGCGCGCACTGGGTCATTCCCTCTCCCTCCCCCCCCCCCCTCTCTCTCTCTCTCTCTCTCTCTCTCTCTCTCTCTCTCTCTCTCTCTCTGTGTGTGTGTGTGTGTGTGTGTGCGTGTGTGTGTATGTATGTGTGTGTGGCGGCCGACTCGGTGACGTTATGCGAGAGACTGAAATCGTGCGGCAACCGTGCAGCAATGCAGCAAGTGGACAAATAGTGCGCTCTAAAGCCGTCCACTGCTCCTACACAGTTGAAACGCCGAGACGACTGAGGCGGACTGAGGCCAGCTGCGGCCCCTCTCGCACCTCGAGGAGCCGGCGCACAGTGGATTTGCCAGGAGACCGGCGCCGGCGGCCAAAACTCAGGACGCGTTTTGCGCTCCAGAGTCGCTACGCAGGACTAGAACCGAGCGTGTGATGGTTTGCTCTCCGAAGGCGGAGCCCCATTCAGCCTGAGCCTCCAGTGTAGGCGCAGCGCGGCCGTAAGGTGCGAGGGAGACGGGCTGGCGGGGCGGCTTTTCGGGGCCGGGCGGGGCCGGGCCGTGCCGTGCCGTTCGTCGCTGCAGTCGGCAGGCCGGGGTTTACCCCGGCTCGGCTCGGTGCCGGTCCGCGGCATGGTTCGGCTCGGCTCAGGCCCTCGCCGCTCCGCTCGTCTCGCACCGACGGCTCCACCAGATGACCAGATGTCGGTCAGAGGCGACCCGCGGGCACCAGGCCGTGTTGCCAGATTCTGACCCAGGATCGACATCTGCACATCCCGACAACCCAGCCTGGAGTCAGCAAGAAGGATGCCTGCGCCTAAAGGATGAGTGCCTGTTCGGGTTTCGGGGTTTGGATTCGGTGTTGGGTTTGGCTTTGGTGTAGGTCCTCCCCCCTTGCTGCTTGGACGGCTGTCGCGGCCGCTCCAGCGACGCAGGGACGGCCAGCTGAGCACCTGTAGTGACAGCCGCCACAGCGCCTGGCACGTAGGCAGCACCAACGACGGAGAACACCGAGGGGTTGCCTACCCGACGGGCGTCCGACAGCGATTGCGATTACTGCCTCGACCACACGCCTCCAGCCTCCAGGGTTCAGGGGGCTCCTCTCACCCTGGCCGCTCAGCACGACTGGCTGCCAGCATGGGCCGGGCGCCCAGCAGACAGACCGGCAGGCCAGTCAGGGCCCGAGCACTACCCCGTCAACCCGCGCCAACAAACAACCCAGGAGATCCCCCTGCCGCCGGGGTGCACTACCCCCACATCAACGCTGACGACGAGCTCGCGGAGCGCGTGCACCACCCATCGCCAAGCTGACCCGGAGCTGCCCCTTCACGGGGGCGAAGAAGACCGTCCCCCTGAACCGGTTGTGTCCCCGGAGACTCACACGTCCTGGTGTCTGACACCCATGGCGGATAGGTCTGCCGATGGCTAACGTCATACAGCTACTCACCGGCGGGCCGTTCTGTCTGTGGGATACAACACTAAGGGTCGAGTAGCCGCCGGGGGCCGGACGCTGTGGGCGTTCAGTCCCGGTCCGCCGGGGATGGGGTCGCTCTTAGTAAGGACGTACTGGTTTGCGCTCAGCAAGATTGGCGCGGCCAGGACGGGCCTGAATCGGCTAACGATCATACCTGGTCCAGCCTATCAAGTTCAAGTGCAGCGCGGCCCGGAGCCGAGCGCCCGGGCAGTAGGCAACACGTGGAGGTTCAGGACGCGCGTGCCTTGCGTGGTGGCCTATCCCGCCGCTCGCAGGCGCTCCGGAGGCAGACCGCCCGGCTGCACAGTGTGTCAGAGGGACGGTGGAGGCGGTCACAATCCCGCACGCGTTTTCAGCTCCAGAGTTGCTAAATGGGACACGGACCGAACGGGTGCGACCGACCGAGGAATCCGTTGGTGGGGTCCCAGTTCGAGTCCCATTTTGCGACTGGAGCTCGAAACGCGTCCGGGCTTTTGACTTCCTCGACCCACTGTGCGGCGGCGGCAGCAACCTTTAGATGTTCCAACGATGATATTCTGCGGACCCGGCAGAACGAACAATTCCGGACACGTGTCTCCGTCGCTCTGTCTCTCTCGCTGTGGTAGACCTATTCACGCAGTATGTCCCGGGAAGGTGCGAGAGGTAGTCTGTACACGATTTCTTGAAGTGTTTCACCCCCTCGCCGCTCAGTGTAGTGGCCTTGTTCCCCGTGTCCAGGCCGTCCAGGCGTCGCACTCTCTTTGTCCCGACAGAGAGCAGCAGAGTGCAACAGAGTGCAACAGAGTGCAACAGAGTGCAACAGAGTGCAACAGAGTGCAGCAGAGTGCAGCAGAGTGCAACAGAGTGCAGCAGCGAGTGCAGCAGCGAGTGCAGCAGAGTGTAGCAGAGTGCAGCAGAGTGCAGCAGAGTACAGCAGAGTGCAGCAGAGTGCAGCAGAGTGCAACAGAGTGCAGCAGCGAGTGCAGCAGCGAGTGCAGCAGAGTGTAGCAGAGTGCAGCAGAGTGCAGCAGAGTGCAGCAGCGCGGCCACCAAAAGGTGCATATCGCCCCGCCGCCTCGCCTCGGCAGCAGACTGATTCCGAGAGTCGTTTTCGTCGCTCTGTCTCTCTCGCACTCATGGGGCGCCCGGCACAGGTGCGCGCGAGAGACAGAGCGACGAAAACGACTCTCGGAATCGGTTGGCTGCAGTACCGAGCCGAGGAGCCGAGCATCAGCTGACTCACAGTGTGGCAACGGGTTGCAGTCCGTCGCACTAGACTCGCCGACCGACTGCGGGTCCATTGTAGACGTGTGCGCCGACCCCAATTTGATCGGCGGCGGCGCTTGGCCAATTTAAGGCCGGCGGCGGCGGCGTAATCGGCGTATTCGGCGTGAAAGAAATTTTGATTTTACCAACCATAGGGTCTCAAAATTTTGTCAGTCACAGGTTAAAAATGATATAAGTGCTCAAGTAGAACAAGTTATTAACAAATATATACGTTAAATACGTAAAAGACCATTTACTTTCTTGGTGTTAGATTTTCGGCATCTTAATGAACTACGACGCCAAAGCGGAGAGAGGGGTAGGGAAGGTAAGGCAAAGACGGTATGGCTCATTTTCGTCAGGAAAACGCGTTTAGCTCAAGGAAACTTCAGGTTTTCGAGGTATTTTGTGATCTGAGACCTTCAGAACCAATAGTTTTATTCGCGCCGATTACGCCGACCGTTTCGACCGGCGGCGGCGGCGCGGCTGCCTTCGACGGCGGCGGCGTCGTGACCGGTCAGCGCACATCTCTAGTCCATTGTGATCCCCTTCAAGGTCGAGGCGATACTGCGAGGAGGAGGGTGGCCGCAACTCTGTCTCTCTCGCACTCGAAAAGAAGCGACGCACGCCCTATGAGTGCGAGAGAGACAGGGCAACGCAAGTGACGTCCGGAAACAGCCTCTCTCGCACTCCGGCCTGCATTGCCTGCATTGCTTGATTCCGAAGAGTGCTTTCTTCGCGATGTTCGGAATCATACCGCTCCGGAGACTGTCTCTCTCGCACTCGAACGAAACGCACGCCCGCCCAATGAGGGCGAGAGAGACAGAGCGACGCAGCCAATTGCTTCATTGCGGCGGGACGCCACGCAACGACCCCCGACCCAGGGGGTTGCAGGCGCGGATCCAAGGGGGGGGGGGGGGCGATGGGGGCGGCGAAACCGCCTGAAAGGTAGGCAAAAAGTCGCACATAACCCCTGTAGGTAGGCAACTTTCACGACGTCGCCCTCCCCTGAACCCATCTCTGGATCCGCCCTTGGGGGGTTGCCTACGGGGATGACGTCATAGCTTAGCTCAAGGAGCTTGGGGAGCTTGTTGGCGGGATGCTGAGCGCTCGCTGCTCGCCTTCCTTACAGCCGCATCAGACTGACTCCGAGCGTCGTTTTCGTCGCTCTGTCTCTCTCGCACACTAGAGCGTCCCGACGCGAGAGAGACAGAGCGACGTCACCCAGTGCGAACCAGTGTGTTGGGCCTGGTTGGACTGAAATGCACGCGCGTGCCTCTTTCGTATTTTCATGTGTATTCCTTGGATTTCTGTTTGTGTCGGCCAGTACCAGTAGTAGTTATGTACCCGACTGTCGAGTACATGCGCTCGCACGCGCCACAAACACACACACACACACACACACACCTACACACACACACACACACACACAGAGCGAGAATGAGTGTCGCAAACTGGCGATGATTGCTTAGATATCGGTCATCATCCCGATCGACGCGCCGAATAACAAGCCTGCCGCGTTTGCCGCGTTGACGGGGAGGGGCGGCGGCGCGGCGCGGCCAAGCCCGGCAGCCTGGCCAACGCCTGGCGCGGCGCCGACGAGGAGGTTCACTGACTCGCGCAACGCGGTGCAGTGTGGGGCAACACAGGTGTGCCACGCGCGTTTGGATGCGCGCGAGTGTGTGTGTGTGTGCGCACGTGTCTCCGTCTCTCCCTCTCTCTCCACCTCCCTTATGAGGCCTCTCTCAGACGCCTTCCTTGAGGTCTTTCTCAGACGAGTCCCTTGAGGCCTCTCTCAGACGCGTCCCTTGAGGCCTCTCTCCGCCTTGCTGATGCCTCCCTCGGCGCCTCGCGAAGCGACCGTAATGGACATGAGCCGCGGCCGCACGGTGGCACGGCGGCACGGCGCGGACCACACAGACGCGGCGCACTTCACTGAGGTATCGCGGCTTCTCGGCTTGGCGGCGGCGCTGCAGGTCGGCTGGAGGCGTCCAGGCAGTGATTCCGAACACCGTCCCGTCTCTCTCCGAGCCGCGAGTGGACGCCCAACACCACGAGTGCGAGAGAGACGGGGAGGAGACAAAAGCGCTGCGCGGCATCAGACTGCAGGTGCATTCGGCGGCGCGGTGCGCGCGGTGCGCGGTTGTGCTCCGCGCGGTGACCGGCGTTTAGTTTCTCTTTGTGCGCAGTGGAGCGAGGACAAAGAAGGCCCCCTAGTGCCTCGGCCGCCTGGGCCGCCTGGGCGTTGCTAGCACGCCGCGCACGCCGCGCACCGGGGCGTCCTGTCGCCGCGCTATCAGCAGGGCCGCTCCGTAAAGCAGCCGGCAGCAGCAGGCCGTGCACTGGCCCCACTGCGCCCCACTGTCCCTTCTGAGCTTTCCAGCCCCGCTTGGCCCTGCAGACCTAGGCGGGCTTAGGTCTACGGGAGCTCTCTCTCTCTCTCTCTCTCCTCTCTCTCTCCCCTCTCTCTCTCTCTCTCTCTCTTCTCTCTCTCTCTCTCTCTCTCTCTCTCTCTCTCTCTCTCTCTCTCTCTCTCTCTCTCTCTCTCTCTCTCTCTCTCTCTCTCTCACTGGTGTGGCGCTCCGAACCGGGGCCAGAGAGATAGACGGACGGCCACACTGTGCGCACTGTTGGTCACCCTCGCCTTGGACGTGCCACAGCGCGCCAGAAGACCACTGCCCGCCGAACTGAACGTGTGACCCCACCTATGGATTCCTCGCACGGAGAGCAATCCATTGGTGGAGTTACACGTTCGGTTCGAGTTCCCCGAGCCCTCTGAAGCTCAAAACGCGTGTAGAGTTTCGGCCGCGGGCGCCGGTCTTCTGGCCCACAGTGCGTGCTTGCCCTCACTGGGCCCCACTGGGTCCTGCTGGGCGGGTGCTGCCAGTGGACTAAGCGTGGGGCTTCTTCTTTCGCGCGACCCGGACCGAAAGGCAGACGATCATTTGTGGTCCAGCCATTAATCGCCATCGCAACCGCCCGCCGAGCAGCCGTGCAAGCGGGTGGCATAACCGCCGGGCGCTTTTGCTCGCCGTCATGCGCGTGAGAGGGAGAGAGAGAGACAGATATTGAGAGAGAGAGAGAGAGAGAGAGAGAGAGAGAGAGAGAGAGAGAGAGAGAGAGAGAGAGAGAGAGAGATAATTGCAGTCCACGCAGCCGCGAGGAGCAAACCAAGCAGAATCGCGGCGGTCTCGTGTCCGCGAACAGATTGCAGCTGCAGCCGAGGGGGTAGCAACTCGCGTAATAGTCGGGTCACCTGCTCTGTAATAACAACGTAATAGCCGTAATGACGGCGTAATAACCGAAACAGTCGCGTAATATCGGTAATAATAACGTAATACACGTAATATTATCGTAATAGCCGCGTAATAACCGCGTAATAGGTCAGAAATGCCCCTGTCAGGGAGTATTGACAGCTCCTGATGGCGTTGGCTATACTCCACGCACGGTTGTCGGCATTCCCCCAGAGTCGGGTGGAGGGGGTACACTGTGCGAAAAATGTAGGGTATTCTCTGTTAATTTATTAACAGGATTTGCCGTACTAAGAAGCACGGTGTTTACTGTACCTAGAGGTACAGCGTTTACTGTACCTGGAAGGACGGCATCACCTTAATTTGTACAGTACACTTGTCAAGAGGCAGTCATTTCATGACATCAAAGTTTAGACGATTTTGAAAATTTACTAAAACTTTTTGGAAATGGATTTAGCCCGAGATCTTTTCAACTTGACGTTACAAGTGCCGCCTTGAAATCCAATCTTGTAATATTTCTCAGCGGTTTGAGTGAATTTTCCAATTGGTCCAAATCAAGATCTTCTTACAGAAATGGATTTGTCTCGACAAGACAGAAAAATGTCAACGTATGTCATAGGTTTGGATGGAACATAAAAAGGCTATTCACCTACAAACTTGCAAAGATGGTCAAGAAATGACCTTCTTGGTACTTTTGAAGCTCAATAACGTTGTCATTCCCGTCCAAACCTATGAGATGTGTTGACATTTTTTGTTTGTCTTGACGAGACGAATCCTTTTCTGAAAGAAGATCTTGATTTGGACCACTTTGAAAATTCACTTGATTTGGACCTAGTTCTAGTAAATAACTTCGAACAACCTTCAAAAATAACCAAAAAAGAAAAGAAAAACTGTGCACTGCAAATGTACAGCGGGATTTTTCATAACACGAGGATGTTGCAGGAAGCGGAAGCAACGTGAAAGATTTGGCGCTGTTTTTCAAAGCGTAATAACCGCGTAGCACAATAGTCCGTAATAAAACGTAATAGCCGCGTAATATACGTAATATCCCATCTATTTCGCGTAATAGTCTCAAAACGTAATAGTCGGGCCGCGATTTTTGGGAGTTGCTACCCCCTCGGCTGCAGCAGGTCTTTACGACCGGGTTTGAAAAGCTTCGGGAAATTTGCCCCCCAGTCAGCGCGGCAGATCTCGTGTTTTCAGTGTTTTCGCTGTCCTCTGGGATGACGATGGCAGCGAGAGGCGACCGTTGTCTGTTGTTTTGTTTCTAGAATTTTCTCCTACTATTCGAGGAAACTCCGACCAAATCGACGGTGCTGTGGCGTAAGCTTCCAACTCACCCCGAGGCTGGGAGTCGGTCCTGCCCAGGCAGGCGTCGAGGGGAAGGAACGCGTTGTTGTCCTGGAGATGATTATATTCTTTATTCCCGGGAAAACGTCCTCTGACCCGTCCCAGCAGAATATTGCGCAATAATACCGTTCGCCAAAACACACAAAGTTGCACCCGATACGTCCGTGATTTAGGCAAGAGGAGGAGACTTACAGTGCGGCAACAGGCCTTTCGCCCCTTGGGTCACTGTGAGAAAAAAGTACGGAAAAAGTACGGAACATGTCTGGTCAATAATTTGCCAGGACCGTCCGTACTTGCCACGGAACGTTCCGTACTCTTTTCCGTACCCATTTACATGGGTTCACATGGTTCTCCGTACCTCCGTAGTACTATATTTTTCTGTACCATTTCCGCTCAAAAGTACGGAATTTTTTACAGTGGTCGCAAGAAAGCCGCCCGAAAATTAGGCCGAAAGCTAACACGGTCCTTGCAAAGACGGGAACAGCAACATCTTGTTCCCCTGCTTGTAAGACAAAAACGCACCGCCGTACCCCACTAAATTACTACAAAAACATTTTGTGTAGAGCTTTTGCTTGAAATTCGGCACACGCCTAAAATGTGCGAATTGCGCAACAACGCATATTTTCATATGCTTTGGTATGCACGAATTCGTGCAAAACTAGGCGCACAAAAAAACTGCAAAGTAATTTGGCGTGCACTTTGGCCCTCCCTGAGGCTCATTCTGGATCCAGGCGCTGACACACCAGGGAGGCTAAAGGAGTTTCTGCTCGAGCGTTTGCCCCCCACCCCCATAGCACCTAGATAGCCGCCTGAAAGGTAGGCAAAAAGTGCTACTTTGCCCCCCTCCCCAGAAGGCCGTTTCTGGATCCGCCACTGTCTGGATCCGCCCGAGGGTTCAGGATATCGACCGCTACATGGCATGCGCGTGTATTTGTTTTCCTGAACGGCACTCGATGTTAATCTCCGCGGATGCCCACACCATATTCGCCGACCTTGCCGCTGCCCGATACCGCCACCTGCACGTCGTCGACGGCGTGGTGCCGCGTAGTGCACGGCGATGACGTCACCGTCGTGATTCACCGCCTCCGCGGCGGCGCACTCCTTCCGAGAGTCGTTTTCGTCGCTCTGTCTCTCTCGCACTCATGTGCTCTGCTGCTGGCGGGCCGCGCTGATGCATTCGGCTGCCTTTTTGCGTGTCCCAGCCTGCGCGGCCGTTCGCGGCCTGGCGACTGGCGACGGCCCGGGGGTGTGGCCGCCGCCGCGTCGCGTGGCCGTGCCGTGCCGTGCCGCCCGGATGGCGTGATGCAACGAGAAAGCTTTCCTCGGACTGTCCTGCGTGCTGCCCAGCGTACCCGCGTTATTGTTAGGCAATGGCGCGGCGCTGGGCGGGGCGGGGCGGGGCGGGGCGGGGCGGGGCGCCAGGAGGAAGGCCCTGCAGGTCATCGTCCCGCCGCCAGTGCCGCCGCCGCCCCTTTTTCTCGCTTCCTCTGCAGAGTCTGCAGGACTCTGCCGCGGTGTCCGAGGCGAAAATGCGTTTTCGCCGGAGGAGGAGGAGAAGGAGGTCGTCGACGCAAGAGCGAAACTGCAGCGCTGCATTTCGGCGCACTGCTGAAAAAACAAAACAAAAGAGTGTTTTCGGAATGGCGCGCCCTGGTTTGCCGCAGGCAAACGCGACGTGACCGTTGGAAATCGAAGCCATCGATGCCAGTCGCCAGGAGATTATTGAACGGACTTGGAGTGAGTGAATCGTGCGGCAGAGAAGGCAGAGAAAATGACCGGCCGATTCCGGTTTAGTAGTCGTCCATTTCGTGTCCCAAGCAAACCAAGCACACTGAGAATGAAAAAGTCATGATCAATACCCAATTTTGGGCGAGGTATACTTTATCACCCAATTTTAGGCGAGGAAACAATCCTCGCCCAAATTAGGGCGAGGAAGGCTTTCTCGGCCAAATTTGGGTGAAGAAGGGTGTATCAGCTACCTATATGACTCCATAGTATTATGACCCAAATTTGGGCGAGGAAACCTTCCTCACCCAAATTTGGGCGAGGAAACCTTCCTCACCCAAATTTGGGTGATAAAGAATTCCTCGCCCAAAATTTGAGTCATGATCATGACTCTTTCATTCTCAGTGCACTACTTTCCCTTCCCCTTACGATGCAAACTTCTAAAGCCACCCCTGTACTTGAGGCGCCGCGTGAGCGAGGGAAGACAGAGTGACGAAAAACCACCTTCGGAATCAACCTATCGCTGAGCGCGGTGCGAAGTGCCGCTCCTTCTCCTTCTTCTTCTTCTTCTCGGCAGTGACGCTTGCGGCCACCTCGGCCCGGCCGCGTGCATGGGGGTGCGCACGTGTGCGTGAGCTCGTGAGTGTGAGTCTCAGTGCGGAGGTTCAAGGTCGGCGAGGTGTTGATGACGTCGCCTTCATTGGCCGGAGCAGCGCGACGCCCCCCCCCCCCCCCCCCCCCCCCTCACTCTGTTCTCTTCCACGCGTCCGCCGCCGCACCAGTGCAAGGGCCATTTGGCAGCAATTATTAATATGACCTAATTTGCGCTCCGCGCCGCGCCCCGCCCCGCCAGGCTGTCGAGC
This sequence comes from Thrips palmi, assembly GCF_012932325.1. Lineage (NCBI taxonomy): Eukaryota > Metazoa > Arthropoda > Insecta > Thysanoptera > Thripidae > Thrips > Thrips palmi. The sequence continues at coordinate 97,916 of NW_023144635.1, forward strand.
ACGTGCGCGTCACGTCCACGTCCAGAGAGCGTCCACAGCGATGGAGATAAGCGGCGAGCAGACGCCGCGACGGTTTGCTGAACTCATTACTCCAATCTCCTCGTTGCACCGAGGCGGACGGACTGACGGACTGACTGACAGATTTCGGGAGTGCGCCGAGTTGGCGCGCGCGTCCAACGCCTAACAGTGCGAGGAGAACCTCTCTCTCCTCTCTCTCTCTCTCTCTCTCTCTCTCTCTCTCTCTCTCTCTCTCCTTCCTCTCTCTCTCTCTCTCTCTCTCTCTGCTCTCTCCCTCCTTTCTCTCTCTCTCTCTCTCCTTCCTCTCTCTCTCTCTCTGCTCTCTCCCTCCTTTCTCTCTCTCTCTCTCCTTCTCTCTCTCTCTCTCTCTCTCTCTCTCTCTCTCTCTCTCTCTCTCACACACACACACTGAAGGTAGGCATGACACTCCGCCGGCAGGGAGGCAAAAGGTGTTTGTTACATTTGCCCCTCCTAGAAACAATCCTAGAGCCGCCCCTGGACGTCGTCATCCTGTTGAACCGTCGCGGTGGCAAAGACGCGAGATTGGGCGGCCATCGAAGGCGGGAAGTGAAGTAATAAATGGCGGACGGACATGTGAATGTGTGTCGAGTGCGGCCGGCCGAGCTCCCCTCATTGGCGATAGGGGAGGCCCGCTTACACTGCACACTCACTCATTCCGAGACTCGTTTGCGTCGCGCCGTCTCTCTCGCACCTAGAAGGGATGCACCGTGAGTGCGAGGGAGACGGAGCGACGAAAACGACTCTCGGCATCAGTCCGCTGCAAGTGACTGTGTATGCGGGTCGGACGTGGCTGTCCCTCTCGGCGGCGTTGCTAGCCGTGCTAACGCAAACCTCTTTCCATGCATTATTCTAGGCCACGTCCTCTTCGTTAGCCTTTTTCGCGTGTTCCTCAAGGGAACAGCCTGCAGCCGACTGGTGCCGGGAGTCGGTTTCGTCGCTGTCTCCCTCGCAGGTGCACGGGACAACGCGAGAGCGCGGCAGAGAAAGAGAGAGCGACGGAGGCGACTCTCGGAATCAGTCTGCTGGCCGGACAGGACAGAACAGTGATCGGACAAAGGCTGGAAAAGCCTGCCAGCGAAGCGGGCCGCACGCCGCACCGCGTCCGCCCAGCCCGCGGCAGCCGCCCGCCCCTCACAGCCACGCCCGCCCCGCCCCGCCCCACCCCGCCCCGCCCCGCCCCGCCACGCTCCGTGCTCGGGCGGTCACGCTCGCGCACCAGAGAGGTCGGGTCAGCGCGCTGCGGCCTGCGGCTCGCGGGGCGGAGAGGCCTGGAGAATAATTTCCATGGTAATAGAAGCCAGCGCGCGTTCGTCCCCTTAACGATGGCGATAGGCGGCGGTCCATCCCGACAACCCGTCTAGTTGAGATAAGCAGCAGACTGATTCCGAGAGTCGTTTTCGTCGCTCTGTCTCTCTCGCACTCATGGGGCGTCCCGTATAGGTGCGAGGGAGACAGAGCGACGCAAACGACTCTCGGAGTTCGTCTGCAGGGCTGCACTGCACGCGCCCAGCCTGCCCGGGACACCGAGGCTCCACCTTCGCCTTATCGACGCCGGCCGAACCCCAAACCCAAAACGCTGGAGAGGCACAGTGGGCCAGAAGACCGGTGGAGGCGGCCAAAACTCTAGACGCGTTTTGAGCTCCAGAGTCGCTAAATGGGACTCGAACCGAACGTGTGACCCCACCAATGGATTCCTCGTTCGGAGAGCAATCCATTGGTGGGGTCACACGTTCGGTTCGAGTACTGCTTAGCGACTCTGGAGCTCAAAACGCGTCTAGAGTTTTGGCCGCCTCCACCGGTCTTCTGGCCCACTGTGAGAGGCGAACCCGGTCGAACCGATGCCGGGGACATCGTGCTTCGCGCGGTTCGGAGGGGAACTGGGTCAGCGAGACAAAAGCGCGCGAAATGCGATGGCTGCGAGGCGTCGTCGCCATAAACCCTATCTGCGGCACTGATTCCGAGACTCGTTTTCGTCGCTCTGTCGCTCTCGCCCCTATTGGGGGGGACACGCCGAGGGCGAGAGGGACAGGGCGATGAAAAGGTCTCTCGGAATCAGTGTGCTGACCTCGGCGAGCCAGCCCCACCTGGGCGGCGCGGCACCGTCCGCGGCACAAGTGTCACCAACCCCATCTGCCGACCGCGAGACTGCCGCCAGTGACGTGGCCGACGTGACCCATTTCTGTCGGGGGGATATGCATGTCGCCGCGTTCTCATCGGCCTAGCCTGGACGGACAGACCAGGCCGATGACAACGCGGCGATTGGGCCAGGGCTGGAGCTGGCCTGGGCCTGGGCTGGGCCCGGCGGACAACGCCACCGCTCCCCCTTCTCACCCCCGCCGCCCGGACGGCCCCACCTGCGCGCCACCCCCACCCCCTCCCTGCCTCCGCGGGCAGCCCACAGTGGGCCAGAAGACCGGCGCCGGACGCCAAACCTCAAGAAGCGTCTTGAGCTCCAGAGTCACTGGGAAGGACTCGAACCGAGAGTGTGACCCCACCAATGGATTCCTCGTTCGGAGAGCATTCCATTGGTGGGGTAACACGTTCGGTTCGAGTCCCATTTAGCGACCCTGGAGCTCAAAACGTGACCGGGATTTCGGACTGTGCGGCAGGGCGGTCTGCCTCCGGAGCGCCTGCGAGCGGCAGGATAGGCCACCACGCAAGGCACGCGCGTCCTGGACCTCCACGGGTTGCCTACTGCCCGGGCGGTCTGCCTCCGGAGCGCCTGCGAGCGGCGGGATAGGCCACCACGCAAGGCACGCGCGTCCTGGACCTCCACGTGCTGCCTACTGCCCGGGCGGTCTGCCTCCGGACCGCGCTGCACCTGTACTCGAACCGAACGTGTGACCCCACCAATCGGTTGCTCTCCGAACGAGGAATCCATTGGTGGGCGGTCACACGCTTGGTCCGAGTCCTGTTTAGCGACTCTGGAGCTCAAAACGCATCTCTAGCGGCCCACTGCGTGGCGGCAGTGTCCGGCTATCCGATCAGCCTATCTAGAGACACTCAGAGGTGACAACGTGGTGACGTCAGCGCGCTCTCATTGGACGGCTCACCGGAGCGAGCGCTGCGATTCGACGGTTCAGCCAAAGCCTATCTCGAGTTGTCGCCTCTCTCCTAAGAGGCTCTCTCGGCTCCTCACGGACCATAACCTGCGCCAAGCCGGGCCAGGCCGCCATGCGCGCCTGACGGGCAGCCTGACGGGCGAAGGGCCGCCCCGTCGGTCTGTCTCTCTCGCACCCAGGCGCGGCGCCCCGTGAGTGACAGGGACGGAGGGGCGAGGAGACCGACTTCGGCCGCGGCCTGCAGGTGGCCGTTAGCACGTTAACCTATTTGGCCCACCCTTCACTGGGGCAGTGCCGCCGGTCCAGCGCAGCGCAGCGCAGTCCTGTCCGGCCGAGCGCCGCGTCGCTCTGCCGGCCAGACTCGTCCGGCCCCTTTCTGTCATTCTGCAGCCAGGCAGGCAGGCCGCGGTGTCGCCGCCAAGCAGTCCACGCTGCAGCGCTGCAGCCGAAGCTCAGCCCCACCAAGGTGAATGTCACACTGAGAATGAAAGAGTCATGATCATGACTCAAATTTTGGGCGAGGAATTCTTTATCACCCAAATTTGGGTGAGGAAGGTTTCCTCGCCCAAATTTGGGTGAGGAAGGTTTCCTCGCCCAAATTTGGGTCATAATACTATGGAGTCATATAGGTAGCTGATACACCCTTCTTCACCCAAATTTGGCCGAGAAAGCCTTCCTCGCCCTAATTTGGGCGAGGATTGTTTCCTCGCCTAAAATTGGGTGATAAAGTATACCTCGCCCAAAATTGGGTATTGATCATGACTTTTTCATTCTCAGTGCAGGCCCGCTGCAGTCACGACCACAGATCAATCCAGCCCAAGGCAATGCACTCCGCGGTGCTGCAGGCCTGCGCCGCCTGCCCGCCAGCTCGGTCTGTCCCGCCGCGGCGCCGCGGCGCACCGCACCGCGCAGGGGCGTGAGCGGCGGCGCCCTGGCTGCCAGCTCGGGCTGCCGGCTGTGGCGACCGCGCTGGACTATAAAGCCCTTTCACGGGCCCATAGCAAATCCCGCGGCCGAGCGGGCAGAGCGACGCCGTTCCGTAGCCCCGCTCGGTGGCCCAGGGCCCCGTGTCGCTAGCTGCAGACTGACTCCGAGAGTCGTCTTCGTCGCTCTGTCTGTCTCTGTGGCTGTCCCGCGCAGGTGCGAGAGAGACAGAGCGACGAAAGCGACTCTCTGCGAGCCGGGCAGCGATGTGCAGGAGGAGTCGTGCTGCCCGGATAAGAATCGCTGCCATGCCCAGCGAGCCGGCCCGCCAGTGTGCCGCCAGGGCCGCCAGCTCGGACAGGGAAACGAGAAGAAAGTTCAGTGCGCATTCAAGCCGAACATCGGCACGGGGACCTTTGAAACGGCACAAAAAAACTATTCGCCACTCGGCGATCTCGTGTTCGTGTAGTGTACACTCGAGCACACTCAGAACGGCCAAACGCGGCGACGCTGTTTCCGGGCGGTGAGCAGGATCCGCATCGTTTGATGAGGCAAGCAGACATCTTTGGTCAAGCGTGGACTCGAGCGTGGATCCAAGGGGGAGGGGGAGGGTGTATAGTGACTTTACCATACTCATCCCTGGCTGAAATGTAAGAAAAAACGCCCTCCCCACCCCATGAGGGTGGCTGGATCCGCCCCTGATCGTGGAGTGCCCAGGAAGGGACGCCAGGCGAGGGGGCGGGGCTGGGCGGGGCGGGCCGTCAGGGAAGCCGCGCTGTGATCACGTCAAGCTGGGCCTGGCTCAGGCCTAGCCGCGTGGCAACAGCCCAGGCCAAATCCCCCTCCCCCCTCCCCCGCTATCCCTCGGGCCCCAGTCGGGCCCACTGGCACTGCTCTGTGCGCCGCTGCGCCGCTCCGCAGATGGCAACAGCACCAACGCCGTGCTGCGCTGCGCTCGGGGCCCCGCAAAATCAGTCCTATAAACAAAACGCTGTGGGCGGCGCACTGCGAGGCCCACAGTGGCCCAGAAGAAGACTGGTGGAGGCGATCAAAATCCCGGCCGCGTTTTGAGCTCCACAGTCGCTAAATGGGACTCAAACCGAACGTGTGACTCCACCAACGGATTGCTCTCCGAACGAGGAATCCATTGGTGGGGTCACACGCTCGGTTCGAGCCCTGTTTAGCGACTCTGGAGCTCAAAACGCGTCTAGAGTTTTGGCCGCCGGCGCCGGTCTTCTGGCAAATCCACTGTGCTCCGCCGCGGCCTGCATGGCTTGCACGGCCCAGCGGAGCGATAACCAGCTGCACAAAGGGATTGCGGGGTACACCGAGGAGTACACCCCCCGCACAATGCGAGTGTCTCTTTATTTATTCCCACTGGTAAAAAATGTAAAAACAGTTTGTATCTTTGTTTTGGCGCCTGCAGCGAGTTGATGACCGCTCCAACCGACACCAGCATTCGACTTAGCAATCTGTAGGGCGGCAGGCAGGGCGGTCCACCGAACCCTCGTCCCGACGAGGTAGTCATGCAGCCCAAAGCTGCCTGTAATGAAAAACAGCCATAATCTGTTTTCGTTTTTGCTGTGCGGACATCAGCACAAGTACTTTTCCGTCCCACTTTTATTTCGCACACTCTAAGCGTCTTACAGTGAAAGGCTACAATATTATAGCGGAGATTTTCTTAGTGGTTTAAAAGAAATCGAGAAAAATGTATCTCTACACTCTAAATGTAGGGTGCCCAGTAACTGGGCGCCTTTGTCGCCCGCCCCACTTTTTAGGGTGCCAAATGTCGCCCAGTTTCTGGGCACCTTTGTCGCCCAGTCTCGAGGTGGACAAACCATTAAGGAACCTGCCTCCACCCATGGACCAGCAGCGACTGAGGTGCCAAAGGTGTCCAGAATCTAGGCACCTCAGGTGCCAAAGGTGTCCAGAATCTAGGCGCCTCAGTCGCCCAGGAACTAGACACCTGAACATGTTCTACCCTGGGAGAGGGCCGGTTACTGTATGATTTGTCCACCCCGAGACTGGGCGACAAAGGTGCCCAGAAACTGGGCGACATTTGGCACCCTAAAGAGTGGGGCGAGCGACAAAGGCGCCCAGTTACTGGGCACCCTACATTTAGAGTGTAGTCAGGTGCACCACCACATTATGGAGAATTTTCACCATAATACGGTGAATTTTGACTGGACCTTTAGAGTGCACTGTCGGAGTAGGATTAGAGCGCTGCCCACTGTACTGTACAGTGCCTACAGTATCTAGCCCTCTACAGGGGACGGAGCGGCGGCCCATCTGACAGTGCGTGGCTTTGTCTCTCTCTCTCTCTCTCTCTCTCTCTCTCTCTCTGACGAGGCGACGACTGCAGGCCTGCAGGCGGGCCACGGTCGCGGCGCTGCGCCCGCCCCTAGACGTGACACGGAGCGCAAAGTGGATTTGCAAGAAGGCCGGTGGAGGCGGTCCAAAATCCCCGTGGCGTCCTGAGCACCAGAGTCGCTAAATGGGACTGGAGCCGAACGTGTGACCCCACCAATGGATGGCTCTCCGAACGGGGAATCCATTGGCGGGGTCACACGCTCTGTTCCAGTCCTGTTTAGCTACTCTGGAGCTCAAAACGCGTCTAGTGTTTTGGCCGCCTCCACCGGTCTTCTGGCAAATCCACAGTGTGCCCCGCGTGGTGCACGCCGTCCACGGCACGCTCAAGGCTCAAGGTCACCGCCGCGTGGAGCCTATCCTCTCTGTACAGTGCAGGCCACACGCCAAAAGCCGGCCGGCCGCCCGGGCCAAGCCAAAGCACCGCCAAGCATCGCCACTTCGCGCGCCAGTCCTTAGACAATAGGGGGCACACTGGCAGAAAAAGTGCGGAGCGACACTCGAATGGTCTTATAACAAGGTAGGTGTACGCCAGACTGTGTCTTGTCGTAACAGGCTTCGCGATGCTGCGCCAGTTTCGACAATCCACGCCTGGCGTATACACCTACCTTGGCCTGCGGCGCTAACCTGCCTTCGGCAGGCTGCCTTCCTTGGCAGACCGTGGAAATGGGCGTGATTCCCTCAAAAAGAGCATTTGGTCATCAAAATCTTCACTAATGGGGCTAAACTTTCGGTCGGAGGTCTGAATGGGTTCTATTTTCGTCATCAGCAGCCTCAAAAATATTTATAACGACATTGAATTTGACAAAAAGTTGAAAGTTCCAAAAAAGTTGTCTTTTTCCTGCCGTTTTTAAAGTGTTTTTCGGCTAATATGACCGAATGGATTGAGATAGAAAGCTGAATTTTGGTGTGTGGCGAGCCAAGGATATGCCCAATGACCCTGCAAAATCTCATCAGAATCGGCCGAGCCGTTTAGGAGGAGTAGTGCGGACACACAGACACACACACACACACACAGACAGACAGACAGACAGACAGACAGACAGACATGAAAAACTTTTCAACCCCACTGGAGTAACAGGCTTCGCTATCGCTCAGCCAATGAAGATTCTCAATTTCATGGTGAAAACTGTAACTCTCTATATTCTGGTAAAGCAGCTGACTTTGGATCTCACCTTCGAAAATTCGATGCACCTTTAAGATATTTTGACGAATTTTCTTCTGAATTATGGCGAAAATCTGCACTATAATGTGCAGCCTGTACGACATTTAGTGGAACGTGTGACCCCCACCAACGGATTGCTCTCCGAACGCGGAATGGCGATACAATTGAGTATCGCCAATAAACGGCCTTACGGATAAGTATTGCCTTCAAAACGGCGATACACAAAAGTATCGCCAAAATTTGGCAACACTTTGGAGTATTGCCACGATTTGGCAATAAACATCGAACAAATCAAGGGAACCTTGGTTTAATGCCTCGGTTTTGGCAATATCCAAAAGTATTGCCAAATTTTGGCGATACTTTTTTGTATCGCCGTTCTGAAGGCAATACTTTTCCGTAAGGCCGTTTATTGGCGATACTAAATTGTATCGCCAAAAAATGTACTTTAGTATCGCCTTTGCATTTGCAGTGAGGATGCCCGAGGAGGAGGGATGCGCCGGATATCGCAATCGGGGGATGGCTCGAGGCTTGGCTGTGTGTGTGTGTGTGTTTACCCCCCCCCCCCCCCCCAAACCCCTGCGCGCTCCCCTGGGCCCCGCACTTAGTTTGCAGTTGCTCCCCTTCCCCTGGTCGTCTCCGCCAAGCATCGGGCGCTGCGCGACGCGGCGCTACGGACAGACGGATCAATATTTAAGTTGGCAGGTCGCGTGGGATTAGTCGGAGGCTAGCGCCGTATGGTGGCGGGTCCACACAATAAACGTTTGAGTTCTTGTATTGTCCATCACTATAGCCATATATTTGTACGTACGCAAGTTACGTATAATTTTATACGTAAATTAGGGACAATATTTTCATCTTGTGCTTATGTATTTATAAAATTGTACCTTATTTATGTGCAAATTTTGTACATAACTTTCGTACACACAAATATGGCGATAGTTACGAACAAGTCCACAAGAATTTAGTATACAGGGCCGGCCGGAAGGGGGGGGGGGAGAGGTAGCACTTTTTGTCAATGCCTTCGTAAAAGGCTACGAGAAAATGTTGCTTTTTGCCTTTTTTCTGGGGAGGAGGAGGAGGTAGCACGTCGTAAAAGCGTTGCTTTTAGCTACTTTAGCGTTACTTGCGCGTTACTAGCGTTACTTTAGCGTTACTTTTCCGGGGGTCGAAGGGGTCCAATTGTCCGTTCGTCCCCCCCCCCCTCTTCCCCCCGCATGGATCCACGCGCTTGCGAGTGTATGGCACCTCAAATTATTGCTAGGCCCCATCACGAAGCTAGAAGCTATCTGTTCCATCTTCTTGCTTCGTTTTTTTTTCTATCTGTTGGACTTTGACGTCAGGACCTCTAAGAGACCGCTGCCAGGACGACAGGCCCCAGGCAGGCCCCCTGCCACCAGGACGCCAGCCGCCAAGCCCCGGGTGCATGTAGGGACAGTACAGGACGGCAAGGCCCGGGCAAGGCCCCAGGCGAGATCCACATCATCACAACAGCGGGATTGGATCATTGGGTCCTGAGAGAGGCGGTGCCTCATCCGATGTTCACGAAGCAGACTTCTCGCGTTCAAGTTCAGTGTTTCGTTGGCCGCGTCCCCAAAATCCCTCGTTCGGTGATGGGTTTTGTGGAGGTATGTCCGAGCTAGCTGCGACACCACGTGTCTTGTCCTTTTCTGTGTGCGTGCGTTTTGACGTAAAGATATCATCTGCTAAAAATTGTGTCACAATGTGGGGGAAGGCGCGTGCCTGACCACATCCGCATGACACGCTGACCTATCAGAAGGAGACAGAGGAGAAGCCAGACGAAGCGGGGAGCAAAGGTGCACACGCGCGCTCACACACACACACACACACACACACACACACACGCACACACACACACACACACGTGGACAGGCGGCGGCACGTGCAGTGGCGTGCACAAAGCCATCCCGGGCAATAGTTTCCGCTACTGTACTGGACTGTGCAATGCCGCCGGCCCGTTTGCCTAGCGCCGCGCTGTCTGAGGCGGCAGCTCCCCTCCCTCCCTCTTTCCCTCTCTCCCTCTCTCTCTCTCTCTCTCTCCCTCCCTCTCTCTCTCTCTCTCTCTCTCTCTCTCTCTCTCTATTTCTCTCTCTCTAACACACACACTCACACACCTGCAGGCGCACTGTGCGGTGCCGAGCCGCGCTCGCCCTAGAGGCCCCCTTTCAAAGCGACACCACTCGGCCGCCGCGTGAACGCCGCCACACCGTACAGCGCGACAGCCAACGAGCGCCTCAGAAGAGTTTCGCCACTCTGTCTCTGTCACACTCATAGGCGCTCTCCATAAGGGTGCGAGAGGACAGAGCGATTGGTTACATTTCAAGTTCGATCACTGTTTTCATTTCACTGCAAACCTAACTGTCTACTAAGTACACACTTACAAATGCGTGCTTGCAAGTACACACTTACAAACGCATGCTTGACGCATGGAGTTATACGGCGTCAAGCATGCGTTTGCAAGTGTGTACTTGCAAGCATGCATTTGTAAGTGTGTACTTAGTAGACAGTTAGGTTTGCAGTGTTCCCATCCAAACCGTGTTTGTTCGCTGTCGAAATAAGACGATTGTCGTCACTTTGGACAACTTTGAGAATTCGCACTGTAACCGCTAGGAAACGAATGCAAGGCCTCCCCTTGGATTCAAAGACGACTCTTTTTTTGCCGTGACGCGCGGCTGACGGAATAGACCAGGCCTATTGAACGCTCCTCGCATTCTTTATTAGCCCACTGCGAATGATCTTTCGAGGATGATTGTTGGCACGAAAAGCTTCAGTGTGTGTGTGTGTGCGTGTGTGTGTTGGGCAATCATCACCATAATTACCCCAGCGTCTCATTAGCCATTTTATTATTACCATACCAGCGGACGACGCGATGGTGGCGTCGATGCAAAAGGGACCAGTTTATAGGCAGAGTGGCTCGGCTCCTCGGTGAGAGGCTAGAAGTGCAATAAGGCTAGTCGCGGGCCTTGGTGCGAGGCTAAAGACTGGGTGCCCCGCAGTGTGCCACCACAGGCCGAGTCCCCGACCAGCCCAACGGTTCGGACAGTAGAAAAAAAAAAAGGTTTCAGTAAAATTAGAAACGCACATCTGATCGACGCGGAGGAGGGTCAGTCACATCCACATCGTTTTCCTTTCCTCTTCCACCTGGCCGCGTCACGCCGCTGCCTGTGTTTCTGTGTCTTTGGGTCCGTCTGGCGTGGTCTGGTCTGGTCCGGTCGGATCAACAAGGCACAAGCCGGCCACCACCAAAACCGCCCAGACCGACCCACACACTAAAAAGAGAGAATTTAAAATAAAAATCGAAAAAAAAAAACAAAAAACAAATCGTCATTATGCTGCGGGGCGCCGAATCGGCCGCGGCCGCGAAACCCAGATTCGACTTTGAGTCGGTGAGGAAGGTCGGGATGCATACAGTGTAGAGGAGGACGGCGATGGAGGGGGTTGAACCGTTGAACCTCCTGCCTCACTCTTTGTTATTATTCCATCGAGTTGTTCATAATTATCAGGCACGGATCCAGGGGGAGAAGGGCGCGTCGCTCCCGCCTGAAGCGTATCACGGAAAAAATCTTTTGTTGTGGTGATCAACTCTGTTCGATTGGCTAAATTCGATGGCTGCAATCAAAAAGTCGATACCTCGAACAAACAAAAGCTGGTTGCCACCCGGACACTTGTAAGAGCGTAACAAACCCCAGCACAGTTGTCCTCGTGTCTGGTCGTAGCAACCAGCTTTTGGTTGTAGGTATGGACTTTCCGATTGCAGCTATCGGACTCGTCAGCCTATCGAACAATGTTGATCACCAGAACAAAGGGACTTAATCCGAGATAGGCAATGAGCTGCACTTTGCGTAGGTAGCCAACTTTTGAACCCTCTCATGGACCCCCTTGAACTTGAACTTGAGAGGCTAGACCACAACGTGCCGTTCGGGCCCTCCCCTCCGGTCTCTGGATCCATTCCTGATAATTATCCGAGAACACAGCAATTACCACGAACCACGTCGCCCAGCGGTGGACGGAATTTTTCTGGGAAAACATATGTGGGGGGTTGTTTTCGTCTTTTAGGTTTCACTGCCGAGCCACGATCGCTTTGAGCTAGCTAGCCCACGACGCGACAGGCGTGCAGCCCTCCCCCTCCCCTGCCCCCTCAGGACGCCCGCCCCCCTCGCCCACCGCCTCCGTCCACCCCGTGCTCGCGAGCCCCGTGTAGTACACTGCCGCGATGCGGCGGTGACGCGCTGTGACGCGAGCCGGGCCCCTGCGGACTGAATCCGAGCGTCGTTCTCGTCGCTCTGTCTCTCTCGCTGTCATGGAGCCTCCCCTGTTTGTGCGAGAGACAGCGAGCGACGGAACCTACTCTCGGAATCAGTTTGCTGACCAGCCCAGCGGGGGATTAGCTTATTTGCCTGCCAGCTCTGCCGGGGACGCACAGTGGGCCAGAAGACCGGTGGAGGCGGCCAAAACTCTCGACGCGTTTTGAGCTCCAGAGTCGCTAAATGGGACTCGAACCGGACGTATGACCCCACCAATGGATTGCTCTCCGAACGAGGAATCCATTGGTGGGGTCACACGTTCGGCTCGAGTCCCGTTTAGGGACTCTGAAGCTCGAAACGCGTCGAGAGAGGCCAACACCTCCACCGGTCTTCTGGCCCACTGTGGGACGCCGCGGCACTGTTCGCACTGGAGCACGGACGAAAGCGAGCCGGGAAAAGAGAGCGGCAGAGTGGACTCGCCACCGCCTTCGACGCTGTCTCTCTCGCACCTATACGGGGCGCACCAAGAGTGCGAGAGAGACAGAGCGACGAGAGCAGCGCTCGGAATCAGCCTGCGGTGTGGCAAGAACCAGCTGACTGCCTGGACGTCCACTGGACACAAACAGTTTTGGCGCACTTATCTCAGCCTGCGGACTGATTCCGAGGAGAGTCTTTTTCGTCGCTCTGTCCCTCTCGCACTCATGGGGCGTCCCCTATAGGAGCGAGAGAGACAGAGCGACGAAAACGACTCTTCGGGGTAGCCTGCACAGTAAATGTCTTACGGTGAAGGTGAAAGGCTGCACCAACATATTATGGTGGAGATTTTCTCCATTATACCAACGAAATTCGTCAAAATCTCTATAAGGTACAGTGAATTCTCAATGGTATGTTGCGAAGTCAGCTGCACCACCATAATATGGAACATTTTCACCATAATATGGCGAATCTTCACTGTACAACATTTAGAGTGTGCAGCCGCAAGGCAGCAGCGCGGCGGCAAGGCGTTCATTCCGAACGAGAGGCCCCGTCGCTCTCGCTCCCGTTCGGGACACCGTGAGTGCGAGTGAGAGAGAGAGAGCTATCTCGCTCGGACCCAACCCGCAGGGTCCGTGGCGCGTCGCGGCGCGGCTAGGCGTAGCCACGGCGTGGCAGTGCACTGTAGTGGTCAGAAGGAGGCCAGCCTCCGCCGTGCCTCCGCCGTGCCCGGCCGTGCCACCACAACGCATCGTCGCCAGGCAGCCGCTGCAGCCGCTGGAGTCACTCCAGCAGACTGATTCCGAGAGTCGTTTTCGTCGCTCTGTCTCTCTCGCTCTCACGAGACGTTCCGGGTTGGTGCGAGAAAGACAGAGGGACGAAAACGACTCTCGGAATCAGTGTGCTACAGCGAAAGGGTATCACGGCGGCGGGGGTCAAGAACCCCGCGCGGAACGCTCTGCTAGGAGTGAAGGAAATCGTGTGCCATTTGCCATCACGAGTGCAGCAGGGCCGGCAGGGCCGTCCGACTGACTCCGAGAGCCGTTTTCGCCGCTCTGTCTCTCTCGCACTCAAGGGGCGTTCGGTGTAGGTGCGAGAGAGACAGAGCGACGAAGACGACTCTCGGAGTCAGTCAGCAGGCCGAGGGCAGCCAGCCGCTGTATCCTCTCATGCGGCGACCTGGAAAAGCGCCCGACAGACTCGGCGCTCTCGGCGCGGCACGGCGTCCAAGTCAAAACGCTTTCTACCGTCGCCGAAAGGACGCCACGCCGCGCCAGGCTCCGTGCCTACACTGGACGGGCGCCTTACCTGGGCCGGGTAGGCAACCCGCGTGCACAGGGCCTCGGCGCGCGGCCTGCCCGCCAGGCGCTCCCCTGGGACGACGCACAGTGGGTGGAGGCGCTTAAAGTCAGGGACGCGTTTTGAGCTCCAGAGCCGCTAAACAGGGTTCGAACCGAACGTGTGACTCCACCAAGGGATTCCTCGTTCGGAGAGCAATCCATTGGTGGGGTCACACGTTCGGTTCGAGTCCCATTTAGCGAACTCTGGGGCACAGAACGCGTCCGGGATTTTGGACCACCGTTACCTGTCTTCTGGCCCATTGTGTGGCGCTGCGCGGTGCACATTGACGCCTAGAGTCGTCGCTCTGTCGCCCTCACACGCATGGAGCGTCCGCTACAGGTGCGAGAGAGACAGAGCGACCAAAGCGACTACCGCAATCAGTCGGCTGCGTGACAGGCCGAGCCGAGCCGCGCCGTCCTTCACTGTAAAAAATTCCGTACTTTTGTACGGAAATGGTACAGAAAAATATAGTACGGAGGTACGGAGAAAAGTATGGAACGTTCCGTACTTGCTCATGAACCTATGTAAATGGGTACGGAAAAAAGGTACGGAACGTTCCGTAGTTGGCAAGTACGGACGGTCGGTCCAGGCAAATTATTGACCAGACATGTTCCGTACTTTTTCCGTACTTTTTTCTCACAGTGTTTGAGTCACATCTTTCTCATTGCCTCTGTTTTTGTCTGACCCACAGAAATGTCAGCAGGCGGCTGGCGTGCCGGCGACGACGAACGCGCTACCCGCGGAATGGTGAGTCAAGTCCGCGCCGCCGCACAGTGGGCCAGAAGACCGGCGGCCAAAACTCTAGACGCGTTTTGAGCTCCAGAGTCGCCAACTGGGACTAGAATCGAACGTGTGACCCCACCAATGGATTGCTCTCCGAGCGAGGAATCCATCGGTGGGGTCACCGTTCGGTTCGAGTCCCATTTAGCGACTCTGGAGCTCAAAACGCCTCTAGAGTTTTGGCCGCCGGTCTTCTGGCCCACTGTGCGGCGGCGCGCCCCTGCCCGCTAGGTTGATTCTGAACAGCGATTTTGTCACTCCGTCTCTCTCGCACTCACGGCGCGCCCCGTGTAGGTGCGAGAGAGACGGAGAGGCGAAATCAGTCCTGCCGGACCGTCAGCCGGAACCCTCATTCTCATGCACCCTCGGCGGGCTTCCGTGCACGGCCGGCCAGGCGGGCGTCCAAACCGCCCCGCGAGGTACACAGTGTGACGTGTCCCGGTGAGGTACACCCCCACCACTGCCCTCCCAGCCCTCGTGCGGCCGTCTGTCTCTCTCGCACTCATGGGGCGTCCCGTAGAAGTCCGAGAGACACAAGCCGATGGCCGCACTGGCGCAGCCCGGCGTTCGGTTCGCTCGGCGCCACACTCTCGCCGTGCGCATTGTTGTGTGGCTCGGTGTCGAATCACACAACAACACTGTAATTGAAATCAAAAAGCGATCACCCGTAATCAGTGTAATTGAAATCAAAAAGGGGATCACCCGCATCTGTGTGCGTGTTGTGACGCATCAAGGGTTCTGAGTAGGACGCCATTCATAGGCCCTGGGTCGTGGGAGTCTCTGTCGCGGATAGCGGATGCGGGGGGGGAGGGGGGGGGGGAGCACAAGGAAGCATACGTCACGATCTTAGTGTATTGTGCCCTCGCCCCCTCGCCTGTAGTGACATTGTGCACCCACTGTCCCCTCGCCTGTAGTGGCGCTTGACGACCATATTTTCCGCGACTTTATGGCTTTGGGAGAAATGCCCCGACTCGACTGGACCATGCTGGTATCCGCTGCTCTAGGAACGGACACAAAGAACATCCTGTGCTCTTGTTGTCCAGCGGAAATCAGGGTGTCGTTAAGACAGCTAGCGTTGGGCGGATGAGTCGGTGTGACCTCCCATTGGCCGAAAATCGTCCCCACCACCTCGACTGCATTTTCTATATAACGAAGGTGCAGCTGGGATGGGTAGTCAGTTGACCATAGGACGAGCAGAAGGACGGAGACCTCTCAGAGCCCTTGAGCGCTCATGGACCTAGGAAAGAACATGGACCACCAACTGTTAGGCTTAGGTGAGCTCAGTGAACCAGTGTTGTAATCAGTGTTGTGAACCAGTTGTGAACTAGTGTCGTGAAACTGTGTTGTGAACCTGTGTTGTGTTGTGAGCTGTCTGAGTTGTGAAGCGCATTAGATATTCTATTAAATAATTATTGATTCCAAAGGTAGGAGTTCTTCCTTTCAAAAACACTGCCACCTTTCCCGAATCTCTTGGAGAAGCTGACATATAAATATTAAATTAAAAAGAACTCGGTTGTGGACTCTGTGGACTCACACAACATAAAATGGCGACGAGGATGAGATTCCAGGGTCATGTGGCCGGAAAAAGAAGTGACGGATGCAAACTGGGAAAGTTGGTCCGTAGATGGTAAGCACTCTTTGTGGATTACCAGTGGGCGTACGAAGACGGATCGGGGATCCAGCAAGAAGTGCTCATAGAAAAAGCAGTACTTTCCCTGTTGGTCCATTTTGAATTGGTGCTCTGAAGTTTGGTGGGTAGCAGAACTGTTCTCACTGGCACTGGAGCACGGTAACCCTTGGCACTGCTGGAGCGGAGCGGCGTTGAATCTTGTGCACTAAAGTCTTGTCGAGAGCGGATCGAGCGGGCTGCACTGGATTGTGGAAGCACGAGGCACTGCTGGAGCGGAGCAGCAGGACGTCTGGACACGGCGATGTCAACCTCTGGACTGAAGCCGTGCTGGCGGTCAGCGCATCCCTTGACCAGCAGATGCAGGGTGTTTCCAAGATGGCCGTCCCTTTGCCTATTCGTGCATCAGGACCGAATATCCGTGTTCGTCCGTCGCTGTCGAAGTCGTCATGGGGGTCATCAGTGCGGGGCTTGTTGGCGCGGGGTGCTGGGCGCGGGGAGTCCCGGTGGGGACCGATCCGTTTGTGCTAATTGGGAGTTCATAGCCGTCATTGAAATGATGGCGGGGCAGCGGGGTGGCGGGAAGTGGACGGTTAGCGTAACGGCGAAGAGACCGAAGGAAAGAACGTCCTACAATCTCTACTAATATGCCCAAGCATGTTACAACTGTAACAGCGAATGCCTTCGCGAGGCTGAGGGGCACTCTGATTCCCCTGCCTTGGCTGATAATTTCTTCCATCCCTATTCTGTGTCTGCTGGGGCTGTTTTTCAGCAGGTTTCTGATAACCTGTATTCTGTCGCGACCAGTTTCCTCCATTCCTATTCTTAGACATATTATTGCGAGGCCCATTGTTGCCATAGTTACCCCAGTTCTGGCGAGAGTTGTTTTGATAACCAAAATTCTGTCTGTTACCATTATTCCTGCCTGCAGAATATCGGTACCCTTGCCCTTGCTCAGGAGGTTGTGGAAAAGCTGGATGCAGTACATATGGTCGAGGTTCTACTGAGTGCATAGGGAAAGACGTCCCTTTGTCAGATTTATCAATGTCTTCCATTGATACAGCAAGAGTTAATACTGTCTGATAATCCTCTGGTTTTGTCACCATGACAGTTTTACGAATACTTCCATACAAGAATCCATACAAGAATCGAGTCAACAACAAATTGTTATAAAATTCCTGTTTGAAGGGATCATTGTTGTTTTCTGCTTGATAAGCCTTCTGACACAAAGATTCTAAACGTTGACCAAACTCTCTTACATTTTCATTGGGTCTCTGAACAGTGCCATAGAATTTCTGCATCAATGTTACATGAGATTCATCTATTTGAAACCGACTCAAAATTGCCTGTTTAAAACCTTCCCAAGTCTTTATTTTAGTAGAATCTCCAAGACTCTTAATGTAGTCTCAAGCAGTACCACGCAGACGAGTAGTAGCTATCTAATACTTTGAGCTTCACTCCAATTTCCCAAAGTTTTCAAATTTTCTAGATTTTCGAGATACTCTCTAGCTGAGAGTTCGTCTGAACCATTTCCAAAGAACTTTTCAACTGAATTATATAAAGAAACAATGGATACTGGAGGTGGTGGTGGTGTTTCCGCCATTTATCAAACTCCTTTTATGAATCCTATTGTGATGCAAAAGTTATATGTTAGTTCCTGGACGGACTGCTAAGCACTCGTGTAAGAGTATAGACAGTATAAATATAGCTATTAACCCAAAAAATATAAGCACTGACAAGAAGATAAAACAATTACGCAAATGTCGATCTACCGAACTGTCTTCTACTTCTATGTGCTTTTGCTTTCCCAAGCGGAATTCTACTTCACCTTCCTCAACTGAATTATCCTCAATTTCAGACATCAAAGATGGCAATGGTCTAAAGAATAATTCTAAGGTTGACTTAGTTGTCACCGTTAGGTATCCGTCAGCCTTCCTTGGTTTAGTTGCCACCGTTAGGTATCCACCAAGTCCTACGGGTATTTTGATATTTTTTTGTACTAATTTTCATAAGTAATCCAAAGATTATGATTATATCTAAACATTATTATTAAAAAGGAATATTATATTACTATTCCTCTTGTTGAAGTGTCAACATATTATTCTTTTAAAATACTCTTATGTCAACTTTAAATATATTGTGCCTCTTGTTGAAGTGTCAAAGTGTTATTCTTCTAATCAACAAGATTATTATATTTTTATGTCAACTATATTTTGTAATAAAATTGTTTTTTTTGGAATCAACCTTACAAAAAAAAATCACTTCTCTCGATGTAATTTTTTTTTTAGAAAGATAGGGTGAATGTTGTGTGGCTCGGTGTCGAATCACACAACGACACTGTAATTTAAATCAAAAAGCGATCACCCGTAATCAGTGTAATTGAAATAAAAAATTCAAGGGTTCTGAGTAGGGCGCCATTCATAGGCCCTGGGTCGTGGGAGTCTCTGTCGCGGATAGCGGATGCGGGGGGGGGGGGCACTGTAAGAAAAAGTGTAGATAGTACAACAAAAGTACAACAGAAACTGTACAATCAAAGTACAACAGGGATTGTAGAAAGTACAACGAGACTTGTACAAACCACAACGAGCCCTGGACTGCACAGCACTTGTCATGCCGGTTCCATTGTACTTTGTACAACAATTGTTGTACTTGAAAAGTACACTAAATTCCTGATAAAAAATTTGCCAGAAATTTGTGTACTTTTGTTGTGGTTATTTCCTGCAGTGGGGGGGGGGGGGAGCACAAGGAAGCATACGTCACGATCTTAGTGTATTGTGCCCTCGCCCCCTCGCCTGTAGTGACATTGTGCACCCACTGTCCCCTCGCCTGTAGTGGCGCTTGACGACCATATTTTCCGCGACTTTAGGGCTTTGGGAGAAATGCCCCGACTCGACTGGACCATGCTGGTATCCGCTGCTCTAGGAACGGACACAAAGAACATCCTGTGCTCTTGTTGTCCAGCGGAAATCAGGGTGTCGTTAAGACAGCTAGCGTTGGGCGGATGAGTCGGTGTGACCTCCCATTGGCCGAAAATCGTCCCCACCACCTCGACTGCATTTTCTATATAACGAAGGTGCAGCTGGGATGGGTAGTCAGTTGACCATAGGACGAGCAGAAGGACGGAGACCTCTCAGAGCCCTTGAGCGCTCATGGACCTAGGAAAGAACATGGACCACCAACTGTTAGGCTTAGGTGAGCTCAGTGAACCAGTGTTGTAATCAGTGTTGTGAACCAGTTGTGAACTAGTGCCGTGAAACTATGTTGTGAACCTGTGTTGTGTTGTGTTGTGAGCTGTCTGAGTTGTGAAGCGCATTAGATATTCTATTAAATAATTATTGATTCCAAAGGTAGGAGTTCTTCCTTTCAAAAACACTGCCACCTTTCCCGAATCTCTTGGAGAAGCTGACATATAAATATTAAATTAAAAAGAACTCGGTTGTGGACTCTGTGGACTCACACAACAGCGTCCTCGTAAAGAGCCCGAGCCGAGCGATTGTCCCTCGGGTTGTCCGTCGCCCTCAGACTCGAGGCTTTTCCACCGGAGTGCGAGAGAGAGGGGCAACACTGGTGCAGCACGGCAGCATCAGGTCATTGCGGCGGCGCCTCCCCCGGCGGAATCAATTTCGAAACGGCGATCCAAGCGGCAAAGCCGGGCAAAGCGAGTGGCGGGCGTGACTGACTGGCAACGCGGAGCAGCGCACCCAACCCTCCGGCGGAGGGGAGGGGGGAGGGGGCAAACCGCTCTCACTAGAACGGCACAGTTTATTTCGCCAGGACGACGAGCGGCTGGTCGTCACGATACATGCGGCAGACTGATTCCGAGAGTCGTTCTCGTCGCTTCGTCTCTCTCGCTCTCATGGGGCGTCCCGTATGGGTGCGAGAGAGACGGAGCGACCAGATCGACGCTCGGAATCAAACTACACTGCAGCACGGCCAATACGGCACGCCACTAGAAAACACCGCGAGGCGCGAGTCTCGGCGAGAAGCGCCACCGCCGTCGTTTTCTACGCACTTGCGACGCTCATTAAGCCCCGCCTGGGGCCTGCACTGCACTTGCACTGCACTTGCACTGCACTTGCACTGCACTTGCACTGCACTTGCACTGCACTTGCACTGCACTTGCACTGCACTTGCACTGCACTTGCACTGCACTTGCACTGCACTTGCACTGCACTTGCACTGCACTTGCACTGCACTTGCACTGCACTTGCACTGCACTTGCACTGCACTTGCACTGCACTTGCACTCTGGCGGCCGGCAGGCACGCTGATCCCGAAGGTCGGTTTCGTCGCTGTCTCTCCGCATTTCGCCTACTTGTATTGAGATTGGTAGTGAATTATGCTTATCTTCCTCCTCGGCCTCCCTCAGCAGGGGGTAGTTATACCCCCTGTCCCCTCTGGATCCACGCCTGCCCCGCGGGACAGACAAAGACACGAAACAACGACTCCGAATCGTCTTGCTGTTCGCCAGTGGGACAAAGTGGGCCGAACTTGTCGCGGTGCCGCCCACGCCGCGACCCGGCCCGCCTAGACCCGCCTAGACCCGCCTAGACCCGCCTAGACCCGCCTCGGCCTGGCGCCGCGCGCCGCAGTGCGCCGCACCGGACGTCCACGTCGTGAGCGCCGCGGGCAGGCGGGCAGCCAGGCCATGCGGCGGTGTGCTGCCCCCCAAAACATTCCTCCACTATGACCGAGTCCACTTCCCGGCAGGGCCTTGTCTGGCGTAGCCGCGGCAGACTCATTCCGAGAGGCCCTTTGGTCGCTGTCTCTCTCGCACCTATGCGGGACGCCCCATGAGGGCCAGAGAGACAGAGCGACGAAAACGACTCTCGGAATCAGTCCGCAGGGCAGCACAAGGGCCCCGTTCATCTAACCACCATCCGCGTCCCACGGCCGGGGGCCGTCCCTAAGCCTTCCTCGCCCAAAGCCCAGTGCACTGGGAAAACGGCGCCCATTCGACAAATTCTGGTGGAAACCAAGGCGCGTTCACGGTCAACCATTTGGTCGCCTCACGCGACAAAGGCGTCGACGAATCATTTTCGTATCCGGGCCGGCAGCGCAAAGCAGATAGGAGGGGCAAGCAAGCGACTTTACGGCCGACCCCCCACGGGGCAGTGGGCCCACAAGACCGGCGGAGGTGGCGAAAATTCCAGACGCGTTTTGAGCTTCAGAGTCGCTGAGTCGGGCTCGAACCAAGCGTGTGACCCCACCATTGGATGCCTCGCGCTCGAGAGTAATTCAATGATGGTCGGTCACACGTTCGGTTTGAGTGTCATTTCGCGACTGGAGCTCAAAACGCGTCTAGAATTTTAGCGGCTCCCACCGGGCCTTCCAGCCCACTGTGCAACAGCCCTTACAGGGCCTCGCGGGCCACCTCACGCGCGGTCCCCAAAGTGCTGTGTACACACTGTGTTCGTCCTGGACTGATATCACCCCCCTCCCATTTCCCTTCCCTCCCCCCTCGAGCAGCGCGGCGGTGCACCGCGAGTGCAACGGCGCCGTGTTGTTGTTGTTGTTGTTGGTTTTCACCTGGCCCGGCAGCGGCCTGCAGAAAGTAGCGCCCCGCCTGGCACTCGGCTCGGCCCATGGCGGCCCATGGCGGCCCATGGCGGCCCATGGCGGCCCATGGCGGCCCATGGCGGCCCATGGCGGCCCATGGCGGCTCATGGCGGCCCATGGCGGCCCGCCTAGTTCTGCGCTCATTACTTATTCCCGCTCCCCTCCACAGCGTACAGCCCCCCCCCTCTCAGCCCTTTCCCTTCCCCCTCCCCTCAGCCCTTTACCCCCCTCCCTCCCCGAGTGGGGGCTCAGCCCTTTCCCTACGCCTCACTCCGCCCCACCCCCCTCGTCCCCGTTCCTCTCAAATTCAGCACGAAGACTGAGGGCACGGTGGAGCCGAGCGGCGGCAGGCCGGCCAGGCCGGCAGGCTGCATGTTCGTCCGGGACTTCCCTGCCCTGCCTTCCCCTTTCTGCCTTTCCCTCGTCCTCCTGCCGCTCGCCGCTGCACTGCAAAGCGAACGCTGCAGAAGAGTCGCCTCTCTCTCTCTCTCTCTCTCTCTCACCTATGCGGGACGACTCATGAGTGCGAGAGAGACAGAGCGATGAAGCGGGCGCTTGCGTCGGAATCATTCTGCCTGGACACTGATTCCGAGAGTCGTTTTCGTCGCTCTGTCTTTCTCGCACTCATGAGTCGTCCCGCATAGGTGCGAGAGAGCAGAGCGACGAAACCGACTCTCGAAATCAGTCTGCCCGCTGAGCAGCGACGGCGGCGTGCGGAGCGGAAACCTTACGACCCAGAACCGCAGCCACGAAACCATGAAACCGCCGGCCAAACGGCAAAGGGGCACGTGCCGGAAACGCCGCGTGCGGGAATCGAACCCGCGACATCCGAGCGCCAAATGCAAAGCAGCCGGCCGGTCGGACGTGTAGCCAGCACACCCACGCGGTTTGGCTTCCAGTGCTGTGCGCCTCGACGAGATAGATAGCCATAAGTGAGCGAGGTTCCGAGGTTCATGACGGGTTTCAGCAGCAGGAGCAGACTGATTCCGAGGGTCGTTTTCGTCGCTCTGTCTCGCTCGCCTTTCACGGGAGGCCCCATGAGCGACAGACAGCGACGAAAACGACCCTCGGAATCAGTCTGCAGCTCCGCGCATCGAGATTATCCGCACGCAAAAGTTGGATGGGGGACCCGGGGAGGGGGGGGGGGGTCGCGAAGGGAAACGGGGCGGAGAAGGGGTGGGGGAGGTGCCCCGGGGAGCGGCTTCCTAACCTAACCTGACGTTCGGCACCGACCAACTCGCAGCCCACACCCACACGAGTCACTCGAGGAGACAGGGTACCTCCGCAACCTCCAGGGCAGCCCCCCGGGGTTCATTCCGAACAGTGCCCTATCGTCGCTCCGTCTCTCTCGCGCTCGTGGGGCGTCCCGTAGGGCCGACAGAGAAACAGGGCGAGCACGGTTCGGAATCCACAAGCAGGCTGAGAGTCGCTTTCGTCGCTCTCTGCCGCACTCATGGGGCGTTCCCCTTGGGTGCGAGAGAGACAGAGCGATGCACTGTTCAGCCTGCCTGCAGGCTCGCGGGTCACGGGCCGCTGGATATACTCGTCCCAGCGTAACCTTTCCAAATCACTCCGCCAGTAGCCAGAGAACAGAAAATAGTCCCGCAGGTAATAGGATTTTTAAAAACTAATAATCAATTCTAGACCGTTGCGATCGTAATAAATCGTATAAGTAAACAACGTTGAAAAAATACGAACAATCTTAGACGTAATCACTAAGCATTCCGGGTTCTGCATTTCCGCGGGCAGACGACGCGCCGGTCCGAGCCCCTCAAAACACCGGTCTCTAGGACCCTCTTTTTGCACTAAGATTGAGTGACTGAAAGAGATATCATAATGACAGCTTGCATTTCTCTAAACCTAAGACGTTGTTGTATGCCCAGCTGGCCCTTGTCTTTCGAAATTGTGCCTTATTATTCAGAAATTTTGATTTGAGTGCACAAGGCTGGCTTCTCCTCTAGACCGAGCTCCCAACTTTTTAGATTATCTTTGAGCAAGTGAAAGAGATTCAATAATAACTGCTTATATCAGTGAAAGCCCCACACATTTTTGTCTGCCGGAATCGCCTTTATTTTGCGAAACTTTGCCTTCTTCTTTAGATATCCCGGATTTTGTGCGCGAGGGCGGCTTCTCCTCCCGACCGAGCTCCCGACTTTTTAGATTATCTTTGAGCAACTGAAAGAGATTCAATAATAACTGCTTATATCAGTGAAAGCCCCACACATTTTTGTCTGCCGGAATCGCCTTTATTTTTAGAATCAATACTTATTTCCTGAGGATTGTAAAATAAAATGCGCCGATTTGGGGAAAAGACGGACGAGGGGCTACTTTCGGAAAGGTTACGCTGGGACGAGTATAGCGTATCCTGCGCGGCGCCATGGACGCCATGGACGCCATGGACGGCGTGCCCTGCGTCTTGTCCTGCTGGTGGGCCTGCTGGTACACTGGTTGGTACAGCTACAGCTGAGCGACGGAGACAAAGGACCCCAACAACGCCCCCTCCTCCCCGCCCCCTCCTCCCCCGCACGGGTGGCGCGGCGCGGCTCGCCACGGCGCGGCCGGGCTCGGCGGGCGCGGCTCGCCACGGCCCGCGAGCTCCGCGGTGCTGTGCCGCCCTCTGATTGGCCCGCGGGAGCGTCGCGCGACTCCGCCGCCGGCCGCCAGAGCGCGCCAGCGTCGCACAGAGCCGAGTCGGCCGCAGATCAGCTGCTGGCTTCGCCCAACTGTCAGTTGAGTCCAGCAACCGACCAAGCCAAGCTCAACTCGACTGCAGTGCGTCCCGGGGAAACAAAGTCAAGTAACAAAGAAAGTAACCAAGAAACCAACAAACCATCAAGCACAACTCGACAAAACTCAAGACAACCACCGCGGCATCTCTCAAGCGTCGGCCAGAAACCCAACCAGGCGAGTTTTCCCTAGTTTCCCTCCGTTATTGTGAGTTACCCTAGTTCGGCCGATGCGCCCCCCCCCCCTAAGTTTCTCTTCCCGAGTGAACCAGTGCATCTGACGAACACAAGTGACTGAAGTGAGAAAATGTGCGAGTGAATAATTTCAAGAGAGAAAAAAAAATCGCGAGTGAAATTTCGAGTGTGCAGTGTGCTTAGTGAGGGTGTGAAGTTCTGTGGCCTCCGTGTGTCCTCCCAACAACAGGAGCCCCCCCCCCCGCCCCTTTCCCCGCAAGGGCCAAAAGGGGGCGACAGTCCCACAAAGGGTCTGCTCCTCCCGAAACGCCATGGCAGAGTCATGGCGGCGGATGCAAAGGACGAGGACTGCGTCCTGGCGGCTCTGGCAGGACTGGCAGGGAGGGTGGCTGGCTGCAGACTGATTCAGAGAGTCGTTTTCGTCGCTCTGTCTCTCTCGCACTCATGGGGCACCCCGTATGGGTGCGAGAGGGACAGAGGAAACGGCTCTCGTCGGCTGGCTGGTGTTGACTGGCGTCGCGTCCGCCCCGTCCTGCCTAGTCCTGCCGTGCTCCGTGCACTCCGTGCAGTTCGCTGACCTAGCGTACCTAGCCAGCGTACCCACTGCAGCCCATCCGTTGCGTCGCTAGACGAGCTAGACGAGCTAGACGAGCTAGACGCACGGAACGAAATGTCCCGGCCGGCCATGGCAGCCATGGCTCCTCTCTGCTTCGCTCGTCGTTCCCTTCGCTCCGTTTGCGTTTTCTCCTCCGTTTCCTCCGTGTTTGTTTTGTTGGCCGCCGCGCTTTACAAGTCGTGTCAAGCGGAGCGATCAGCAGCGCGCTCGTCTTTATGCCCTCCTTCATCACGGCCAGCGCAGCCAGCGCAGCCAGCGCCATTCCGCTGACGTTGCTTTGGAAAACATGACAAAAGTGTTTCGTTTTGGCGGCTCGAAATCCAACCTCGTGTGTCTGCCGGTCCTGTCAGTCCTCGGCGCTGATTGGCCGACCGAGGGAATGCCCCCGCCTGCCGCCTTCCGGGTCCGCGGCTTCCAAGTCACCGATTATTCAAGCCCCAAAAATTTCTCTCCTTTTATTGAAAGCGGTCCTGCGTGGGAGGAGGCTGCCCGGTCGGTCGGTACTGTCCCAGGCCCCTCCTCGGTGGCCCCGGCACTGCTAGGCACTGCCCCGGCAGCGGGGCGCGGGGAGGGGAGGGGGCGGGGTTGGGCCCCTCGACCTGTCAGAACAAGCACGCCTCCCCCTCCCTCCCCGCTACACTGATAACAACAAGCGGGCTGCTGGAGTCACTGCGCCGCGACGCGCTGCGTTGCGCAGCGTGCACACTGCCGCCAGACCGAATCTGTCTCTCTCGCACCCATACGGAACGGCCCACGAGTGCGAGAGGGACAGCGCGATGGAAACGACTCTCAGTCTGCCGCCGCGCCTAAAAACAGCCTGGGAATAACAAATCGCTCGAATTAGGGAGGCGGTGGAGAAAAAGCCCCGGCAGCGCTAGCAGTGCGCTAGCCAGCAGTGCCCCCGCCCATTTACAGCTTTCTTGCGCTGCAATCAAATTAATAGCTCGGTGCTGTTGCTGCTTGGGAACGCCGCGGGTACAGTGCACTGTGGTGGCGTGCCGCGGTGCACAGTGGGCGCAGGCGGCCCAAACCCGAGACGCGTTTTGAGCTCTCAGTCACTAAACAGGACCCGAACCGAACGTGTGACCCCACCAATGGATTGCTCTCCAACCGAGGAATCCATTGGTGGGGTCGCACGTTCGGTTCGAGTCCCATTTAGCGACTCCGGAGCTCACATAACCCGTCCGTGATTTCGACCGCCTCCACCGGTCTTCTGGCCCACTGTGCCGCAGCCTGTACAGTGCACTGTGTTTGGCGCGGTGGTCCGCCTCTCTCGCGGCTTGTCCAAAAGACTCGCAGTGCAGCGCGCCTCGCCAGCTGCATATCAAGTTCCAATTCTGTGTCTGGCGTCGCTCCAATCGCCCCATCGGCGCGTGCGCCTTGCGTCGCCTTGCGCCCCACGACGCGCATCGCGGCACTGTAAATCAGCCTCCTGTTTAGGCGTTCCAGCGAGCTCCAGCGAGCGGGCTCAGTCCAAACGCGATTCTGTCCCTCTCGCACCCGCGGGGCGGGGCGTGCGGCGGACGTGCGGCGACGAGGGTGCGAGAGGGACAGCGGCTCGGGTCACCACTGTGTTCCCGAGTCCCTCATTTCGGGATTCCGAAGGGAAGGGAATTTACTGGCCGATTCTCCTGCTGGCTGTTGCAGCCTGCCGCTGCAGCTATGCGCGCGTCCACTCGAAAAAAGGAGGAAGCCCCGAGGGGAGGGGGGGGGGGGGCGTTGTGAAGGGGAACTGAGGAACGAGGGAGAGGAGGACGGCCGACAAAGGATTAGACGGCCAAGCAGTGCAGGCACACTGTGCAGTCCGCCACGGCCGCTGCACCGCGCTGCACCGCGCTCCCAAACAAAGTCATGACGCTGCAAGAAGGGGAATGAAAAATAAAACTCAAATACGGAATAAAAATAATATGCGGCGATAACAAACGCGAAAGCTTCTCGCTGCGAGGCGCTGGGCGAGTCTCCTTCCAGAGGCTGCCGAGCTGCCGCGGGCTCGGCCGCAGGCGCGGTGAGGACGGCGGAAAAGTTGATAAATGGGGAAAAATTGAGGAGACCTGTCGGCCGTGCCGGGGCGCCGGGCGGGGCCCAGCAGTGTACACTGCACAGTGCGAGGATGATGAAACCTTCGCACGGCGTGGCGCGCACTTTCTATCCGCGGCCCAAGCGGACGCCCCGCCCCGCCCCCGTCATAGCCGACGACGTCCTCGACGACGTCCTCGAAGACGTCCTCGACGACGTCCTCGACGACGTCCTCGAAGACGTCCTCGACGACGTCCTCGACGACGTCCTCGACGACGTCCTCGACGACGTCCTCGACGACGTCCTCGACGACGTCCTCGACGACGTCCTCGACGACGTCCT
The DNA here is from genome assembly GCF_012932325.1 of Thrips palmi. NCBI lineage: Eukaryota > Metazoa > Arthropoda > Insecta > Thysanoptera > Thripidae > Thrips > Thrips palmi. The sequence goes on from NW_023144635.1 coordinate 125,410, forward strand.
CGACGACGTCCTCGACGACGTCCTCGACGACGTCCTCGACGACGTCCTCGACGACGTCCTCGACGACGTCCGCGGCGACCTTGCCGACGGTCCATCATCGGCGTCGCGGAGCGCCAAAATTTAAATGCTCCTTTCGTCTCGGCCGCTCTGGCCGCTCTGGCATCCCGTCCGGCCAGGGGCACAGCGAGCACGGCAGCCTCATTCCGAGAGTCGTTTTCGTCGCTCTGTCTCACTCACACCTACACGGGACGACGAGTGTGAGAGAGTGTGTCGGAAACGACTCTCGGAATCAGTCTGCAGGCGCAGCGGGCACAGAGAGGCCCGCTGGCGCACGCTGGCGCCGCGCGTCGTCGCTCAGCTGATTCTCAAGGCCACGCGGCTGGCGGGCAGGCAGGCCGCCGGGCCTGGCCGAGCGCGGTGGCGCGGACAGCCCGCCAGTCCGGACTGCTTGTCCAGCAGACGTCAGCCTCCGCGTCAGCGGGCTGATTCAGAGAGTCCATGTCGTCGCTCCGTCTCTCTCGCACCCACACGGGACGCCCCATGAGTGCCAGAGAGAGACAGACAGCGACGAAAACGACTCGCGGAATCGGCCTGCAGCCTCCGCGTCAGCAGCCTCGTTACGGCCCCCGGGGGGGGGGGGGGGGGGGGGGGGGGGGACTGCCTTTTGACCGGGTCCTTGCAGTCGTTCGGTAACGTTTTAACGCCCTAATGCCATGGGCCTGACCCATGACCTCGGACTCGCTCATGCATGAAGTGGCCCTCTGCACATGTTGTGCGCTCGCTCGTGTGTGTTTATGTTTTCGATCAGGCTGTTCACCGATACCACCGATGCCAGCCAAGGTTCAAGACCCTCTCGCTTCCCGTGCGGGCCGGGCCGGGCCTGGGGGCAGGGCCCGGCAGGGCCGCGCCGGTCTAATGGTCTAAGTTCGTACCGACGGACCGACCGCGCGGCGCGCCCTGGCCGATGCCTGGCCGATGCGGCATGACATGACCGCGAGTTGACCGCAGAGGGTGACATCACTCCCACGCGACGGACCGCGAACGCCGCGAACGCCGCGAACACGCCCATGGCCCCGTGGCGCGGCGCAGCGGCGGGGAGGCCCCGTCGCTCTGTCTCTCTCGCACCCATACGGCACGCCCCATGAGTGCAAGAGAGAGAGAGACTCGGCCCGCGGCGCGGCGAGTAGAGATGAATGCACCGCGGTTGGCACGCGGATGCGCGGCGGGGCGTGGGCACTGCGCACCAAGCGGGCTCGCAAAAAAAAAGAGAGAGAGAATAGGAAACTTGTTTCAAAGTTGAAGTTGTTATGACTTGTACAGGCAGGCTGATAGCCACGCTGACTTCATCCCACGGGTTCCGGAAAGCGAGGGAGCTAAAGCGACTGACTTGACGCGATGCGAGTGCAGAGGATCGATGAACACTCGCACCCTTAAAACCTTACGAAGTATTTTGAGCCTACATATAACAAACTAAAATCGAGGGGGTAATCACTCGCTATTTTCGTGTACAGAGAATATGAATATGTGTGAATATCCGTGAATACCAAGAATACTGTTGAATACACATATTCGTTTGAATACCAGTGAATATGAGGTAATACTGGTGAATATGGGTGAATATCATGAATATCTAATGAATATCATGAAATTTGCATTTAAAACGCTTAAATATTGAGAGAAGAAATTTCTGGGACCCCCCGTCTCTGCGAGAAAGACAGTTTTCGACTAAAAAGACCGTTTTTAAAGTTACTTTTGAACCGCAATGGGATCAAGGGCCCCAAAGAGGCGCTCTAACTGCCAAAAAACATTAGTGGAGATGGCTACCCAAGACTCCGTCAAACATCAAAAACTTCCATGTTTTCCTCCAAAAAACTGACAAAATGTGACCTATATTGTTCCTGCTAAGTCACAGTGCATTGAAATAATTTCTACGTGTCTGCCCTGACATTATGGAGCCATTTCAGAGGTAAAGGTAACTTTGACACTACACAGTGATACGCTTTGTTTATTTTTATTGCCAAACAGTGCTCTATGTCTCGTTGTTCATCTTTGATTTGAATGTCGGCCTATATTGCAAGGCATGCTTAGGAGTGTACTCAAATGAGTTCAAGCTCCTGGGAGTGTCAGTCAGAGACCGGAGTCGGGCGGGTATTCTGCCGGCCGCTTGCCCATGAAACAAGGGGGAGTGGGGTGGGATAGGTAGCGCCTAGCAGTGCAACGCGCCGCCACTCCACGGACGCCGAAAGGTGTCGTCGGAGATAGCCGAAGACTGGCCTGGGCATTTTTACCCATCGGGTGCCGCCCGCTGGCTGTCGGTTGACGTCTGCTACGCTACAGACGCAGCATCAGCGCTACGCCACGCCACTGCCTGCCGGGAGCCGGGCGATTTTACCATGAAGTAGGACTTGTTACTGGAGTGGTGTCTGGTCGGCGCGGGCTGAAGCTCACTGCGGTCGGTTTTGGTCACCGCCTTCTCTGCGGCCCGGGGGTGACGGGGTGGGGAGGGGACAGGTGGAGGGGGCTCGGAGGGGAGGTGAGGTGAGGAGGGGTCGCGTTGTGTGGCCGGGCGTCGAGCGACTTGTTTAGGTTAGAGTGAGCAAAAACTGTGCATTTATTTCAACAAGATAAACTAAGGAGGGCCCTAAACATATCTTTTCAAGGATGCGATAATGTAAAGAAGAGAGAAAACTATGAAATTATTTACAGACATGACGAGAGCTTTGTATATCACATAAATTACTTGGGTGGTGCACCATTAACCTCATGTCCAGGCTTGCATTTGTCGCGAAATTAATAGAACTGCAACTGAGTCAGTGCTGGGAGGTCATTCAAATGGAAGTTAAGGTTATCACAGACTAGAATTAGTGCATAGTTGTGAAAACTGTAGCCAAAGAAACAAATAATCAAGTAAAAGAGTTGATCGCATTATGCAGTCAGTCTTGTCGCTATGATGTACTCTTGTCACGAAATAAAACAACAAACGCCATATTAGGGGTCTATTTTCACTGAAATGGTTTCTCCGATACCTACATTACTTGGAATTTAGGCGGAAGGCCGATATGAAGTTCGCTTTAAGTCATAAATTGGTATAAAACAGCATCAGGGTCGCTGCTCTCAGCCAGCAGCCGACCAGCACCGAGCAGACGACACCTAGTCCCGGCGCAGTGATCTTCAGCCCGCGCCGACCAGACACCACTCCAGTAACAAATAGTCCTACTTCATGATTTTACCCATCGGGTTCGGCTGGGCTGAGGCGGGCAGCCGACTCGGGCCGGGCGGGCATTAGTGCGGTCGCTACACGTGAAAATCTGAGGAAATCTGGCATATTATGATACAAGTGTGAAAATTTGTACACGTGTTCTTGGAACCACAAGGAACGATTCTGCCCGAGGTACCAATGTGAAATCTTGCTCTGAGGGGTGGTTCACCCCCTTTAAAAATGTCGCGGTTTTTCAAGGTTTTCGGGCTCTGGAACGCTCCTCCTGGTACCCTACTGCGTTTAATATTGCTTACTAATGACTTGGAGCACTGCAGCACCATCGGGCTCCGTGTTCTACCAATCCTCCCCTCCCAAGGGGTGGTTTACCCCCTAAAATAGCTGTCTCTCCACCGATCCCTAATATTGGCATGCGAGGTGTCGTTTCCATATAATTTCATGTCGGGGAATCGAAATTCAAAGTCCAGAAAGCCGTATCTATGAATTTGAACTATCCTAGACACCTATTCGCATATGAACAAGGTGCAAGATAGGTAGTAAAGTGCTTTCAACCCAAGTACAGACTTAGATTCTAGGGAGATATGGTCAGGAGGACCTAACTCTGATGAAAAATAAGGTCTTGCCTATAAAATTGATCTATCCTAGAAAATTATATTGGGCAATTCCACGATAGAACGCCCTTTTTATATTTTCAGAATTTTTCCTATTCCGACAGAAGCCGGCTCAAATGGAGAACCAAGCAAACGGTGGTTTCCTGCAGTCTCAAGGCTGAGGCTCAATTAATTTAGATTCTGCGTAGGTTTTTCTGTTTGAAAACCCATTTAACCCGCTTTTCTAGTATACCATCGTTGGGCTGAAAAAAATCGTGTTTTGGGTCGACTTTAAGCAGCCACTGCGTTTCATCTGAGGCGGTATTTTGTCCTCCCTCAACAGGCAATTGGTCTCTGGACCTTGCTTTAGCATGCCTATGTTACGGAGTGCGATTATCAGCCTTAGGTTGGGAGCAGTGTTGGCTCAAAGTTGACCAAAACGGTCATAAATGCCTTTGAAGAATCGTGTTTTGGGCCGACTTTAAGCAGCCTCTGCGTCTGATTCAAGGCGGTATTTTGTTCTCCCTCAACGGGCATTTGGTCTTTGGACCTTGCTTTAGCATGCCTTTGTTACGGAGTGCGATTATCAGGCTTAGTTTGGGAGCAGTGTTGGCTCAAAGTTGACCAAAACGGTCAAAAATGCCTTTAAAAATTCGGTTTTTGGGCCGACTTTAAGCAGCCTCTGCGTCTGATTCAAGGCGGTATTTTGTCCTCCCTCAACGGGCATTTGGTCTTTGGACCTTGCTTTAGCACGCCTTTGTTACGGAGTGCGATTATCAGCCTTAGGTTGGGAGCAGTGTTGGCTCAAAGTTGACCAAAACGGTCAAAAATGCCTTTGAAAAATCGTGTTGTGGGCCAACTTTAAGCAGCCACTGCGTCTGATCCGAGGCGGGCATTCGTAATTTTTCAATGGGCATTAGGTCTTGGGACCTTGCTTTAGCATGCCTTTGTTACGGAGTGCGATTATCAGCCTTAGTTTGGGAGCAGTGTTGGCTCAAAGTTGACCAAAACGGTCAAAAATGCCTTTGAAAAATCGTGTTGTGGGCCAACTTTAAGCAGCCTCTGCGTCTGATTCGAGGCGGTATTTTGTCCTCCCTCAACGGGCATTTGGTCTTTGGACCTTGCTTTAGCATGCCTTTGTTGCGGAGTGCGATTATAAGCCTTAGTTTGGGAGCAGTGTTGGCTCAAAATTGGCCAAAACGGTAAAAACGGTTGGCTCTAATTTACGGCGTTTACTGTGGCCAGATCACAGTAAACACCGTATTGGTCAACTTTGAGCCAACACTGCTCCCAAACTAAGGCTGATAATCGCACTCCGTAACAAAGGCGTGCTAAAGCAAGGTCCAAAGGCCAAATGCCCGTTAAGGGAGGACAAAATACCGCCTTGAATCAGACGCAGAGGCTGCTTAAAGTCGGCCCAAAACCCGAATTTTTAAAGGCATTTTTGACCGTTTTGGTCAACTTTGAGCCAACACTGCTCCCAAACTAAGCCTGATAATCGCTTTTCGTAACAAAGGCATGCTAAAGCAAGGTCCAGAGACCAATTGCCTGTTGAGGGAGGACAAAATACCGCCTCAGATGAAACGCAGTGGCTGCTTAAAGTCGACCCAAAACACGATTTTTTTCAGCCCAACGATGGTATACTAGAAAAGCGGGTTAAATGGGTTTTCAAACAGAAAAACCTACGCAGAATCTAAATTAATTGAGCCTCAGCCTTGAGACTTGGCAGGAAACCACCGTTTGCTTGGTTCTCCATTTGAGCTGGCTTCTGTCGGAATAGGAAAAATTCTGAAAATATAAAAAGGGCGTTCTATCGTGGAATTGCCCAATATAATTTTCTAGGATAGATCAATTTATAGGCAAGACCTTATTTTTCATCAGAGTTAGGTCCTCCTGACCATATCTCCCTAGAATCTAAGTCTGTACTTGGGTTGAAAGCACTTTACTACCTATCTTGCACCTTGTTCATATGCGAACAGGTGTCTAGAATAGTTCAAATTCATAGATACGGCTTTCTGGACTTTGAATTTCGATTCCCCGACATGAAATTATATGGAAACGACACCTCGCATGCCAATATTAGGGATCGGTGGAGAGACAGCTATTTTAGGGGGTAAACCACCCCTTGGGAGGGGAGGATTGGTAGAACACGGAGCCCGATGGTGCTGCAGTGCTCCAAGTCATTAGTAAGCAATATTAAACGCAGTAGGGTACCAGGAGGAGCGTTCCAGAGCCCGAAAACCTTGAAAAAACCGCGACATTTTTAAAGGGGGTGAACCACCCCTCAGAGCAAGATTTCACATTGGTACCTCGGGCAGAATCGTTCCTTGTGGTTCCAAGAACACGTGTACAAATTTTCACACTTGTATCATAATATGCCAGATTGTTCCGGTAACAGCCCGCACTACATGGGCGGGCGCTGTCTTGTCGGGCGGGCCACGGGCGGGCAAACCGTGCGGAGCGTCATGGGCGCGCGTCCGACAGAATACCCGCCCGACGCCGGTCTCTGGTGTCAGTGTGCTCATGAGTACACGCCGAAGGGTACTGAGTACTGTTCTGATGGCGCCCAAACCGGGCATCTCCAGCAGCCTCAGCAGCGGAGTGGTGGAAGGGGTGATGGTGCCAAGGAAACGCACCAGTTCGGGCCAGCTCCCGTCATGGTCTCGACATAGCCAACCCGTGGCAGCACGAGACGCTTTAATTTAAATTGGGGAACATGGGGATTAGGGCACTCGAACGCTCGTAGGTCATCCAAACTTTATGCAAAATTATCCTGAATACCATTGAATACCTGTGAATACAGGTGAATACTTCAAAATATTCCGAATATGTGCGAATATCATGAATATTTTTTGAATACCTGAATATGTATGAATATTGTAGAATATAATGAATATGAATATGAATATCCCGGCGTGTACAGAGAATACTTCGAGTGAATACCCCCTCGACTAAAATACTTTGTTATACGAAGAAATAGTTCGTAAATTACGAAGTATTTTCTTTGTAAGCTTACGTATGCTCAAAATACTTTGTTATACAAACTACTTTTCTTTGTGAGGCCCAAAATAGTTTGTAAGGTTTTCTCAGTGCGTGCCTTCGCGAACGGTACTAGAGTGCAGACAAGGGCGCTACGGCGACGGCAGGCGCGCTGCCAGGACGATAGGAACAAGCGCGGCCGCCAGGACCAGGACCTGCCAGCAGACTCATTCCGCGAGTCCTTTTCGTCGCTCTGCCTCTCTCGCGCCTGTATGGGACGATCCACGAGTGCGGACAGAGACGGAGCGACTCAAACGGAATCAGTCTGACGGTCCTGCCGTGCAAACGGCGGATTGACTCGTCCAGAGGCGTGCCTGAAGGCCTCAAGGCTTCGGACAGTTCGAGGCAGCCGGGCCGGGTCGCCGGGTCAGTGTTCCGTGGTCGTAGGAGGCAAGGGTGGATCCAGGGACGGATTCTGGGGGAGGTCGAAACGCCAAAGTTGCCTACTATCAGGGGTAAAGCCGCCTTCAGGGGGTCAACGCCCCCCCCCCTTCCCCTTCCGGATCCGCCCCTACTGCGAGGGTCGGCCGCCGGTCCGGCCCTCGAATGGCGGAGCGCTGGCTGCTTCGGTCCTTGGCCCGTACCCATTCCTGTACGCCTCTGCCGTGCGAGCGCTGCCTCGGCACTGCCGATGCCCCTGAAGGCTAGAGTGGGCGTGGGTGTCCTTGGCCCGGCCTGGCCGCTCGCCCTGCCTGTAGACTGATTCCGAGAGTCGTTGTCGTCACCATGTCTCTCTCGCACCTATACGGGACGCCCCGTGAGTGCGAGAGAGACAGAGCGACGAAAATGACTCTCGGAATCCGTCTGCAGGCCGCCTGGCGCGGCGTGGCGCGGCCACCGGGGCGACGTCCTGCCGCGGCCGTCTTGCCGGACTTGCACTTGGTCGCCAGGCAGCGGGCACAGCGGGCCCCCGGCCCGGCGCAGCCCGGCGTTGGGTCCTAGCGCACCGAGCGAGCGAGCAAAGGGTGTGAGCAGGGTGGGCCGCCCTGCCGCCCTGCCAGCCCTTCGGATCGATCCAGGCCGGATCCAGGGTGGGGGTGCGCGGCGCGGCGGTGGGGGGCGGAAGAGGAAGTCAGGCGCAGCGCGGCACGCTGGCCGGGCAGGCCGGGCAGGCAGCCTGCCGCGAGTTCACTTCCCAAATCTTGCATTGACCGCTGGGCAGACCGCACGCCGCGCCGCACCGCACCGCGCCGCCAGCCCACCTGTCTGTATCGAACACCGCGGCTCGGCGCGGCCAGAGGCGCGGCCCCTGGGGACAGACTGACAACAGCGGGCGGCGGGGCGGCGGGGCGTCCGCAATCGACGTGCTGCTCACTGTGGAGGGTAGCCGCGCAGCGGGAGTTGAAAACTTCCCGCTCCCCGCGTCGCTTTGCGCTTTGCCGCACTTTCACTTTCCTCCATTTTCCTGCAAGGGGTGCCCCGCCCCGTCCCCAGTGGGCCAGAAGGCCGGTGGAGGCGGCCGAAACTCTAGACGCGTTTTGAGCTCCAGAGCCGCTAAATGGTACTCGAACCGAACGTGCGACCCCGCCAATGGATTCCTCGTTCGGAGAGCGATCCATTGGTGGGGTCACACGCTCGGTTCGAGTCCTGTTTAGCGACTCTGGAGCTCAAAACGCGTCTGGAGTTTTGGCCGTCGCCACCGGTGTTCGAGCCCACTGTGCAGCGCCGCGTCCAGACGCACGGCCTCCTCTCCTCGACCGCAGACACCTTGGTGCGCTGGCTGCGCTGGCTGCGCGGGCTCGGCGTGCTGGCGCACTGCCACCTGGCCGTGACCTCTCCGTGGCCCCGCGCACGCCGGCCAGGGCTGCGCGGATCCAGCAGGGCGGATCCCGGGCTGCGGGGCGGGGGCAAGGCACTTGACGCTGGCGCCCAGAGGACTGATTCCGAGAGTGCTTTCCATCGCTCCGCGTCTCTCTCGCACGCATGGGGCGTCCCTTGTAGGCGCGAGAGAGACAGAGCGATGAAAACGACTCTCGGAATCGGTGTGCAGGAGCGATGCGCCCGGCGCAGGAGCCGATCTAAAGGGCGCGAGCGTGACTGGGCCTCACAGTTTGCACTAATGCATGCTGGCGCGGCGCGGCACGGCGGAATCCGAAACAAGCTGCAGATCAACAGGGTGCGGTGCACGGAGTGCACGGAGGCCGGCCAGGTGCATCTCGGTCTTGCCGGCAGCAGACTGATTCCGAGAGTCGTTTTCGTCGCTCAGATGGGGCGATGGGCGATCCCTTGCCAGTAAGACAGCGCGACGGAAACGACTCTCTGAATCAGTCTGCAGCCCTGCTCGCTCTAAAAGCTCTACAGTGAAGATCCGACAGATTATGGCGAAAATGTTGTATAGTATGGTGGTGCCGCTGACTTCATAACATACCATTCACTGTATCTTATAGATGTTTTTACGAATTTTGTTTGCATTATGGTGGTGCACCGTAAGACATTGACAGTGCTGACGAGGGGGCCGCGGCCAGGGCGGCCTAAGGGCTCGCGAGCCGCGGGTTCAAGCCACCCTCGGGGCCGCGGCGGGGCGGCGAGGGGGAGGGGAAGGCACCGCGGGGTGTATGAGATATCGACCGTGGGAGGGCGGCGCGGCGCGGCGCGCGGGGAGGGCGAGTCCAAGTCAGAGGTTCTCGCCCTCCTCCGCGGCGCACGGCCGAACCCGCACTGGGGCCGCGCCGTGCCAGTGGCGTGTCACCCTCCGCACCGTCCTTGCCCTGCAGACCTATCCGCCGTCGCTCTGTCCGTCCCTCTCGCACCAGTGCGGGACTCCCCATGAGCACGAGAGAGACAGAGCGACGAAAGGGACTCCCCGCCTCCACGGGGTGGTCGTCGCGGTGCGCTGCTGCGCGGCCGGGTCGACGGATGGCCGCGGCAAGTGACAGGCGCGGATCCAGAGAGGGGAGGGGGGAGACGGGGGCGTCGTCCTCCCTGGAGGCGACGCCGCCAGAAAGGTAGGCAACAAGTCGCACTTTGGCCCGCAGGCAACTTCCGTGACATCCCCCTCTGGATCCGCCCTTGAAGAGACGCCGCGCCGAGGCCGCGCCGAGCGGACGCCGAGTATAGCGCTCCAGACTCGATTGCTCGATTTGCGGCTAACGAACCGACGGGCGACGCCCAGAATTGGGTCATCTTCGCGGCATGGGGCCCCCCGGGTCGCCGCCGGTGAACTTCAGCTTCCCCTTCCCAAGCCCCCTGGCCTTGCAAGTCCGGTTGGACGCCTCGCACTCCCCCCCCCCCCCCTCTCCCTTTCGATGATGAGCCCTCTTGCAGACTGATTCCGAGTAGCGGAAGGCCTCTCTCTCTCTCTCGCACTCATGACGTTGTGCCGCATGGGTGCGAGAGACACAGCGACGGGGCTCGCCACTGAGGATCAGCTGCCGCCCTGGCCAATTGGAGCCGCATGGCACGGCTGGGGCGTCGCGGCGAGGGAGGGCCAATCATTCCCCACTTTAGGACTTCGGCGTGAGCCGTGGGCCGACACCGCCTTGCTGCAACGCTCTCGTGTGTGAAGACCGAACGCGGGGTCCGTCACTTCGAAAACTGGTGACCAGACCGCACATTTCCACTTCGATTAGACTGAAAATCTCACGAAATGCGTTCCAAAAATTGTTGCGAACAGGACAAATTTTAGGTGACTGTACCGGCTTGAAAGTGACTAGGCAGGCTAAGACAAAGGCAGTGGCTGGAGTCTTGACTGGACGAAGCGAGGCATCTCGAGTCCGCCGCTCGCTTGCGAGAAGGGGAGGTGTTAGCTCCGGTCCCGGACTCCGGCGGACTCCGGCCGGAACCTCGCTCGTCCCAATCTGCCGGGCGCCCAGTCCGTTTCCGTTCGGCAGTCACCCCACGCGGGCCCCGCGCCGCCGCGCCCCGTCCTGGCACGGCCTGGCCCCCTGCCCGCCAGGACGCCAGCTTCCGTTGGCTGGCTGCAGGGCGCTGGGGCTGCATGGCCCGCGGCTCCAAGGCCGCCCTAGTTCGACACTCCACCCTTCGCCTTCGCCTTCGCCGTGCTTTCCGCGGCGCCCCGTCCGGTCAGGCCGGCCATGGGCGGATCTTTGGGGGGGGGGGGGGGGGGACACACTCGGTGCCTAGAGGAGCAATGTGTTGCTCGTCGCCTACCATCAAGGGTAAAGTGTTGCATTTTTCCTACCTGTCAAGGGGCCCCAAAGGAAGTGAAAGGCCTCTTGCCCTCCCTTCAAATCGACCCTTGGCCAGACGGCTAGGATGGATCCAGAGGGGAGTTCAGGGGGGGGGGGCGAATGCAGCAGAGGTGTTTGCCAGTGTGGATCAAAGTGCGACATTTGGCCACCGTTCGGGCCGGCTACTCACACGAGCCCCGCCACGCAGTGTCCACGCTGCAGGCTGATTCCGAGAGTCGTCGTTTCCATCGCTCCATCTCTCTCTCTCGCCCATAGGGGACGGCCCACGAGTGCGAGGGACGCAGAGCGACGAAAACGACTCTCGGGATCAGTCTGCAGCAGCGCGTGCCCCTTGGCGTGCCCGCGGCCTAGCCTGGGATCCGGCCAAGCAGACCGCCAAGCAGCGGGCTGATTCCGAGCGAAGCTGTCTCTCTCACACTCTGGCGGGACGCCTAAAGAGTGCGAGAGGAATAATAAACCTCCTGAATCATTCTGCAGGGTCTCTGCCTCTCTCGCACTCGTGGGGCGTCTCTTAGGTCTTAGGTGTGTGCAAGAGAGGCAGCAGAACTAGCCCGCGCTTGCTAGCTCCGTCGCGGCGACGGCAGGGCAGGCCCTCGGACGCGCGTGGCATCGGGCAGACTCTTGGGCTGCGGCCATCCCACAGTGGGCCAGAAGACCGGTGGAGGCGGCCAAAACTCCGGACGCGTTTTGAGCTCCAGAGTCGCTAAGCAGGCCTCGAATCGAACGTGTGACCCCAAAATGGATTCCTCGTTCGGAGAGCAATCCATTGGTGGGGTCACACGTTCGGTTCGAGTCCCATTTGGCGACTCTGGAGCTCAAAGCGCGTCTAGAGTTTTGGCCGCCTCCACCGGTCTTCTGGCCCACTGTGCATCCCCGTCCCCGCGTCCGTCGTGGCGCAGCGCACCTTCCAACCGAATCGAATCGAACGTGGAGATCGCACTCGCCCTTCTGGCGGCGCCGCGGCGCGCCGTGCTTGGCCGTGCACCTGAAGGCTGTTTCAAGCCTGCTGTCTCTCTCGCACCCCTGGGACGCGCCGTGTGGGCGCGAGAGAGACAGACCGACGGCCGCCTTGCACGGAATCGCTCCGCTAGACGAGCCGCTGAGATCGTGGCTGAGATCGTTCGGTTCGAGTCCTGTTTATAGCGACTCTGGAGCTCAAAACGCGTCTAGAGTTTTGGCCGCCTCCACCGGTCTTCTGGCCCACTGTGCGTTGGAGCGCTGCCTAGAATGGGTGGGAACGGATCCAAGCGGCCGCCGCCGTGTCGTCCTGGACCTGGACCGGCAAGGCAAGGCTGAAGCCAGCAAGCCAGGCAGGCCGCGACGCGACGCGCCGCGACGCCGAGGTCATAGGCAGATAAGTTTTACCGCGGCGCACGCAGCGGCACCACGCAGGCCACGCAGGCGGTCAGCAGCAGACTGATTCCGAGAGTCGCCTGTCTCTCTCGCACATACACTGCACGCCCCGTGAGTGCGACAGAGACAGAGCGACGAAACCGACTCTCGGAATCAGTCTGCAGGCGGCAGTGGAGGTGTACGCCACGCCGCGGCCACGCCAGTGGGCAGTGCTAGTGCTATTCTAATCGCGTTCCGATCCTTCCGGCCGCGGCTCGGCAGCACGGCTCGGCAGTGCGGGACTTCCCGGACAGAGACCGAGCGTCGCGGCGCCGCCGGGAAAGGAGCGGACCGAAAAAAAAAGCAGCGGCAGAAAGGATAATTAATTCCGCCGCATGTCCGTCCAGCGGGTCGCGCATTAGGCTAAGTGGCCGACGCCGTGCCGACGCCGTGCCGACGCCGTGCCGACGCCGTGCCGACGCCGTGCCGACGCCGTGCCGACGCCGTGCCGACGCCGTGCCGACGCCGTGCCGACGCCGTGCCGACGCCGTGCCGACGCCGTGCCGACGCCGTGCCGACGCCGTGCCGACGCCGTGCCGACGCCGTGCCGACGCCGTGCCGACGCCGTGCCGACGCCGTGCCGACGCCGTGCCGACGCCGTGCCGACGCCGTGCCGACGCCGCTGCCGACGCCGTGCCGACGCCGTGCCGACGCCGTGCCGACGCCGTGCCGACGCCGGGCGTACGGAATCCTATTCCGCACGCCCTCCAGCAGGCTGCGCCGTCTCTCTCGCACCTATGCGCAACGCCGCACGAGTGCGAGAGAGACAGAGCGACGAAAACCACTGCAGCCTTCTCGCGTCGCCGCCAAGGCGAAGCAAGGCGAAGCCGAGCCAGTCCTTCCCTTTGCGGAACGGCACGCCGCGGCACGCCGTGTTTTGCAAATCCGCTTCACGGTTTCGCGCTAGCCTCGCACAATGCCTCTATTCGCGCTGGACGCGCGTGCCCCCGCCCCGCCCCGTCTTGCCTTCCGCGCGGCCTCGTATGTATTTAGCTGTCGTCAGGGTGGTCTGCCTGCGCCTCGGCCTGCGCCTCGGCCTGCGCCGCCTGCATGCGGCGAGGCGAGCGAGGCAGTGTACTCGACGACGCGCCGCGGATAGCACACTGTACTGTACGGACTCGCGACCGGCAGACCGAGTCCGAGAGTGGTTGTCGTCGCGCTGTCTCGCTCGCTCCCACACGGGACATCCCACGAGTGCGAGAGAGACTCTCGGCATCAGTCTGCAGGCCAGACACTCGGACGGCGATCGCTTCGGATCGACTTGACCTTGTTTCTGCTATGACTAATGGCCACCCGGGATGGCCGGACTCGTCGGACTCACTCGGACACGTTCCACAATTATCGAGTCAATGACGGCATCCGAGGCATCGCCGGAAAGACGACCGAAAAGAAGCGGCGAGATAATCCAGCCGGCCGGGCACAGCGCACAGAGCGGCGGCGGCCAAAACTCTAGACGCGTTTCGAGCTCCAGAATCGCTAAACAGGACTCGAACCGAGCGTGTGACCCCACCAATGGATTGTCCCCCGAACGAGGAATCCATTGGTGGGGTCACGCGTCCGGTTCGAGTACTATTTAGCGACGCTGCAGCTCAAAACGCGTCCGGGGCTTTGACCGCCGCCACCGGTCTTCTGGCCCACTGTGGGATGGTTGCGCTGGTCCAGGTGCATGCCTCGGACTCCATAGGACTCCGTGACGGCGTCCTTCAGGACGACGAGGAAACAGCCGCCAGACCGCCACACTGCCTGGGCGTGATAATCGCCCGATCTCCTCGTCCTATTATGGGCGGCGCGGCGTGGCGCCTGCGATTCGGAGGATCGTTGCGTCGCTCTGTCTCTCTCGCACTCCTGGCGGCCCGGCGGTACGCTCCATGAGAGCGAGAGAGACAGCCACGAAATGATCCACTGGAGACTCGGTTAGCGCGTCGATCGCCCAAAACAGTCCGCGGTGGGGGTACACTATAAACGTGATGATACGGCGTATTTCAGTCTATGCCAGTGGGCCGCGCTACCGCGTTGCTGCCTTTGACGTTTGGAGCACGATTAGTCACAACACTGCTAGAGTCGTAGCACGGCTAGCACGGTTAGGTTGGGCTAGGCACCGTCTCGCCGCCGTCTAGCCCCTCGGTGCCCCACTGACGAGTCGCGGCGAATAAGCAATGCTTCCTCGTCGCGGACCCGCGGACCGCACCACTGTAATGCCAAGGTTTGCCTCGCGCAAGCAGCAGTCTGATTCCGAGTCTTTCTCGTCGCTCTGTCTCTCGCACTCATGGGGCGTTGCCGCCACGCCGTCTAGCCGCCCCGTGGACGCCAGGCTACCGCGGCTAGGGCCGGGCCAGTGGCCATGGCTCTGCAGAGCGGAGGGAACGTAGCACCTTTTGCCTTCTTGCAATGGCAACGGGTTGCTTTTTGCCTAACACTCAGGCGGCTATCTAGGGGTCAAGGGTGGCGAGGCACTTAACCCCCCCCCCCTCTTGGGCCTTCCCTGGCTGGCGACAGGCCCGGCGACCTCAGAGTGACACTCTTCCCCCTCCTGCCCGAGGCGCCCAAGGCGGCCATGGCTGCGCACTGAGCAGCTCGTGTTGGGCCGTTGCTATCTACCTACTCGGCGCAGGGCCTGGCCTAGCCTAGCCTCGCCTAGCGCAGAGCCAACAGTAGGCCTAGCCTAGTCCGGCCTAGCCTCGCACGGCGCGGCGTCGCGATGCGCTCAGTGTCCGACCTTGGCATTCGAAGCGCCCCGCCAGCCCCGCGCCTCGTCCCGTTGCCTCCGCGGCTCGTCGGACGCGCGGACGACCTGCCCCTGCCGCGCTCCGCGGCCAAGCTGGGCCAGGCGCTCTCGACGCGAGTCGAGTCCCGACGCCTTCGCGTTGCTTCGCGGCGCCTTGACCGATATCGCGACCTGTCCACCGGCTGCTCGGCGCTCGGCACTGCCAGGCCGCCAGCAGAGAGTCGCTTTCGTCGCTCTGTCTCTCGCACCTGCACGGGACGCCCCATGAGCGCGAGAGAGAGAGAACGCGACGACTCTCGGAATGAGTCTGCTGGGCACCGCGCTGGCTACCCTCGACGCCTCGGCGAGCCCCGACAAGTGCCGCCGTGCTCGAATGACACGCCAGGAACGACAGGACGACAGCTCCCCGTCAACTTCCCCCTACAGCAGGGTCCCCGGCCCGCCCCTGGCCCCCGCCCCGCCGGCCTAGGCGCGATTGCGTCAGCTGGCCCCACTCCCCGCCCCACGCCGGGCCGAGTGCAGAACTGCAGAAGCAGCAGGATGTTGCGTGTCTGCGCGGCTGTGCCCGGCGCACACCATGCAGGCCAACATGCTGGTCGCCATGCTGGTCACCATGTTGGTCGGTCACCATAGTACTGGTCGCCATGCTGGTCACTAGGCAGGTCACTATGCAGGCCACCATGCAGGTCGGTCACCATGCAGGCCGCCATGCAGGTCACCATGCAGGTCACCATGCAGGTCACCATGCAGGTCACCATGCAGGTCACCATGGCAGGTCACCCACCATGCAGGTCACCATGCAGGTCACCATGCAGGTCACCATGCAGGTCACCATGCAGGTCACCATGCAGGTCACCATGGCAGGTCACCATGGCAGGTCACCATGCAGGTCACCATGCAGGCCACCATGCTGGTCACCATGCAGGTCGCCATGCAGGCCACCATGCTGGTCACCATGCAGGTCGCCATGCAGGCCACCATGCTGGTCACCGTGCACGGCACAATGCGCGGACAGTAGTTCACCATGCAGCTGGGCGACCGTCAGCGCCACCAAAAGAATAAACAAAGAACCGAAATGTAACGAGCGGCGGCTCTGTCCGTGTGCAGTCCGAGTCCATGGCTGCGCTGCCGTGGCGCACGCGATGAAGTGGCATTCCCTGCCGATTTGGCACGGTCACTTTGCCCGCGCAATGTCAAGCGGTACGTGCACTCGCAGAGCAGCTGGCCAAAGTGGCGCGGCGTGGCGCGGCGCGCGGCGGGTAGTCCCGCTCAAACTGTTGATAAACAGTGCCGCGTATTTTAAGACCCTCTTTATGTTGGCGAGGTTCGTGTGCGGATGGCCGAAAAAGAAAACCGTCCGGACGGCCCGAGAGAGAGAGAAAGAGACGCGCCACTGCCGTCGGCATTCCGATGACGGCGACCTCTGTGTGCAGGGCGTGCAGGGCGCGCCGCCAGCGAAGGAGAGAGGCTTCGTCCCCGCCAAAAAATATACCCCCCAGGCCACTCATTTCGAGTCGTTTACGTTGCTCTGCCTCTCTCACTCATGGTCGTTCCCTACGGGTGTTAAGACGGAGCAGCCAAACAGACTTTCGGAATCAGTCCGCTGCAGGCAGCCAGCCAACAAAAACTCCAGAATGATGTCTTGACTGCGAGAGCGCCGGCAGTGCAGTGGCAGGGCGGCGGGCGGCGGGCAGCATCCCATCCCCTGGCCGGCGCCCTCCACGACCTCGCGCTGACGCAACACACCGTGCCATGCACCACTTGCACTGCCAGTGGCGTGGCCCACAGTGGCGTGGCGGCGACACGGGGCAAGGCGCGCAAGACGTCAGCGGTATTTGCGGATCGCCCCAAACATTTAAAATTAGAACGCGAAAAAAAAGAGAAGTTTCGGGCGCGCGGCCAAATGGCCTCACTGGTCGGGCGGGTCGGGCACGCTGACCGCGCCACGCGGGGCAACAAAAATAATAACAATAACAGTAATAAAGGCGGTAGCGAGTGCGAGAAGGGCGGCCAGCTGTCACCACGGTGTCACCAGCACCCCGAATAACCGAGCGCTCTCCCTCTGCTTGCAGATCAAGATGCTGAACAGCCTGGCCAGCTACCTGCTCGGGTACCCGGGCTCTTCGTCCCCCGCGGCGGCGGCGGCCACGTCGCCGAGCCGCGCGGTCGAGGGTGATGCCACCATCACCGTCGACGTGCCCAGCGCCGACAGCGCGGCGCTGCCTGGCGTCGATGTGCGGCTGAGCGCCGTCGAGGCTGACGACGACTGGCTTCTCGTCGACCGGACCGGTGAGTACCGCGTGCGGACCGCGTGCATGCCAGAGGCAGATCCAGAGCCGGCCTTCATCGGTCAGTTTCCTTGCCACTTTTGAATGCCAGCCTTCTGGGCCCGGATTACCCTCAGAGACTGACAAAGTTTGGCACTCCGGGGTCCTTGAATGGCAAGAAAACTTCTACCACTGGACTTGCAGTGTACTTACAGGGGCAAAGTGTTGCTTTTTGCCGACCACCGTTCAGGCGGCTGTCCAACACGTGCACGTCAGGTGCATAACCGTGCGTCTCTTGTTGCAGACGATGACTGCCCCGAGGGCTCGGCCTCGGCCGCGGTCACCGTGCCGGCGGCCACCGCGGCCGCGAGGCTGACGCTGGCCGTCAGCACCACCTCCTACCACTGGCCCGACAGCGACGACGTCGCGGCCGCGTCAAGGCCCCTCGAGGAGTCCTGGTTCGTGACGCCGCCGCCCTGCTTCACCTCGGGCTCGGTGCCACTGGAGACGTCCCCGCTGGAGAACCTGCTCATCGAGCACCCCAGCATGTCGGTGTACCACCGGTCCGCCGCGCCCGCGGCCGCCGCCACGCCGCTGTCCAGCTCCGTGGGGGCGTCGCCCCCCGCCAGGTCCCCACAGAGGGGTTCCGCGGCGTCGGCGCACGCCGCCGCGCTGAGGCGGTGCCGCCAAGGACCCGCCAAGCAGGGCAACCAGGGCAGCAAGCAGGCCGCCGTCGCGGCCGAGACTTCGGCCCCGCCAAGAACTGCCTCCCCGTCCGGCGCCTCGAGCCCCGCCTCCGGCCCCTCGGGCGCGGCGGCCGTCGCCGTGGAGCGGGGCGCGCACTCGCCCACGCGGTCCAGCAGCCCCAACCCCGCGCAGACCACGGCGGTGCAGGCCTCGCCCAGAAGGCCCAACGCCTTCTCTCCCTACCAGCAGCAACAGCAGCAGTCTGTCCAGTACCGCACGGCGCAAAAGGTGAGTCTCATGATGGCCCTCCAGCCTGCGCACACCAAAGCCACAAAGACGCACTTTAGTCTCACGATCCACATCTAACGCCGTGCCTTGTCTGTCCCTTTGCAGCTGGTACAACGGGCTGCGTGCCAGCAGCTCAAGCGCGACTCCCTGGAGCGCAACAACAAGGCTCGTGAAATTCGCTCGTCTCGCAACAAGCGACAGCGCCGCAGTGACCACATGCAGCACCACTCTGGTGCCAACAATAACCGCAAGTGCTAGCCCAGAGCACGCGGACCATGATCTCAACACAACCACCGAGTGTACGTAAGAATGTTGCCTCAAATAGCCCAGGTACTGATCATGCAAAACTATAGTGGCGCCAACTTGTTTCTTTGGATCAAAGTTATTGTTGTGAATATTTGTTACGTTCTAGTCTTGAGTACAAGCTAATGACATGGACAGACCAGAGACCATGACCCATCAGCTTAAATTTACCAATGGATCAACTCATGTGATTCATCGTTTTCTGTATTCCTCTTTCCTTCATGAGAAGGAGGGTTTTGAAAGCCAGATCAGTACCTTGTTATTTGTTACAAACTTGAAAGGGCAGATGAAAGTGAATAATTCATTAATCATTATAAAACAACAAAAAAAAAATACAAATTGCCTTTATGGTCACTGTGCAGAATGAATAGGAATCTATTCAATAATGTTGTGACTGACTAATAGGGAAAAAGTTTCAAAAAAGTTGATTTTTCTTTTTTTGACTTACCAAAAACGGCATGATCTTAGAGCTAATTTTGAATGGTCATTTAATTAAATGAGAAGGTAACTGGTTCAGGCAAAATTTTGAAGACAACTTGTTTTGTGCATGGACCAATGAATGTCACATAACAAATAATATATTTGAAGCATCTTTCGAATAAAGAAAAGAGGACACTTTGGCAGAAAGGAGGGAAAAAGAGGAAAATACTTCATGAGGCAAGAAAGCTTTGGCATAGGCCTTTACCTAAGCTAGATGCTGATGAGTATTCAATGTCCGATAGGAACTAAATGGATTCCTAAACTTGGGAACCTCTTTACATTTAAAATCGACGTTGATATCATACTTTGACTGAACTTCGCGAAAAGTTCAAGAAGAGTAGAAAAACAAGAAAATTCCCCGGGACGCTCACTAAATTATTATTAGGACTAGCACATTTTAGCAACTAAGAAACTAAGCTAACCGCTTTGCTAGCCAGTAGAGAGTGACTCACGTGCTCACAACATTCATCATTTTTACAGTACGTTTAGATATAAAATTTGGTGAGTAGCACGAGCGTTTCTAAAATTTTTAAAACTTACTAAGTGATTAAGATTTGGATTTTTAAGAACTGCTAATCAAAGCACTACTAATATCTTGAGTACAGTTTAATTTTGCTACAGAGCTATCAAAGCACAGTAAATTGTCTCAAGATATTTATCAACACATGGCAGTTCAACTTTAGGCCTCATTTCTTCCACTTTTCCCTCTTAATTTATGCGAATTAATAGATGAACAGCAAGATCAGCTTGAAACTATTCTTTCTCAACCCTTTTGCTTCTCAAGTACACTTGATAGTGCTTGTGTAACCTCCTGCCTCAATTGAGGAGTATTTATCTTCTTTCTTGTTTTGGTGTGTATAAGAGAAACTGCATGAAAAGCAGTGCTATTTTTTAATATGAGTTATGTAGAACCTATTTTATAGTTTTTAAGTTTGCTTTGATATACTTGTTTTGTTTTTTAATTTGTTTAAAATGCTGGGTACCCAACAGCAGTCCACAAGAGGAAATTGTAGGATGTACTGCAACAGTGATAATTTGTAATTTTGACAGCAGTGGTATTTTATGGTTTGAATGATTTAGATCCTTAGTATTTAAGTTTGCCTTGATACTTTTTTTTTCTTTTATTTGTTGAAAATTGCTGGGTACCCAATGGAGCAGTTCACAAGAGAAAAATGTAGAATTTGAACAGGTATGTAGCTGGAGGAGCTCCCCCTTCAGTTCAATGTGACAATGATAATTTGTAATTTTGCCCAACTGAGAAAAGAATCAAAACCATGAGTTACATGGGTTTTGTTCCCCCACCCCCTTGTTTTTTGTTACCTTCAGTATTGGAAAGCATGTCAAAGAATTTTAATATGGACCTTGCTGTTAAAAAAAAAGATGTAGTATACTAGGTCATCCATCTCCTTGCCCAGCAACAGCCAAAAGCCAAAATACTAGATCTAGCCTAGCCTGGTTTGTGATATCATTAACTGTCATTGTAATTAGCTTTCACAAAGTCCTTCAAACAAATGAAGGACCATGTCATCTCATTATGTTTTATATAGATGTAAGCACACCATTCAATGTGACAACTTTTCTATTAAATGATTCTACAAGTAAATCTTTTAAAAGTTGATATACCAAATCTTGCTATATAGAAAACTGTCCAGCTGGAGAGTTACATTCAAAATCACAAGCAGCATATTGGGAAATAGTCTACCAGTGTGGATGGCTTATGTTATTACAATAAGAAAATATTAAGTCGTAGTACTTAAACAAAAATAGTCTGAAAATTACCCTCAAGTCTCACAGTGGTAGGTCCTGTCCCCATGTGCAAGTGCTTTTGAATAGAAATTTTCTCTGGCGCAAAATGATTTATAAGCTCTATGAGCCTTGACCTTCTGTACAGGGAGTGAAAGAATGCAAGGATGCATGTGTGAAAGAAAAGAGAACAGAGGCATAAAATAGCAGCTCAGAAACTGAGAGGTGTTTACTTTTCTGCTTTCATTACATTTGTGTTTCATAACTGGGTACTTAGGACAAAATGTGAAAAAAAATGAAGTGTCTGGATGACGAAACAAAACAGTTTAGAACATGAATAGGACATAGGTTTTAGCCTCTCTAGGTGAGTGAATGAGTTGTGTTGATATTATGGTGCATGTAAATGTTAAATAAGTCCTGTTTAATTATAACACTAAGCAAAGGCTATGTCAAAGAGATTTCTCTTGCATCCACTCCACTTCTGTTTTCATTTTGTAGCAATTTTCTTTTAATTATCTCATTTTAAAAAGAAAATGCCTAAGGTGCGTTATTTATAAATCTAACTTCAATGACAAATAAAACTGAATTTTTGCTCCCGTTGGGACTGCAATCACATAGTGTTGACAGTTGCTTGGCAACACTAATCAACTCAATGTGGAGCAAATATATCTATCTTCCTTCTCAGTCCACAGTTCTTTATTTATTTATTATGATTGTCACAGGAAGATAGAATGGTTTTTGATTTAATTTGTGAAACTCGAACACTGAACACGTTCACTGTCTCATGGTCTTAATTCAAAAAGCCTATCAGTTTTTATTTCTTGTTTGTTTGATTGCTTTCAATTTGTGCATTGACACTTCATGCAAAGAAGGGAGAAAACAGGTAAAGTTACTATTTTTGCAATAATGTTTCATGCACAATGTGTGATGGACTGAGTTTTTATTTATTTATTATGTTTTAAGTCAAACTGTATAGTTTTTATTACAACAATACTATTGCATAAATTACTTTGAGTGATTGCAATTATCTATGAAATTTTTTTCTTTTAACTTACTAGAGCTTTTAAACCAGAAAATTATACCATTTTAAAAATATAAAAAGTATATATATGTATGAATATGTAGACATGTATATAGACTTTTTAAACCCTCAGTAAGAATTGGCCTCCAGATAGTAGGTCAAAATAGGGTAACTCACTCTTCTGCTAATTGTTTTCTTCTGACAGAGTATTGCTTTTCATGAAGGTTTTTGTTTTCTTTTTAAATGTGTGTATGAGTGAATGGGCGTGTATAGAGAACCAAAATCCCACACATAAAATATATGTAACATAGATATGCCTGCACATTGTCACCACTCTGTATATGTCTTTCAATGGAAAATTATCCATGTGAACTAGGACTAGGTATACCTGTAGCAGAAGTATTAATTAATTGTCCTATCTTAAAAAGGAAACAAAAATCTAGCAGGGAATCAAAACTTTCACTTTTTAAAATTGTTTGATTGTTAGATGTTTAAATCCTTTGCTCTTCAATCTTGTTTCTGTGAAAAGTGATAACTTGAGAGAATCCAGTCCAATACAAAGGTACCTGTGCTTCTGTATTTCTACAGATACATGCAGTCTTTATGATAAGGGATAAATGGAAACAATGCAAACCATGCAAATGTATCACTGACATTCTCATGATGTTCTCCATACTCAAAGGGAGGAAAAGATCATAAAAAATCATAAAATTATCATAAAGAAATAAAAATGTTGAATATTAAAACTGTTTTCATTTACTGCCCAAATAATCCAAAATCAACATATATATTGACATTTCCTTCGATCACCGCATAAATTTGTGCAAAAAATGACACAGTGTGGGGTGCTGGGGAGGGGACTTCCCTGAAAAACAGGTTCCTGCAAGGAAGGGAAGTGAGGAGGTGAAGGAGTAGAGAAGTTATAGATGGGCTCTCGTTTGAGATTCGAATAATTTCTCATCCTACACTAGCCCCACCCACCCCACCCCTTTGGGAGATCAGAGAAACACGAAACACTGACTGCATATGGACGCCGACGGAAACCGATCCAACGTTCAGCTCAAGCGACAAATCAAAACCAGTGGATCGCGAGACAAAACTTTAAACATACCACAAACGCCAGGCTCAAGGCCAGAGGCTAACTGGATCCGACTCCGAGCAACAACCCTACAAGGTTGAGCGGCGCGCCACGCTGCGCGTGTGAACACGACACCGCCATGCACCGCTTCAAACAGCTGTTCGGCGGCGGCCGCTTCGCCGTCATCGGCATGATTCACGTGGACGCCCTGCCAGGTACGCTAGCGGTACGCCATTGTAGGAACCGAGGGACGGCGCGCCAACCAGGGCCCTTCGCGCCGCCCGCCTGCCGACGTCACGCGCACAGGGCGACTTAACCTTCGCCCCATATGGTTTCCACGCGCTGGCCGCTGGCCGACACGAACGCCGTCGAGAACATGACGAGGACGACGGCGAGAACCCGCGTCTCGAACAAGAACCGCTCACTCTCCGACAGTGTCCGCACGGCGGGCTTTCGTAACAAGAGTCGCGTGTCCAAAGACCGGGAGGCAGGCACCTGCCCGACGACGCACCGCGACGCACCGCGCCTCTCGCGATCGCGACTGAGCCGATAGCCGCGGGGCGGGGCTAGCGGGGCGTGGAGAGGCGGCGGCAGGGGCGTATCAGGCGTGCCGCGGGGGAGGGTCGAGGGGGGGGGGGGGGGGGGGGGGATGCGCCGCGGCGTGTCACCCGGCACGTAGGGCCATAGGGTCGCCCGCCGCCAAGAGAATAAAAAATTAACAATACATTGACCCTTAGTCTTTGCTGGTAATACTGTCACTTTCAACACCACATTCAAAAAATTTTGCCTCTTTTCGTTTGCTTGGAAAAAGATGAGGATGTCTTTCCAAAGCCAATACGAAACCGCACAGCAAATATGTGTGAAAAACTTTCAAAACATTATTTATTATTTTTGTCAGGTACCCCCAAGTATGCAGGATCACTGCAAAAAGTTATTGACAAAGCATGTATGGATGCAGAAATATATGCCAAAAGCTCAGTGGTGAGTTACTTGACCAGATTTAAAAACAATAATGTGTTTATTAGTGGCTTTTATGGCTCTCTTTGTACAGCATGGTGTGTTGATAGAAAACATGAATGACATTCCCTATGTGCGTCGCCAACATCTTACTCCTGAGACAGCGGCTGTGATGACTCGCGTCTCCTCTGAAATAAGGAAAATTGTTCCTCAAAAAATTCCATGTGGAGTACAGGTAATCAAATTGATTTAATTTGTTTCAATCCTTACAGCCTGTTCCACAATATCCATATGTTTCTAATCCACAGATTTTGGCTGGGGCAAATCATGAAGCCATTGCTACAGCACTTGCGGCTAATTTACAATTTATTCGCTGTGAAGGTTTTGTATTTAGTCACATAGCTGATGAGGGATTCATTGATGGATGTGCTGGTGAACTCCTAAGGTACAGAAAACTTATAGATGCTGAGCATGTACAAATTTTCACCGACATTAAGAAGAAGCACAGGTACCAAACACACACACCATTGACACTTATGATTTCAAAAACCAAATACAATGGCCATCTTCAACTTTGGTTTTCTTGTTCTCAGCTCTCATTCGATAACAGATGATGTGAGTATAGAAGAAACAGCACATGCCGCTGAGTTTTTCATGAGTGACGGTCTCATTGTGACAGGTGTCGCAACAGGTCATGCTGCAGATGAGCAACAAGTGAAAGGTAATAAATAAAAATTTTATAAAATTAGAACACGATGTACAATTTTGTTGTAATCTCGTGGATGTCTTTGACATAATTTAGGAGTAGCAGGCCACACAACTTTACCAGTCCTCATAGGGTCTGGAATCGACAAGGATAACATTGAGAAGTACCTTCCCTACGCAAATGGTGCAATTATCGGCTCCCACTTCAAAGAGGATGGCAAGTAAGTAGCCAAGTTCGAACATCAACAATTTAGTGTTGATTTTGTCATTAATTAAAATTCTGACCACAGTTTCTCTTTCATTGCTCTTCATTTTAGGTGGGTGAACCCCGTTTCAAGGGACAGAGTTCAATCTTTCATGAGAAAATTAGCCTACATTAACAGCAAATAAAAAATCTTTCCTTTTTTATGGAAACAATTTTGATTAAGATGTATTGTCTATGGAGTGGAAATCAAAAATTCTTAACTTTTCCCAGTCAAGTTAAATCTACAGCTTTCTGTGTTTCCGTGTCAGTACAAGTAAACCCAAGAGTTAAAAACTTATCTTAAAGGAGTTGTCCATAAATCATATCATATCACGTGCACAAAAAAACTTATGACATCATTTATAGACAGCTGCCATGCAGAAAAAGCAACAACAAAGTACTATGTAAAAATTAGAAACAATGATACACATATAAAATCGACAAAAGGATGTGAGGAAATAAGCTCAGGGTAAAATACACATAGTGGTATACTACTGAATTAATTCATCAATGCATCCCATTCAAATATCACAGACTGACACCTAAGCTTCAATGCAAACTCAATGTTAGGGACAGTGCCTCCAATGTGCATTGCAGCCACTGCTCCTAACATTGAGTTGTAGGATCAAACTGACAAATCAACTAAAAGGTACAAAAATGAGCAATGCTTTTAACTATTGAAG
The DNA here is from genome assembly GCF_012932325.1 of Thrips palmi. Classification (NCBI taxonomy): domain Eukaryota; kingdom Metazoa; phylum Arthropoda; class Insecta; order Thysanoptera; family Thripidae; genus Thrips; species Thrips palmi. Next base: position 150,980 of record NW_023144635.1, read on the forward strand.
TTGAAGCTCAGGTGTAAACCGGAACAATGAGCGCCTCAAAGACCTCCTCAAGGCCTTATGAATTCCTAAGAATATATTTCCAATGCTTTGGATTCCACCAAATGGTGACCAAGGGACCACAGCTGTGCTGCTTTCCTTGGGTGTGTCAGTTACGTCTGCTGCAGAGTTATTACGCTCACATGTGTTACCATCGACTTCATCATTCCTACTTTCCAAGACCTTACTTGAGTCAACTTCATTTGCTGCAGTCTCGGATGAAGGACCTGACGCCAGGGGCGGCTCACCACTCCTAGCCGCATGGAATTCCAGAGGACCGTTCTCAGTTTGTACGGAGACAGTGCCTTGGGGTGAAACAATCTGGAAAAAAATAGCAAGAGGGTAAGAAATAGAAGAGAGCACTTAAGTGTGTACTGAGTACACCCATAGAGGGCTTCAGTGCAAGAATGACGAACAAGAATGAATATGCTTACTGTAACACGACGTCGATTTTCTCGGCGGGAGGCTGAGTTGTGATTTCTGAGACTGCTTCGGAGAGGATAACTTATAGTTGGTTTCTGTAAAGAGAGAACAAACATAAGATTCCCATGTACCACATGTTCCAATTCTTTAATATACAAGAAGAGCTTAAACTCACCGGAGTAGAGGCAGGAGGGGTTTGCTGAAAAATTGGCAACAAACAACGCATTTTACTTGGGCGACAATCTGGAAAACAGCCATGTTTTCTCTGGTCTGGAGTATCAGGAGTTGCCAGGGAAGCATGTGTAGAGGACAACATTGTAGGTTGAGGGCTAGTTATTTCCCCCTGTAAACAAAGGATATTGTGGAATGTACTATAGGTTTACACTGTGGGCAATGTGGAGTAACAGTGAAGAAAAAAATTTAAAAAAATACTAACACAGTGATCTGGATTGGCCCTCTTCCTGTTGGTAGCAACAACCAACTGACTGGGACTATCACACGTGTCTTTCAGAATATCCTTGCGACGCATTGGCCTTCTTGCACTGCTGTCCTTCCGTAGTGTTTGCAAGTTAGCATGGTACTGGAAAGTTAAAAGAAACCAGATGAGTTCAGAACACTGGAAAATGCACAGCACTATCACAAAGTGAAAAATAATGTACCTGCTTAAGAGCCTGCTGGAGGGCTTCCAACCATTTTTTTGAGTCCTCTACACAAGCTGAAAATAAGATCAAGGTTTCTCCATGGCATGAGAGTCGAAGGACACCCTGACTTAGCACTGGCTGTACAACACATCTCTTCAGAGGAAGAATGCAGCAACACTTCAGGGCACCTGGTTGAGAGGGTGTTTTCCCTGCTCTGATTATGCAATAAATGAGCATATCAGAGAACAAAATGAAATAGCGTGGTAGGGGACGGCGCCCGTTTGATGATACCTGATGGATGATTTTTTTATTTTTTTAAAATTTAACTAGCTGACTATGGGATGTATTCTATCAAAATTGAAAACAATGGTTACTACCTTCATCAGAATGCCTTCCCTAATGAATCTTCTGCCTGGAGTAATGATGCCCGGTCTCCTATGATGCAAACTATTCTGAAGCTGAATCATCTTTTCCATGTTTTCTTGTTCTTGAACAAGGCCATTGATATGTCTGGCAGTCCCCTCTACTTCTTGAAGAGCACCTGCAAACCAGATACAAATTACATTTTTGACTAGAATATTTTTTTTAGTTAAAGGTTCTGCCTTTGAATGTACACTAGCACATACTTCGCAAAGTGTAATAATCTTGTTGGAATGGAGTAGTATGGCTCAGCACCTCTTGTAAGAGCAGACGATAACGTGGGATGCGTTGAATAGGAACAATCAAAAGGGCAGCCAATTTATTGCTTACTTCAGGCCGGGTTTCTTGACATAAAATAAATGCAGCTAACCTAGGATTACTCCTGTGCATTTCCTGCAAAGAATAACAAATCGGTTTCCTCAATTTCAAAAATGGACAGTTCGTAGAAAAAATTAAAGTCACTGAAGATTACCTGCAAAATAGTAACAATCTGCTTGTAGTCATAAGCATAAACTGAGTACAGTTTGAAGTACGGTGCCAGTTTCAAAAATGCAGCTGCTACATTTTCTGGATTTGCCTTTAGTTCATCTAAAAGTGCTCCATTAACTTTATATAAAGTTTCAATGTTACCAAACAGAGCATTCCATTCAGCTTGTGATACATAGTCTTTAGTTTTAAGGGGTTCCATGAAGAACTGAAAACAACAACATAAATTAGCACCACACAAAATCTAATCGCCACAATTTAGGAGGAAGATGAGTGTACCTTCATGATTGTCTCCAGTTGCTGAAGGTATGACGCTTCAGATGTCAAAATTTCTTGAATTGCATTGGCTCGCAGGTGACGCTCCTTCTCTTCTTGCTTCAGTCGATAAGCATCTCGGCTTACATCATCAAGGGCGCTTAAGACTGCTCAATGATAAAAATTTGTAAAAATAATTACTGGGAAACAGAGATTAGACTGAAAAGTATGATGTATGCCTGGTTAGGTACTTGCCTTTTATTCTGGTTTTCGTTGTGAGAATGTTTCTTTCATTAATAAGGGAGCGTAACTCAGCACTAAGTAGGCCCTGACTAGGGGGTGTTTGACAACCCGTAGTGTTCATGTTGGCTGCAAAAGGGGAGGATACGCTTAGTAAACAATGGTAAAACTTCAGTGACAATGACAGCACCAGAACTGAGAAACAAGCATTGAGATATGAAGGCATAGAATCCTTCAAAGTTTATGAAAAACATGAACAGCAAGGACATTGTATCAGCGTAAATGACAGCATACCTGTAACACAAGCAGGAATAAGCCCCTATTCTTCGCAAAACAAGTTGAGACGTACAACAATAAACGGTTTCTTTCCCACCGGCTTCCTGAACAAGAGCGCCACCGCCTCAAATTTCAAATCTGAAAACTGCTCCCAACCTAAAGGCAGAAAAGATACCTGGCTCGTCTCTGAAATGTGAATTTTACCGATCATTACACATACCCACTAATAAGATTACTTACTAGTAAATGGTTCGAAGCAAATGGACTTTTCTGTTTTCATACAAGTGAGCAAGTCAAATGAGTTTACCGTCTTTAGTGCTTGCTTTTCGGAGTGTGGTCGCACTGCTAGCACTCGATTTGCCATACAAATCGTTCCACGATATTTCGCATAGTAGTGCTTTAAGTTCAATAAAATGAAATTAAATCAACAAATCAACCGAATTTCATTAAAATTTGGACTTCTTAAGCGTGACAGGCATAACAAGGGAAAATGTCCTCTTGTGTTTTGGAATGTTGCGATTACGTTAAGCTTCGGTTTTCACTCCCCCCTCCACCTAGGTATTCCATCCCACACGGGTAAACAACAACAACACAACTGACTTGACCAGCCGTAAACAGAAGTTGACGTGGAGTGTCAGAATCGTTGCTATCTTTCCACAACCAATTATTTAGTTTGTTTTCACTGCGTCAATAAGTCTTCCACATTCTTCATATGCCTGAGGTTTGACATTTTCATGCAAAACTCGGCTGCTTCTCCGTCGTCACAAATCGCCAACAATAATGGGTTAGTAACACCATACAATCGTCGAACCCTGTGTCGGCTTTTGACCTTTCCTCTCAGGGTTCGATGTATTGTTGATGACAAAAACTCGATGTGACTTACCGTGACGCATCTTTCGAGTCGCCTTATGATCAAATCGCGGGTTTGGGCTCCCTATGACATTACAATTAGTGCACAGCTGCTGAAGATGATTACATGTTGTGTCATTATGTCCATGTATTCCATCTCTTCACATTTTGTATTAGGAGCCTATCTAGTAACAGTGTATTTTTACAACCTGTTTCAGAAATGTACTCTCGAATGGTAGCATGTACTGCTCTACTTCCACACTCAGTGATACTGGATCGTGGGACACAGATTTTGATGACGACCAGAACTCTGAAAGTTCTGGATTCTACGGTGATGTCAGTACCAATGTAACAAATGTCGAGAAAGCAGCTCCTGAAGTTCAGACAAAGAGTTCTGGTGTTGGTCGGGTTGCTGCTCTTGCCAAAACTGTGGCTGCATCATTGGCTGCGTCCGGCCATTCAGGTAGTAATTTAATCAGAATTTTGTAAGTTTTTTTCTGCCAGAATCCTTTAATGTCATATACTTATTGATTACCAGGCTCATCAAAGTTTCCGAGATCATTCAAGAAAAATGAGACACCATCCCATGAGGCAGTTGGGGCTGATTCTGGAAGGCGATCAGTTCAAAGGCCGTCAGAGCGCCCCCTGCTCAGGCCTCCTGCCAAACCTCTCTCCATTCAAACCATATCAGCCCCTTTTCCAGTTACTGGCCAGCAAATCCAACTTCAAAATGATAGGTTGGCAACCAAGGAAAGGGTGCCTTCTTCTAATGGTATAAATTTAAAAAGTTCTTTCACAGCTGGTTTGCCTAAACCTCCAGGCCCTGAGTAAGTGATAAAAATAATCTATATAAACTGCCTCTTTAACATGTGACAATTTCTTTTTCTGAAACAATTTAAATAAATGTTTTTCTTTGCAGATCAGAACAGGTCCAACAGGTCATTGGAGCCTTAGGTCACTTATGGTCATCAGATTCAATAAGTCTTTCCTCACAGACTCAGGTAGGCATCACATCTACACTATTCATAGATTGTTTTGTTTCCCCTTATATTTAACTCAAAATTTTGTATTTCAGAGTGACGATGACTATGAGCCAGTGCAGTCTGACTCATCACCTCAATTGCCACGCTTGAGTCCTTTGAATGGTAATTGGAATTTGCAGTGCATTGATTTGAGTATGTCCGCTCTCCATTGTTAATTTTGCAACCTGAACCTCATTCCAGACCCACATTCCACCAATGCCGCACCTCAGTCTTTTTTACATTCATCTCCCCGATCAATCATTGATCATCATACTCCAAACTGCAGCCCAGGCTACTCCAAAGCATCTGCACAATCCACGCCATTTCTTCACGGTTCAGCTGCATCTGCTGCAACGTCTCGACTTTCTCAGTGCTCAAAGAGATCTAGTGGCTGCGACAGTGTTTACAGCCCTTGCTCCAGTGGATCAAGCTTGTCTGACGGGTCCCATCATACCATCCTCCAAGTGCAGCAGAGTGTAGATGGTGTTTACGAGCCCATTGAAGAAAAACAGAAGGTTTGTGCAGATTTCTTTAAGATTCATAAGTCATTTATCTTCCCAGGGATTGGTTTGTAACTATTTTTAACTGTTCACAGATTCAAACCCATTCTCAGAGAAGCTTCCTCCATTCTAAGCAGAGTGCAGGTATGGCCCAGGTTTAGTTTAGCTCAACAAATCTTTTTTTTTTTTCCCCCTATTCTTGGTTTGCAAGTTTTGGAGGTGCATGGCTGAGTCTCCCGGTCCCGCTTAGCCACATGTCATCGTTGTGACATTATGTGGACGTTTTTTTCCCCTTCTTTCCCTGCCGGGTTGTTCTTCGGTTCTTCGGAGGCCCCTCCCCTCTCCTCTCCCCTCAGCGTCACGTGGGTGCCAGCTGCCGTAAGATGCCGTAAAGCCCCCGGGAAGGCGCGGGCAGGCGCGGCGCGGGGCGACCGCCTTTGTGCAACGGCCTCATTAACACTCATTCATTAACGTCACATTGAGGTCCAAACTTTTTAATCTTCGTCTGCCGTTGAGCGCGCCCTTTTGCAATTCAAGGTGGGCCGTATTTTCGGAGATCTCTGCGTTTGCGGTGCACGATTGCACGGTCGATGTAGCCGAAGAAAAACAAAGACGGTGGAGGGGGGGAGGGGCGCTGGAAAAAAGTGTCGACTGGGCCGAGGCAGCCGAGGCAGGGGCGGGATGCACCCATAAACAGCTGACATGCACTACGCGACGCTGCTACGCTACGCGACGCTGCTACGCTGCGCGATGGTGCGGGCGAGGCGCCTTGCGGGTAGTGCGTCGCCGGTTGGCATTGCAACATGTAGCACCCATTCCGGGCGCCGCCTGCTGCCCTCATCGTCGGCATCGTCTCGACGTCCGCCGCCACCACACTGTGGTGCACCTCTTCCTGCAGCACCTCCCGACCGCCCCAACCAGCACGATGGCGGCCTGCTTCTACTGCGGCATGGTGTGCCCCCTGCTGCAGAGCCTGGCCCGGCGCGTGGCCGAGGACGCCGCCGACCGCCTGGTGGCCCTGCACCGACGGCTGCTGTACCTGGGCCACGACATGGACGACGTCCTACCCGAGCGCGGTCCGGATCGGCCTCCCAGGGTACCCTGGGGCAGTGCGGGCGCGGGCATTGCAGGTGTGATGCATCTCTGAACTCGACCACTAGTTTTCAGCAAATTGGTATTTTTTTCAGCCAGACTCGGTTTGCTCGTTCCGCGTCGTAGATAGCTGCTGGTCTGTCTGAAAATTCCCTCGCTGCCGTGGTCCTGCTGTAGGCTGATTCCAAAACCGTGCTTCGTTGCTCTGTCTCACTCGCACTCATGTGGCGTCACTCAAGGGTGCGAGAGAGACAACGACAAAGCACTGGTTTGGATTGAGCCTGCTGCCCGTCGGGGAGGTCTCTGCTCTCTAGTCTCTGCATGGGGCCGACGGGGGCTGCTCCCGCGGCGCGGCATGGCGCGGCATGGCGCGGGCGGCACGCGCCAGTCGCAGTCCGTGCTTCCCCGCGGCCGCGACACCTCCACGTCGACGCGCCGCTGAATCTCGTTGTGCCTGCCGCGGGTTGCCTCCCAGTGTGCCCCGTGTGACTCACCTCCCCGCGATAAGGCTGAGGCTGCCTGTCGGCCGGGTGCTCCCCGAGGGAAGAGGCGAGGTGTCTCCGCGTAGGCCGTGCACGACATGCCCTGAGGCCGCGTCGCCGTCGTCGTCGCCGCGATGCTCGTCAGTGTGCAAGTCCAGCCGTCGCTGGTGCGGCGTCAGATCGAGCAGCTCCAGCAGTCGGCCGGCAAGGGGCGCCTCCCGCCGCACCTGAGCGGCACCCCACTGCGGCCGCGCCTCACCCGCGCGCGCACCAACCTGGACGCGGTGTGGCGCTCCCTCAGCGAGAACCGCGACCCCCTGGACGGCCTGGGACTCGGCCTGGGCGGCAAGGCGGCGGCCTGGGCTGATGGCGCCTTGCCGAGGCCTCGGCCGCGAGGCGGGGACGACCAAGGGAATGCCGGCGGCCTGTGCGCGGTGGCGGCCCTGGTGAGTCGGTCCGCGACGCACCTGCACCAGGCGCACCTGCGCGACGTCAAAGAGGGCACCACGACGGCGTCCCTGCGGCAGCCTCTCCGGACGATCCAGGGGACGAGTTTCGTCAAGCCGCGCGTCAAGCCCGCCGACAAGCCCGTCACCCCTTTCAAGCAGGCCGCCAAGGTAGCCACAGGCCATGCCTCGCCGGACGCTGTGTACCACACCATCGACGAGAAGGACGCCAAGCAGGCCGTGCACTACGACAAGCCCGTGTCGCCGCCCGTGCCGGTGGACCCCTCCAGGCGCAAGCGCTTCGCCGTCGACAAGCCGGACGCCCGCGAGGAACATCGCACCGCGAAGGCGCACGCCGCTGCTGCCGCCCAGGGTGCGGAGGCCCCCGCCAAGCCGAGGCCGGGCCCCAAGCCCAGCGCCAGGCCTTCCCTCGGACCGGAGCGGCACAGCACTCTGCCGCGCAAGCTGTCGGTCGCGGTCCCGCGGGTCGTGGACATCGACATCACGTCCTCAGTGATCTTGAGGAGCTCGTCCTCCCTGTCCTCGTCGCCCTGCCCGTCCTCGTCTTCGTCAACGTTGCCTCTCAAGAAGTCCGCCCGCGGATCGCACCTGTGGAAAACGTTCTCCTCATTCAACCCCGTTTCTCGCTGGGACGACTGGAGCAACTCTAGTATGTTAAAACGTCGGGTGTCTGCGTCCCATCCTTATTCCACGCCCGATATCGTATCAGTCAAAAGTTTTCCCGAGGTGCAACTGCGAACGTTCAAGTGCAGATGGCAAAAGACAGTTCTCAGGTTTCCTATTTGTTTGTTGCAGAAAAAAGTGAAAGTAAGAGGGTGACCTCCGTGAGCTCCAGCACCAAGAGCGTGCAACTAGACCAGCGGCCGCCTGTACCCAACAGACCTCTGCCTCCAACACCTAGGCCCCAACAGGAAAAACCGATTGGTAAGTTTTTAAGCTAGGTTTCATTTAGCTATTTGTACTTTTTATTTCTCAATGTAATTGATAATTTTTATATATTTTCACTAGCTGATGCTGCAAGAGGCGGACTTTTACCAGCAAATTTAGATCATCAGCCTTGGTTTCATAATGTTGATCGTAAGCAGGCTGAAGAATTAATAAAAAATGGTAATTTGGTGACTTACGTGAACTAACATAATCTGCAGTTTAATGACTACTTGTTGACCACTCCTGAACACACTACATTTTGCAGGTGTTGATGGGTACTTTCTTATCAGACCCTCATCTCAATCCCAAAACCCATTAACATTGACCCTTTGGTACAACCAACGAGTTTACAACATAAGTGTCCGTCAGAGAAAGGATGGACGCATTGCCCTTGGGTTTGAGAAGCCAGATGAGCAGGTACTTATCACATCTATAATATGAGAACCTTTGGTACTGCAGTTGGTTCCTTTGTTGGTGCCGTTTATTTTTAAGAAAATGTTTATGCATTATCTTTTCTTCTTTTCCAGAGTTTTTCATCAATTGAAGAGATGGTCATAAACTATCAATCTGAAAATCTGCTCCTCTTTAGCAGAAATGAAAGAACGGGTCGCACAGTTTTGAAAAAGTCCCCACCCAAGCTAAGCCATTGAGAAACATGTTACCTAACTATGTCATAATGTTCAACCTCCAAGAGAGTATTGCTTGATTATTTATTGGTTTTGTGATAATTTTCATTGAAACTTTTGTGATTAAAATAAGCCTTTAGAGGAGAGATTTCAATAGAATGCAAGTAGCCATACTCCCATAGAAATATCATACAACCATGATGAAAGAATTATGGCTGCTTGAATTCTGTTGGAACATCTCAGTTTAAGACTTTCCATGAACTAGAGGATATCTATTTTTAATATATTTATTGTATTAACAATTAAGATTTTTTATAACTTTTTGTATGTTTAAGCTGAATGGTACTTATTTTCTATTTTTTCTGCTTCCATGAAGCAAAAATGGTAAACAGTTTGTTCTTGAAGACTCTGTCATAAAATGACCAAAGAAGAATGCAATTGTACATTTTACAATCAAAAGAGCAGCTACAGTATTTTTAAAAAATCACCTTTGTCTAATGATGTGCCATTATTTTGTGAACTTCATTTGTCTGACTGATCCCATGTCAACTAAGGAAAAATAAAATTTCTTAGTTCCAGCTCTACATACCTTAGATTTTGTACCTTACCTTTTTTTCCTATTTCAGTCTCTGCTTTTCATAATTAATGTGGAGTGCTATGAGCAATGAAATACATCACTGTCTGGGTATGGTGTGGGTTGTTTGTGAAACGGAGATGGGGTTTGATTTTATGAAACTGAAACTCTAGCTGAACAGATTAAAATGTCTGTCATTCAAAAATATTTTAAAATGTAACTTGCCACACAGGATGTAGGATGTGGCAATACCCATGCACCAAACAATATAAATAAACATTCAAAAAGAGAAAAGACTCAACTCTAGAAAAGTAAACTATAAGACGGTGGGAAAACAAATCATAGCACCAAAATCATAATTCCTTTGATATAAACTTTATAAAAAATAACTTCTAAAATTACTTCTAGGCCCACCTCTCTAATGCTGTCTAATTTGAACATATCAACAGGTACAAGCCTAAAGAATTGAACTTGTCAGGTGAAACTGAGGTGGTGTAGGAATGCATTCAGAATCTATGAAACCCAAGCTGCTAATGCACTGCGGATCCCTGCTGCAAAGGGTGTATGCCTACCTATGCCCAGAGATTCAAGGCGAGAACGATCAAGCTGAGTATCATACGGGCGGCTGACAGGTTGATTAGAAACTTCACTTGGAACAGGTGCCTTTGAAAGGTGAGCAGCAGGAAGGCTGAAAACTTCACTCATGATCTGGACCATGTCAAATTTGGTGAAGACTTCAGACCCACACCACTGGAAAATACCACTGACAGCAGCACTCTGGGACACAAATGAAAGGAAATCAATGAGGTAAATGCAGTCAAAATTTGATTGATTGATAAATTTGGCAAAATACAAACCTGTAGTCTTGATTCAGCAAGATTGAGACACACATCAGCAATGTCATCCACATGAGAAGGACATCTTTTCTCATAGTCAGAGACCTTGGTTGGTTTCGCTACATTCAAAAGTGGTTCCAGCAAACATGTGACAGCACTTTCAGAAAGTTTTTCAACTGGTCCATACAAAACAGGTATACGAAGGACCAAGTGCTCTGCAATAAAAATTATCCTTAGGACATAAAGTGCTATGGCCACATAAATTCAATGAAATACAGTACATTCCATGTACACTCAAAAAAGTGAACCTTTATTGGCAGCAAGGACCACTTCTTCACCCTCGAGCTTGAGTTTCCCATATTCATTTATAGGGTTTGGTTTGTCATCAATCTTAAAAGGAGGATTGCTACCGTCAAATACATAATCTGTGCTTATGTATAGGAGTGGTATATCGTACTTATCTGAAACATTTTTTTTTAATACACGAAATAATATCAAAATTTCTCATGAGCAACACCATAGTGAATAATTGATTTACCTGCAGTTTCAGCTAAATGGAAAGTTGTATCCACATTTAGACGGCGTGCAGCCTCTGGTTCAGCACTGACTTTGTCGGGGAACCTCTGTGCCGCAGAATGAATAATAAATGTGGGTTTAAACTTGGTGATAGCTGTTGTTATGGCTCCAAAGTCTGTGAGGTCTAGTTTATTCAATTCGGGTCCAGTTCTGAAAGCACATAGAATGTTGCTTTGGGATATGATCGGCAATAAGTCAAAAATGAATCTGATGAGTACATACAAACGTAAGTCTCACAGATAGAACATATAAAAAATGTAGAATGGGCAACGTATGGAACATGTTAAAATACTACGAGAGTGGTGAGCAGAATCATCACTATCGGAATAGTGAAAATCAACTAACCTGGTCAAAGAAGTTCCAAACACGATCCAGCCGGCATCTTTGAACATGCGATGGATAGCTCTCCCTAACAAACCTGAGGCTCCCGTAAGGAACAGTCTCTTTTCGGATTTGTTGGCCATGGCGTACAAGATCTAAACTGTCATGCCAACCCAAATTGTGACCCCGGAACGCCGAATGAAGGTCAACCCGACAGCCGGTCAGCAGAAAAGCAACAAACATAAACAAACAGGTGTGTACAGTATGTGCACTGAAAATAAGACGATCTTCGACTATTTGCACTTCGAGGGAGGGACTTTCAATCAAGGTCGCTGGACTGCCACCTTGGCTTGGCAAGGCTCCCTCCGACTGGCCCGGCCTTCAAGTTTCGAAGAACATGAGCCCCGTCGCGTCGGGACGGTGGTTTCACAAAAATGCGCAAAAATGTGGAGCAGTGGCCACGGTGGCCACAAAACAGATCATGTTGAAATATGAGCCAGGTTTTCTGTTTTTCTGCCTGTATGGCGACGTAGGTGACGTGAACGAAACGGAAAGGTGCTCGCAAATCCCCTCATACTGGGCTCAAAATTTGACATTTGCTTGTAATTGTGGCATAGTTTACGGAGCACTGCGCGGAAAGAGTCTACCTTGCTTCTATAACGCACAATTATTCTCCAAAAACATGCCCTTACGCCCCGCTCGCCGAGCAGTGCGGCATAAGTCTGTCATTTCGGCGTCCGGAGCCGTTTTCCCGTACTCATTTAGGGACGTTCCCCGGCCCCTACCTGGTTCAAAATTTGGCATTTGGTTGTGATTGTGGCATAGTTTGCGGAGCACTGCGTGAAAAGAGTCTAGCGCGCTTCATTTTTGCAACATGTATCGTCAAAAACCCCTGTGCGTGCTAAACTGGTACCGCCGCGGCTCGCCGGCCGAGCTGCAATGTCCCCAAAAAAATCGATTATCTCAAACTCCAGGTCAAATTTGAAAAATCGACCACCTGGAGCGTGTTCAGGACCCTCCACTTTATTGATCCCGCCGAAGACGCAACTCGTTCTGCGCACCGTTAAGGATTTGGACGGCTTTGAACACCATCTTGTTAAATTTCCCGAAATTTGGACTTTGAGACCTCGCAGAATCGGCCTCAGTCGCAATTTTGGCAAGTGCTCGACGGCAACGTGATCTTTGAACCCTTCTTAAGCAACCCTGACAATTTGGTTTGAAAATTCCAACTGGAAGTCCCACATTTGGGCCAAAACTCGCGGCCGCGACGTGGAAACCACCGCCGTGCGCTGCGGGTTGCCTACCCGACATTCCCGTAAGGCGCCATGTTAAATTTAACCCTTCATAACTTTTTTCCTAAGGGATAAAAAAAATGCGTCTGCGGGTCAAAACGTTTCTTTTGGCCCTAACTATCGATGTGCAAAGCGGCATTGCATGCGGAAAAAGTGCAGGGTCCGGCCTTTTTGTTGGACTAACACCGGCCACTAGTAGAGCCCTGCGAAGTCTTGTGTGGGCAGGCGAGGAATTTATTGTTTCTCTGGTTCTGGTGTAAGCAAGCCCGAGTAACAGCAGGACATAGATGCAATTTTCCCCCCAGAAGATTTTAAAAAAAACACACACATCTATTTATTTTACAAACGTTAGTTTATTTACAAAAGGAAACCAACAAAAATTTTCAACAAATAAAAATAACAATTACAATAACAACAGCACAGGCGTTTGAAACGTGCACTCGTGTGCACGGCGGACGCTTTGCCTCGATGCGGTAACATTGGCTTTGTACTTGTTGACGGGGTGCAGAGGGAGGCTCGGGGCGTGGACGAGGCGTGGCCGCCCCGCCCGGCGTTTAGGTCGTCACACTGTCCGGGGATAGAGCTAGGCTGGTGAGGACGCTCCTCCTATTGGGATGCACGCCGAGGTTCTCCCAGTTGATCCACGATAGGCGAGCGGTCAGATCTGTAGGTACACACAACAAAAACAGTTGTTTGACTTCACCAGTCTTGGGACGGCAAACAAGCGGAGCCCGCGGGTAGAACGGGGTATCCGGGTATGCGGGTAATTTAGAGCACCCATTACCCCTTCGGAGATGTAGGGCTCTACTGGCTATCGCCCTGGCAATAGGCAACACGCAGAGCGCTCGCGTTGGCCGTGTTGCCTGTTATTTGGGCTGTCTCCGGGTATACCCGCAAACCCGGGCCCACTACGTACTCGCTTCTACCGGCGGACCCGGGCCTCAGCCTGGCGACCCGGGAACCCGCGGTCCGGGGCCCTACAGTGCACTCACCGCTCGTGTTCCACTCGGCACGGCTGTCCGTGCCGCCGCGAAGGGTGCGCTCCACGTAGGTGAGCGGGTCGCACTCGGCGGTCAGCAGCTCCCGCAGCAGCGCGATGTAGGCGATGGCCAGGCGCAGCGTGTCGATCTTGGACAGGCGCTTCTCGTAGGGGAACGTGGGCACGTGCACGCGCAGCTCGTCGAACGCAGAGTTGATGCTGCTGAAAGCCAACCGGAATGTCAGCATGATGCCGAGGCGCCGAGGCAGTCGTCATGCCTGCCTGGCCTCCGGGATCCCGGGTCGCTGCAGCCTGGCTCAGGCCACACCGATTTTTGTTACGGCTCCCCCGGTTTAGTTTGACATGAATCGACGGTCGACTGCACCGGAACATAAACCCCATGCCGCCCGCAGATCTCAGGTTAGCCCACCGCCACGGCCGCGCGCAGGCCTGCGCACCGGGTTGCCTACCCTGCGGTCTGCGGGCGCACTGGCGCGCTGGACCACAATTTATCGTCTGCCATTTCGGGCCCAGCACAGTCACGTTTGCCTTGCACAACATGACAGATCTTCCGTACAAACAGCAGGTACCTTATCTCGGTGGCCCCGAGCACTAAGCTGCACTCCACCAGTTCGCAGTGAGAGCGCCGCGTGTTCTGCCGCAGCACAGTGGGCCAGAATACCGGCGCATGGGCCAAACAAAACTCAAGACCCGTTTTGAGCTCCAGAGTAGCTAAACAGGCCTCGAACTTAACGTGTGACCCCCCACCAATGGACTGCTCTCCGAACGAGGAATCCATTGGTGGGGTCATATGTTTAGGCGCCCGCGTCGGTCTTCTGGTCCACTGTGCGCTGCTTCGCTGAGACACAGCGAGCGTGAAAAAGTGAATCGAACACGTTGGACAGGCACATATTGCCGAGTTCCAAAAGGCAATCCTTATCGTCGGTTCAAATTTTGTCGCCCAATCGACAATCCAGCGTTTATGATTGGAACCATTCTAAACTAATTTCTAGTCGGTAATCACGATAATGTACAATTGACACTGGCTACACCGCATCACTCCAAAACTTGAAAAAAAAAATAATCGAGGCTACGAACTAGTTTCTACGTATTGTTCTAGATACAAGTGAACCAAAATGTTGACCAAACCTCCAAAATGTTAATACGACGAGTAAACACAGAAAAGAAAAGACAACACGCACACGTATCTAACTCGTCAACTCTTCGCATTGAAAGAACAGTCGGATGCTGCTAATTTTATTCTAAGACACCATGAACTACGGTGACAAGTGTGTGCTGAGCTCAGCGCTGCCAGATTATGGCATGCAACTTGTCACCAGATCACTGAGAAAGTTAAAAGGTCGTGACTGAATTTTCTTCACTTTGTTAGACGCACCCTTGCATTTTTTTTCAGTCTCGGATTTATGGCAAAACTTCGAAGTCCATCGCCTCATCAGGGCGATTTCGAGAGTGATTGATCGACAATAAAAAAATTGTGCGGATCTATGACTGAACCGACTGTGGCGTACCTAGAGTGACCTGGTGACCTCTACGTTGGCAACACTGAGCCTGAACTGAGTTTGACAGTTTGACAGGGAATTGGCAACACTGAGCCTGGCTCACATTTTGACGGGCGGTCTGTCGGGACCCGACCTCTGCATGCGCCGCCGCTCCCGGACGTTGGCGGCGTGGCGCTGCACGCGGTAGGGCGGCATGGAGGGCGAGTGCGGCCCGTGGCCCTGGTGGCCCTGGCCGTGGCCGTGGCCAAGCACCCCGCCAACGTGGTGCGAGCCCATGCCGGCGCCCAGGGGCGAGCCCATCATGCCGTCATCACACACCTCGCCGCCCCCGGAGCCACACGCGCCGTCGTCTGGAAGAAAGCGAGTCGTCAGTTGACGCGAATAGGGTCAGTTGGGGTAATTATGGAACACAGGGTAAAAATGGGACAGCTGATTCTTAGTCAAGGTTTGACATTTTTGAACGCATGACATACCAAATGTGATGTTTTTATTGAGAAAATAACATTTGCTACGGCACAAGTTCTCTCGATTCTTGACTGAGGATCAGCTGTCCCATTTTTACCCCGTGTCCCATAATTACCCCAACTGACCCTACGCGAGCTGCGCGAGCTGCAGGCTGATTCCGAGAGTCGTTTTCGTCGCTCTATCTCCCTCGCACTCATGGGGCGTCGCGTAGGTGCAAGCGAGACAGAGCGATGAAAACGACTGTCGGAGTCAGTCTGCAGGTCTCGGTGACCGGCCTCGGCCTCACCTTGCATGTTGAGGAAGTGCATCTGCTGCGAGGGCCCCGCGGCCTGGAGGTGGCCGTGCGGCCCCGGCGGCCCCGGCGAGCCTCCGCCGTGGTGCGGCACCATGCCCGTGCCGGCCATGAGGCGCGTCGCGTAGGCGCACGACGGCAGCGCGCCGGGCATGCCGCCGCCCAGCCCCAGCGAGCCGTGCGAAGCGTGCGAGGCCCCGCCGTGCCCCATGGGGCCCACGGCGTGCGCCAGTGTGGCGGACAGCTCCTCGTCGGACAGCTCCAGCCCCGCCAGGGCGCTGTCCTCGTCCACGAAGGAGGACAGGTGTTGATGGTGATGATGATGGTGGTGGCCGTGGTGGGCGTGCGAGCCCAGGGTCCGCGTCGACGGACCACCGCCAGTGCTGCAAACAAAATGATCAGCCACTGTAGCAACCAACACAAGGATCCACTTCGAAGAACGCTGGGAAAACGGTGCCATTTTCAAGACGAGCCTGCCTCGGCCTCGGCTGGCACTTGCCTGGAGTGGTACGGCGTGGGCGACGTGGACGACGAGTCGGCGTGCGTGGTGACGACGCGCACGCCCCGCGACGTGGACGACGGCTGGGGGCTGCTGCACCGACTGTCGCCCTTGCTGCCGCCGCCTCCGAGACCCCCACTGCTGCTGCTGCTGCTCACCACCGCGGCCGTGACGGTCGTGTTCTGCTGCTGGAACCGGAACACGAGCTCCCTGGACAACGTGGACGTGACTGAGGAAGTGTTCCTCATGCTGGCTGTCCTCGATCAGGTCATGGTCCTTGACGGCGTCCTCGACGGCGTCCTCGACGGCGTCCTCGACGGCGTCCTCGACGGCGTGCTGGCGATTCGCGGACTGAGCCGCTCCCTTGAGGGTGGCCGCGTTTTATCCAGGGTGGCGGTGGGCGTGGCCTCGCCGCGGCCTGGACCGGAGCGCGCCGGCCATTGGCCCGCGGCGTGGCAGAGCTGCGCGGCGCCGGGCTGCCATTGGCTGCTGCGGGGCGCCGCGTATCTGGCGGTATCGACCAGCCCTCACGTCGCTTGCAGGCACTGCCATGGCACTGCCGGTACTGCAGGCTCGCCGCAACGCGCGCCCTTTGGCCCGGGGCCCGGCCAGACCCTTGGCCAGCCCAGCCCCGACCCCACATCATCATCATCATCATCAGCGCTGTTAGGCCTATGCAGACCTTCCGACCCAATTAGCAGCAAGACTTGAAAACAGGAGAGAAAGGTTTTTGAAAATCAGGTTGAAGATTTTATCCGCCGTTAAAATCGACACCGACTGTCTACTCGTATCAAAGTCATCTCACAACGTAACCGCACTTAGCTTGGGAGCATCGGCTTCTCAATGTTGGTCAAAATGCCAACAAACTTCTGACAGTTTCGAAATTTGTTTACTTTCGGCCGTTGCATCCAACCTGCCTTTGGTCGAGGTCTTCCTGCGACGGGCTGGTACCCTTAAGACCCTCCTCTGTCTTATGCCCCGCCTCGGGAGAGCGCCTTGACCGACGCTGAATAGTTTGGGAGCAGTGTTGCCGCAAAGTTACTGGCAACAGCTGAGCGATTCAGAAGAGTAAGTTCGTCGCTCTGTCTCTCTCGCACTCATGGGACTCCTCCGTAAGAGTGCGAGTGAGACAGAGCGACAAACCAATTTTCTGAATCGCTCGCGGCAGCCACAAAAGCTTCTTTTGCTGCGACCATAGCACACTGTAGGACCTGAAGGTCCACTTCGTGGTGCTCCGGTGCTGGGCGTGGCTGGGGGCCGCGGGGTGGGCCGCAGCGTGCCGCCGACAGGCCCTTCACGCCAGACGCAGGCACTGTCTGCGCGTAACGCCCTGCCCGCCCCTGCCCGCCCCGCCCGCGCCCGCAGCCCCAGCAACCCCCAATGGAGCCTCCCTTCCGAATCGCTGCCCGTGCGCCTTGCGAGGCCTCACTCCTCTCTCCTCACTCAGCAGCGTATTGATCCGCATCTCACCAAAGTGGATCTCTACTCCACCAAGAGTTGGTGAGCCCCTCGTCACAGTGGATTCCCTTCGCATCCCGCCAATCCTGGAGCTTTCTTACTTCAGAGTACGTATAACGTATTTTCGGCAGGTTTTCGATCGCAATGATTTCCTTATATTTTTGCTTTACTCTGGCCCACCCTCTAACTCGATTAGGCTCATCATGCTGGTGTGGGAATAAGACAAGCACCCGCCCGCACCTGGGCTGAGCCGGCTTCTCTGGTAAAACAAAGGCATAAAAATTACGCCCTCTAGGGCATAAATAGTCTTTTACGCCCTTCCCAAGGGCATAAATCGTTTTATGCCCTTGGGAAGGGCGTAAATGGTATACGAATTTCAAGCAAAATTTTAATGCCCTTCCCAAAGGCATTAAACCTAGAGGTCACCTGCGTGACCTCCTGGGTACGGGTACGCGCGCCTGTTGCCCGACACTTACAGGTCGGGGATGTTCGTATTTCTTCTGCCGACTTACACGGGCAAAGCAGTGCTTTTAGCTCGTTTTAGCCTACCTCCCAGAAAGCCTGTCTCGCACCCCAGGAAAGGGTAACTACCCCCAAAACCCCTCCCCCGGATCCGCCCCTGGACCGAGGCGCGCGACGGGAAGCGGCGCGCCCTCCGCGCGCGTGCGGCGTGCGGCGTGCGGGGGCGGGGGTCGGCGGGGGCGTCGCCTCGAAGGCGGGGCAGCGGAGCGGCCAGCGACTTGAACGCCGGGCAGCGCGACGCACTGGGCGGACGCGCGGGCGCATGGGAAGTGGCCTGACAGTGCCGTCGTCGCTCCGTCTCTCTCGCACTCATGGAGCGTCCACGCGTGAGTGCGAGAGAGACAGATAGCGACATTACACAGGCTGTGCGGCAATGAGAAAGTTTTCATCGCGATCGCCGATTAGATGTAAAGCGGCGGGGTGCGGAGGGGAGCGAGGGGTAGTTTAACCTTTGACAAACCGGACAATTGGCCACAATGAATACACACAGACGAGAGGCACCCCCGCGTTCCCAGCGCTCCCCCACCCCTCCCTGTCAACACGTATCCCCCAGTGAGCCTCGCGAGCCTCGCGCCGGCCGCCGACCAGCGCCGACCCCACGACGCGGCGCCGTTTACCCATTCATTGGCCAATGGTCGTGTTCCGCCTGTTCCGCCTCCGGCAACACCTCCGGCGGCCAGACTCCGGACTCCGGCCGGCAGGACCACCTACCCGGTGTGTGTTTGCTTGTGTGTTTTGCGGAGAGGGCGGCCCGGCCCGCGTGGGAGCTGCACGCTCGTCCGCACGGGGAAGGCGAAGGGGTGTACAACAAACGCGGAAAGAAGCTGAGCAAATGTTTGCTGCGGTATTCGAACCCACGGACCCGCACCACCAAACCAGGTGCCTCATGCTGAGGTGAAATATTCTCAAGGGATTCTACGCTTCACCCGGGGGTTCGTCGAAAACCGAGTACTAGCGCAGTTCTGTTATATTATTTTTTGTGACGTTTTGTACTGGTTAACTCCACACCGGCTCTCACACTGCTTGGAGAGCTGCGCGCGCGATTCAAATTAAGATGTAGGCCGCTAAGCGCTCCAAATCCAAATCCGGCCTCTTGTTTGAATGTCTACGTGTCGCGCGCAACCGCGGCCCGCGAGCACGCGGGGGGAGGGGAGGGGAGGCGAGGGGAGGGGAGGGGAGGCGAGGGGAGGGGAGGGGAGGGGAGGGCGGCGCCGGGATAGAAACCGTATCGCTAATTATTCATATCACACGCGTTGACACGCTTATTCAAAGTGGCCCAATTCTGTGTGAATCGTCCGAGTGGAGGGTGCGGAGGGTGTGGTCAGGGAAGGGAGGGAACGGCGGGGACAAAAATAAAAATAGGAACGAGCTTTCGGAATACGCTCGTAGAAGTCGTCAAAGACGTGCCATAGCCTCACAGGTAGCGACACAGCGACACAGAGACACGTCGACTGTCCAGAAGAAACCTCTCGAAAGGTGTCTGGGGCATGTTCCGGTGATTTAAGTCATACCCAGAAGATACCTCTCCAAAGGTGCCAGAACTGCGGGTCCTATCAGGCACCATTATACACAAGGATTTTTCAGTTCACGGCGTCCTGCTTGTAAAGGGAAAAACCAAAATGTGTAAAATGTTGAAAAGTCTTGAATCAGTTTCTATCGGAGGAGGCGTTCTGTCCTTGCCTCCTGTTTACTCGAAAACCACGGACCTCGATCGGCAGAAGGCCATTCCTGGTCTAGCCTACCTTGTTCCTGTTCCAGTGCAGGGGCCGGCCTCCCAGTTCGGGGTGCATGCATGCGTGGGGAAGAGAGGCGTCGTGTGAGGCGAACCGCGGCGCGGCAATGCGCGTGGCCCGGTTCGCGGGTTTGCGCGTTGCGGGGGCATCTTGCGGTAAGATGTGGCGAGGGTGTTTACCCACCGGATGACACGGTCATTCGACAAGCTCGGCGCCGCCACGCCGCCGCTCCGTTCCCACAGCTCCCCCACCCCCCGTCCCAGCCTCCACCAGCCGGCCCCACCCTCCCTCGCGCCGCCACCACCCCGCCAGCGCCAGCCAGCGCCAACCAACACTGATTTTCCGCCTCATGTGTTGCCGGTCATATGCTCTACTTAGCCTCGTCACTTCCCTCCCCGGGGCGAGGCGGGGCGAGGCGCAGGTCTGTGTGAATTGTTTGTTGGCCCACGCGACCGGCCTTTGTCTGCCTTTGTCGTCGCGCGAATAAAATGATGGGTGTGGCCGCGGCAGTGTAGCGGCAGTGTAGCGGCAGTGTAGCGGCAGTGTAGCGGCAGTAGCGGCAGTGCAGCGGCAGTGTAGCGGCAGTGTAGCGGCAGTGTAGCGGCAGTAGCGGCAGTGTAGCGGCAGTGTAGCGGCAGTGTAGCGGCAGTGTAGCGGCAGTGTAGCGGCAGTGTAGCGGCAGTGTAGCGGCAGTGTAGCGGCAGTGTAGCGGAAGTGTAGCGGCAGTGTAGCGGCAGTGTAGCGGCAGAGTAGCGGCAGTGTAGCGGCAGTGTAGCGGCAGTGTAGCGGCAGTGTAGCGGCAGAGTAGCGCCGCGCGTTCCGCCGTTCGTCTGTTCGGCTTTGGAGGTTGCGAACGGCCCGAACGACCCCCGCGAAGAAGGTGCCCCCCCTCCCCCCGGGACGCACTGACAAACCCCGCGCGTAACTTCGAACGACGCTGAAACGGAAATTTAAATCGTGTTTGTGGTTGCATGATATTGATTACGGCCTTGTTCAGTCAGGTTCAGGCATCGACCAGGGCCGTTTGCGTGGAGGTGAACTGCCCGTCCAGCGGGCCGCATCCTTTTTCTGTCACACAGCTCCAGCTCGCGACTTTGTCCAAAAGCACACACGCAGGCACTCACTCACACACACACACACACACACACACACACACACACACACACACACACACACACACACACACACACACACACACACACACACACACGTGCGCCATGCCATCCCAATGACCCTCGAGGCCCTCGAGTACAGGCACCAGCCTCGGACAAGGGGAGGGAAGGTGCTTGCGGACGATAAACGATCGTCGCGGCCACCCGCCACGGGCCTCCCCTCCCCTCCCCTCCCCTCCGCGCTACCCCACCCCCTCCGACCCGCGCACCCTCTTCAGCATCCGAGAGCGCGGCGTGGTAACTAAGTTTGACGTAGTTTGACGGGATCTCGCGGTCACCGCCGGTGCATGTGTGTGTTTGTGTGCTGGAGATGGGATCAGACAGCGGCGGGTGGGCAGTGACACGCAGTGATGTGTTATTTGTATCCGCCGAGCGTGTCACGTCTCCGTCCGATCTCCGTCCCCCCGGTCCCCCGCCGCCCGTCGGACTGAATGGTCGTGAAAGGGAAGCCCCAAGCCACGCCGCATTTGCGAACTCATGCGCCAAAATCGAGCCGATTTCGTTTGTTGACGCTACCGTCGCTTGTTCGGGGCGAGTCGCCCGAAACGCGGGGCTCTTGAGGTTCGGTCCACCGCGTGCTGTGTGCCCAGTAGATCCCCCATTTCCTTCCAGCCGCCAGCGATCTTCCACATGCAAATAAAATTATATTTTCTCTGCAAAATTTGCCGGTTCGTGATGCGCTGCACACGTGTGCATCTCACGCTGCCCCGTTCTCCAGCAGACTGATTCCGTGAGTCGTTTAGTTTATCTCGCTCTGTCTCGCTCGCACTCATGGGGCGTTCCTTACGGGTGCGAGAGAGACAGAGCGACGAAAACGGAATCAGTCTGCAGGCAGAGCCCGCCGCAGCCACCCCGTGCGCGGCGTGGACAATTGGAGAGTGCGGCCGACGGCAAGCCTTGCAGTGCTCGCAGTGCTTGCAGCACGGGCCGTCGGGCACGCGGCCGCACTGCTCGGCACGCGACCGCCAATTGAAATGGGGCCGCACGGGGCCGGGCGGGCCGGGCAGGCCGGGCGCGTGGCGTGCCAAGCGCAGCTCGGGGCGCCGCACGCAGCCGCACGCGGACGACGCGCACGCCACGTGGGCCGATAGATTTGTCACGCTGTTTCCCGCCGCAAGCATGTTTGGCAATGCACCCGCCAAACGCATCCCCAGTAGCGTTTGAGTAGCGCCCGCAACTGCACTCAGTATTCATACATAGCAGGTGATATCTTTAAACGCAGAAAAGTGAAAGATACGAAAAGGTATCATCAAGCTTTAATTTTTTTAATACGCTGTTGCGAAGGGGTGGGGGAGTAATGGGGTAACCCCCTCCATGGGTACTAACTAGATAGACCTAGATCAAGGGGTGACCCACTGTAAAATTTTGTGTACAATGATTGTGTGAATGTGCAAGAATGTGCAGGATTTCTGGCGTTTTTGCCACACATGTTGCCTACTTACAGGCGTTTTTGCCACCTGAATGTGGAATGTGGTCAAATTTTGTACAATGAATGTTGGAAGCTGTTGACCTAGATAGAGAGGGGGAATGCGAGTTTCTAGATACAGTTGTTTGGTGAGGGATATGGAGAGGAGCGCTCCCATTCATGCACCTCGCGGTAGTGGTGGGAACGGTGGATGGACCGAAGGCGGGCTCGGGGCTCCGCTCCGCGATCCCCCGTCCCCCGCTGCTCCTACCTCTCCATCCCTCATCCAACAACTGTGTAGATACCCGCATTTTATCCTCTCTCTAGAGCCCCACATTACACCTCGGAGTGTAGAGGATGAAGGCCTCTAGATACGGTTACACGTCTTTGCCCCTGTAAGTAGGCAAGAATCGCTACACTACCCCCTCCTTAGAAATACCCTGGATCCGCGCCTGGGCACGCCTGGGCACGCCTGGGCTGCCGCTACCGAAATAAATTAAGCTGCCCATAATTTTTCCCCTTTTGATTTTCACTGTCACTCTCGCACAGAAATAATTTTGGTCGTTTGAAACCTGGACCGGGTCCGAAGGCTGTCCGAACGCCCCAGTCCAAAATTCCCGCCACTCCCGCAGGTGGGAACGGCGTTTCCTAGAAGGCGTGGAGCTGTCAAGCGGCCATGTTGGAAATTGTTATCAGCTGATGGGGAGAGACGTTGCGACGCGAAACATTTGTAACTTTTAATCTCCGAGCATCGGTGTCCATTTAGAATTTTTAGAGGTTTTAGTCGCCACCAAAACGGCCATGAATAATTTCGTGAATATGTGGAGAGTACGGGAGTTGGCGGATAAAGTGTAAGTACACTTTCGTTTGGTATTCGAGGCCCAACCTATATGTTATTTTTGAGATCTGTTTAGGCTTATGATGCAATTATTATTTACCTTTTCATTGAAATAAAGGAGTTACCCTCTGACCCGTTTTCTAATTACTCCAAGTACGGTTTCGATTTATTATTAAATAGTTGGCCTTGTACTTATTTCAATTGGTATCAGAAATGTCACTTGAAAGGGTTGCAATCTGTCTCAGCCTTTTTGTTGTCATAGCCTTGACAGTGCATTAGTTTTGACACGGCCTGATTTCCCTTCGTATTTCACGGCCGTACAATGGATTCAATTTAACTTTTTCATTCAATTTGTATTACTTTTTCCATGTGTGTGGCTCATTGTCACCTTTTACTGTTTTATTCTTCTATCTGACCTGTTAGGTATCTGTCAAAATGTCAGGTTATATCAACAGGTGCTGTTAAATTTGTCTTTTTTTATTTTATTTTTGAACATGGCTATTTCATTGAAAGGAAAATCTAAATGAGAATCTTGTGGGGAACAAGTTTTACTTTTTGCTGTGCTATTTTTGTTCTCAATTCGTACCTTTTTGAAGATGTATTTCCGATCAGTGGTAATTTGTACCGAGTTTGAACTTTCCTCTTTTACTTTTCCAGTACGAATGTAGTAATGAATTACACTGAAATTGAAGCTAAAGTAAGAGAAGCAACAAATGATGAAGCGTGGGGACCCACAGGTATTTACCAAAGCTTAATTGCTTTTTTACTTTATTTGTGCGTAATTATAGAAGGAAATTAACCTTTTCCTTAATCTTCCAGGAGCATTAATGCAAGAGATAGCTCAAGCTACGTTTACATACGAACACTTTCCAGAAGTAATGCAGATGCTTTGGAAAAGAATGCTACAGGATAACAAGAAAAATTGGAGGAGAACTTATAAGGTGAGTCCATTCTGTTGTGTTTTCTGTTAATAAGGGAATGTGGTAATGTGTATTTTAGTAAAATGGTTTTCAAATTTATGTCAATTATTTTTTTTCCCTTTTTCAGTCACTTTTACTTCTGAACTACCTTGTGAAAAATGGATCTGAAAGGGTAGTAACAGCTGCAAGAGAGCATGTATATGATCTTCGCTCATTAGAGAATTATACCTATGTGGATGATTTGGGGAAAGACCAAGGTGTTAATATCCGCCACAAAGTTAAAGAGCTGATGGACTTTGTTCAGGATGATGATCGTTTACGAGAAGAACGTAAGAAAGCTAAGAAGAATAAAGACAAATATGTGGGAATGTCCAGTGGAGCTATGGGGGGTCGCTATGGTAAGCCAGTTTTAATCTTTGAATAGCATCATCTTGGTTGTAAATTACTTTAAATTTGAACTATTTTTATGTATGCAGGAGGTGATAGGTGGGAGGAACCTCGATGGAGACGAGAAGAGTCAGGTGATGGGTGGGGCGGTGGTGGCAGCAGTGAGCGAACTCAAGGCTTTGAAGAAAAGTCATCCAACCACAGGTAAATTTGGAATTCTGCTGAGTTACTCTTTATAGTTTGTTGAAAGAACATATGACTACTCATTTCATTCTGTTTTAGTGATGAGGGAGGTTATGAATCTGATCCAGAAATTAGCAATCCAAGGTCTAGGAATTATGACAGAGAACGTGGAAGTGGAAGTGGCAAAGAATACAAAGACAATGACAGCATTGGTTCTGGAAGTGCTGTCTCGTCCCCAACAACTCCTTCTGAGAGGGGTCCAAAATCTGTCACATCTCCTATCAAAAAGTCTTCCCAGCCTAGTAAGAAAGTTGACTTGGGAGCAGCTGCTCAGTACGCCAAGGTTTGTTTGTTGCTGCCACTTGACTTGTTTTTCCAATTGTCTTCTTTTTCTGTGCCCTTTGTGACACATTGGACAGTGATAATAACTAGTTTCTTCATTCTTCTAAAGGCAAATTCAAATACAATCAAACAGTCAAATTCATCTCAGAATGCGTCTGATCTCTTTGCGGATTTTGGAAAAGATGTTTCTGCCACATCTCAATCAGATGACTTCTTCAACCCTCGGGGAGGAGCTGTTTCACTGCCTGGTGAATCAGCTGATTTTGGTGATTTCACCAGTGCATTTGGTAATGAATCAAATGCTCCAGATACTACTCGAGTGAAGTAAGTTTTACTTTGTTACTAAATTTCTTTCAGTATACTTAACTGACAGCACTTCAACCTTAATTTATTTCTTTGTAGGGGAGAAACTGATGAGTTTGCTGATTTCGGCTCAGCCTTTACAAGTACCTCAGGGAACAGTGGAGGCAACTCACTTCCTGCTTTTGCAGCATCAGGCAATGCTCCTGTACAAAACCAGAACTTGAATAATGGAAACATAATAAGCTCATCAAGTAAGGAATGCTGAGGCATTGTATTCTTCACCTTTACAATCTGTCTTTATAAATTCTGCTATTATCTATGATTTTCTTTGAACAGATGATATGGGTTTGCTGAATTCTGACCTGTTAGGTGGATTATCCAGTAGCTTTTCATCCTTATCGACTGGTGGTGGTATGAACAATGGCAGTGTTGACACCAAAAACAACAGCAACCTCTTGGATGATGCATTTAGTTCTGGTGAGTTAATTATTATTAGCTTTGTGTTTTGCAAGTTCGTGTGTGTATGTGAGTTAGTGAATCTGCGAGAGATCTTGTGATGGGATGGGTGAAGCTTTTCTGCACATGCACTTATGCATGCTAAACATCTTTTTCTCTTCAATGTTATTATAAATGAAGATATATCTGAAACACATTTTTTTTTGTTTCTTTTGATATCTTTATTATGAAGTAGTAGCCAACAAAGTTAGGTTTGTCGCTTGTACAGAGTGGGAGTCTGGTTTGGACCGTGCCATTGTGACCCTGCTTGACGACTTGGCCTTGAAGAAGTTACCTCATAGACCCTCTGAAGACTGCTTGCAACAAATATGTCAATACCTCCCTGGCATCATCACAACCCAACGGCTTGAGGGTCTGGATGAAGAGAATATTGTCTTGAAGGAAACTTGGAACAAACGCTATCTGGAATTAATTGGTGTTCTCGTTGCGAGAATAAGCAGTGACTGGCCTTTAGATTCAAGTGGCGCTCTCGACAAGTACTTTGCACAAATAATAGCACCTGAAGGAGCATCATCTGCTATGCTTTTTCAGTCTTTAAAGTCTCTGACAATTTTTTTACATAACATGCCCCTGTCTGGAAGGTGTCATGCTGTTGTAGCTCTGTTAGTTCATCTAGTTCAAGGTTCTGCTGTGTTTTCAGCCACCTTGATGAGTTGTGTTAATATATCCTCAATAGAAGATCCTCTAGAGCAGCATATTGTAAGGGAAATGTGGGAGGAGTGTGTAAGGTTGCTAGTGTCTCTACCCAATCGTGCCGCCAATGTAATGAAAAGCAGTACCCCTGTTAATATTTTACCAGTCAAGTTTACAAAAACTCTTTGTTATCATGTTGCTTGCTGTTTATCATACATAGCCAATTCAGAGAGGCAAATCAGCATTGTTCCTGTTTCAATTCTTGTGAATCGCATTCTAGTTGATTTTAAACCCCATAACAATGACAGCGGTGTTGCAATGTTAATCCGAGCAATAACAAAGTGGTGTGCTATGGACTTGGCTAAAGTACGCTCTGTAGTTCCAGCATTGTTAACCAGCTTGAATAAGCAAGCTGTGGAATCAGTTTGTGAAGTGATTTTGAGGGAATGCTTTGACCTTGGATGTGAAGTCAAGTACGTGTTAGGTAAAATTGTAATGGAGTCATCCGATTGGAAGTATGTATTATGTTCAAAGTTGCCTCTGCTGCAATATTCCGACTACAATGATACTAGAGTTCTCTGTGCTTTGGCCAGTTATTTGAAGGCCTTCCCAGATTTTAGACCCATTCTGAAGGATCTGGTGGTAAGACTTCTTTCAGTGTGGGGAGATCGTAGTGCTTTAATTCATACACCTATGGAGCAGCACATTTATGTAACTCAAGCTCTGGTTCTATTTTCTCTGAGTTTCCACTTCTGTGATGGGGAAAAGCTGTCCACTATTCCTTTGACAAATCTATTTAAGGGTGTTCAAATTCATCTGGAGTCGCCTGTTGTACAAATTCGTGCTATTGGTATGATAACAGCAGAAATTCTCACTAAATACTTTATTGGTAATGATGATTCAGCAGAGTTGAAATTTGATTACTCTGGCATGGACCTTGATAGTCTCAAATTGGTGGAAATGGTCAAGAATTTAAATACAGATTTCCCAAAGAGTAGAAAATTTGAAAATGATGGCAATGCTATTCTCCTTTCTCTTGCTGAGGACTGTGGAATGTTGAGTAAGAAGACTCGAGATGAGGGTTTACCGGCAGTGGTTCCTCTGAAGTGCTCTGGTGGCGAGCCCTGTCCAAAATCTATTTCAGATAATAATACCTTCAGAGCTGAAACTCCAGAAATGCTTGACAGTGATGATGATTTGGAGCCTTTCGATATGTCAAATGATAAACCTATCTCTGACCGTAAAAAACCTCTGTATTTAAGAGACATGCTTGAGGGCCTCTATGAAACAGAAGATATGGATCGTTGGTGTGGCAGTATTAGCTCATGTGAGGAGTTAGTCCAAAAGCAAATGCCTCAAGAAGATGAATCACTTGCCATTCTAATTCTTGAAGCATTAATTTCTCTGGAACCAAGGTTTCCTCTGGAAAACTTTAGTGATCTCCAGTTAAAGGGGGCTATTGCAGTGTTGTGTTGCTTTCCCTCCTCTTGTGCTGAGCATCTTGCCAAACTATTTCACAAGGAGAAAGGAACTTATTCAATTGCCCAAAGATTGCTCATTCTTCACATATTGACTGAGGGAGCACAGTCCTTGTCCTCAATTCCATCAGTGTCTGTCAAGAAAGAAAGCATAAGTAGTGATAAGACTGTATCCAACTCATTTAATAATCATTCAGGTGTATTTGAAGAGGTGCTTGATGAATTCTCTCAATTGTTTGCATTTGAACCAGATTCTTCTCAGAAACTCTGGAAGAAACAGATTGATGAAAGAATTGCTTCAAAGACACGACGTATTGCATCCCGTACAAGAGTGCCTTTAAGTTTTACTTCCAGATTTGCTTCTGTCGCTGGATCATTTTTCTTTCCTCTGATAAGGGGCATGATAAACTCCTATGGAAGTATTTACCTTACAGTCCATGATGAAATTGAAATTGATGACAACTCTGGAATCCTTTTAAGGTTCATTTTATCACTATCAGTATTAATGCAATGCTCTCAAAATGCACCTGCAGCTCCTCGAATGGGATCTGAACTTCTAGAGTTTGCCTGGAGCATCAGATACCATCCAGAGGCTAGCATCCGTTTGGCTGTGATAGGATGTGTAATGAGTGTTTTAGTTGCTGTGCCTCAGTCCCGATTACAAAGTGATTTACGTCCTGCCCTGGTAGAAGCAAGGGCCTGGCTGCAAGGTATTGCTTGTGGTCCTCTAGGCATTCAGGACACTAATTCAAAATGCAGGGAGCTTGGTGCCAAAATTGGAGCTTTGCTTGATGTGGCCCTTTCTTAATAGTGGAATTTGTTTGTGTTTTTCTGGAGACTTTATAATTGTAGGCAGTTGTAAGTTAAAACTAACTTTTGTTCTAAAGCTCAGACTCTTTGTCAGTACGGTTAGAAATCTCTTTGTACAATCTGTTTTTAGAATAAATTTTCTTATATTCTTAAAATATGAATTTTGTTTCATCCATCCTCTTTTCTGAATTTTCAATGCTTGAAAATTAAACTCTTGATGGTGCGGCTTTTTCAGTGGTCGGATTGTTTTATTTTGTTGTAGGTGGTCCTGCTGTTGGTTTCCTAAATGCTACTCCTTTGACACCTCTAAGTTCTCAAAATCCTATGCAAATCTCTACCAATGTCAACCAGGCAACATCCCCACTGCAGGTAGTACAAATCGTACCTCCCATTATTGTTCTGGAACTTCAGCATTTATAGGACCGGAAGTTAATTGTCGTTAAATTGCAGCTTGGGAGCACATGGACAAATGCTGGGCTGAATATTGATGTAGACAATCTGTCAGTTTCTGGCAGCCGTAACAAGAGTGGGACTGGACCATCCATGAACCAATTGGCTACCAATAGTCCGACATCACCTCTTGGGAGACAAGGTAATTTTCGCTTGTTATTTCCTGCAGAGTGCATTTTGTATTCCAGAAAATTCGCATATTTTTGATAATGATTGCATTTTTGTTTGTCGCCAGGTTTGGGCTCGCTGATGAACACGATGCCCCCTAGCCAGCCCAGCATGCCCATGATGGGTGGCCTTATGGGCGGGGTGCCCCCCTCCCCCGTGGCAGCGGCCGGGCCAAGCATGCCTGGCCTGCCTGGCCTGGCGGGACTGCAGGGCATGCCCAGCATGCCGGGTATGCCGGGTATGCCGGCCATGCAGATGCAACAGAGTGCAGCACCTCTGGGAATGATGCAGCCCAATCTAATGTCTGCCAACCCGGGTTTCTTCCCTGCTGCTTTCAAGTGAAAAACTGTTTACCACTCAGCTCACTTCCAGAAGCTATTTTGAACTGAATGTTTCTATTTCTAGGAACTCCTTGAAACCTCATTTGTTAATTGCCACTTGTGATACAATTTATTATCTTCTTTTGGAAATGCTCAATCAACATGATGATTTTAAAAAAAAATTCTTTCCCTATTAGTTTTTATAATACTTCAAGGCCAAACCATACAGACTCTTTTGTTTCAATCAACTTAAATTATTAATTTTAACTTATGAATTTTGCATACATATGGAGATGGTCATGGTCATACATAGTCATATCACACACTGATTCAAACCTCTGTAGATATATTGTAAATAAGTGTGAACAGCAGGATCCTTGAGACGTAGATTTTTAAGCTAATGCAAGTGTTGAATGTTTATTGCCTGTAAAATGATCAATCTTTTATGGCTTATTCTTCTATACATTGGTTCAACCAGTTTTTATCAAGAGTTTAAAGTGATTGATGTAGTCTTCCTACATCTTTAAACAGTGTAGAAAGTGTCTGAATGTTGGCTATAGTGAAGCATAATTTGTTTAGTGAGTGTCATATGGGCTTTAGAGTGTTTCTGACAAGAATTCCCTATTTTACCTGCCTTCCATGAAGGTTTGTAGGTTTCTTGTTGAATTGTCTTCCCATCTGGAGGTGTGGCACCATGTATTTAGTGCACCGCTCATCCAGTTCCCAGCTCTTTTGGGACCAATGCTGAACCTTCCAATTATTTCTGTACTACCCTGTACAATGTAATATTGATTGATGGTTCGCAATGGGAATTCTTTGTTCTCTTATTACATTAGTAAATTGTGTTATGCTTCAGTTTTGTTGTTAACCATGGGCTCAAGGTAAAACTTTGTGTTTATTAAGTTAAGACAGCACACTTAATAGTTTCATCAAAATTGCAGGGGAATGTTTGACACTTTCCTTGAGAGCACAAATAAGATTCTGAGGCCATGGTGCCCAGCTGAAATACATATTTGTATATTGAGTCAACTATGGACTCAAAATTATATTCAATCCAAGTTCATAGTTCGTTTGTTCATTTGTTCTTTTGATTGCAAGAGTGAACATCTCCCTGTCCAGATCCAAAATCAGCAAAATTGCAAACTGCTTAATACTTAATTTAATTCATGATTTTTTATCAAACCAGGGTTACAGATATTTTCTACTATGATTGTGACTGTCAAAATGCTGCGTCTTTTTTCTAACTTGTGCATTTATTTTTAAACTTTGGGCTAATGAATATTCTATAGTAATGAGGGGCTACAGGAACTGACAGCTCAACCCTCTAACCTTTTTTGTGCCTCTTAAAAGGAACTTTGTTACCACATATCTTAGTTTATTTGCCACATTGTGTTAAAATAGTCCTAATTCAATGTAAGTAATTGTGCAGCTATTTGTAATTGCTTATCTTTTAATGTATGTTTATTTTGTAAAAAAAGGAAAGCTGAATTTTTTGTTCAATTTTTTTCTTCTTGTATGAAAGTAATTGTTTTATGTACATAGATAAGGGTACTCTCACAAATTTTTATCGGACAATACTGTCAATTCCATTTATAATTGAAATGATGGGTCAATGAGATTTGCGCGCTAACCCAAATGGAAGTCATTGAACTGCCTAATTTTGTATGATGTCTCATTTTAAGGCACTTACAAATGAAAATGTGATATGTTTATCAGTAATGTCATACAGTAAATTATTACCAATTTTGAATCATTTCAGTAAAGTTTGTTACTTTTATCTTGGAATTTCTTTTAGCTCCGGGGAAAGGGAAGTCCAATAATCAACCCTTACAAACTCAGTTTCAATTGCCAAGGTATTGTGCATGCAATAATGTGAGCAGGATTGTTGCTTAATTCATAGGTTGTTTTCAGTATTCTTTGCCATTAGTGGGAAAGTGGCAGTTGTGTTAATTAGTTATGGCATATGAATGATATTCGATTCTTAACAAAAGTATCGCAACTGTTGTCTATTTTTGTTACTTAGATTAAGTATATCAATTATGTTATATTACTTGGAGATATATTTAATTGTAATGAATGTTAAAATTTGATAATGCTCATACCAAGGGATTTGGGTGCTGGTCTTGTTTTACTTTAAGGTCTGCAAACTAGGTATGACTGTAGTGTACTTTCACAGTGGTGCTGCCGGCTTGAGTCCTGCGTCTGATGGTATTGTGACTTGCCATTTGATTAGTATAACTGTTCATTAGGGTACCTAATTTTAACTTGTTATGAACCATTTAGGCATTGTGTCACATTGTATTCTGCAGAGAATAAATGTCTTAAAATCATTTATACTGGGTGACATCAATCAAGAAGTTATCTAAATGAACATTTTATTAGACATAGTATTTGAACAACGTAACGGAGTAAAGCCAATTTTCCCACACAATCTCCTGCCATATCAATATCCACATAAAGGACACCATGAGACACTATTCTTTTGAACTAATCTAACACATCCATCAGATACACATCACAACATAAAATGCCACTGTCCGACCTGCATGACCACCAACTGAATAATGTCTTGGGAACATACTGGCCACACTGAATTTAAAACTACAATGAGATGCACTTGTGATCAGGAATTAGCACATGGGTAAATGTATCTTCAGGATTCAATCTTGGCAAGGATATCTGATTCTCTGAATAAGTGGAATTCTTTGTTTTCTTCTAATTCCACCTTGGTGCCACCATATTCAGGAAGTAAAACTTGGTCTCCTACTTTAACAGAGATGGGGACATGCTGTCCTTCCTGTAAACACAACTCAAGTTAAAACCAGGAATAGAAACGAATAAATGCCTACTTTTTTTTTCTGAGGCAAATAAAGATTACTTACACTGTTCCTGCTGCCAGGTCCAACAGCGATCACTTTTCCAGTGAGAACCTTGCCTTGAGCTTTTTCAGGGATTACAATGCCACCCTTCGTTTTGGTAACTGCCTCAGCTCTCTGGATAAGAACCCTATCGAAGAGAGGGACCAACCGTTTGGCTGATGCTAAAACTGTTTGAGCTGCTGCAGACTGGAACAGATGGACAAAATTCAAAATGAGAAACTTGAGTCGATTAGATAAAGTTTGCACGTTGGAGTACATCGAAGGAGAACCACTATAGATCACGATTAAAAGAAATAGATACGCGGATCATGAATAAAACTGGACACTCGGGCATGTAGGTGGATCAAAGAGATGTGACAATAGTCAATCCAAAAGGGAAAGCTTTCATTCATTGCCATGATGGGCCAAGCCAAGGTTGATGGTTAGGAGTGCATGGGCGGTCGTCATTGAAATGATGAATGATGCAATGACCATTGGAATAATCTCGTAAGAGCCTTACCATTTTCGACTTATTGTATGACTAGCTCTTCTTCAGACTCTGAACGACTGACTTCCACCCCACGTAGAGAGGGTGCCAGAAAGATAACGTTCACTGATCTCAGCCGGCAGCAGACTGAAGTTCAACCACGAGGACGTTGACTATCTGGAAAGAAGACACCGAACTTCTACACTGTTCAAAAACTAATAAATGAGGACGTTTCTGAAGGACTAATAAACTCGCTCGTGCAGTCACACTCCCAAGTTTAGGGTTTTCCAAATTTGTCATGAAGAGTTAAACGTCATCTTTTTCAACAAATCAAGCCAAACGAGTTTACTTTTAAAACTGAAGCAGCCCCTCCCACTTTTGAAAGGCAGACGTCTTCTACGTCCACAGTCAAAGGACCCTGCCGGCACGTTCGAAACTATATAGCGCCAATCTTGAACTAAAACACAAATTGAACAGGTTCCGTTTCAAACGTTAGCCCAACATTGAATGTCTGCGACTGGAAGCACGATTTTTAACCCATTCCACCGCCAACGGCTTGGAAAAGAGACCTTGAAGTTTCATCAGACCACCAGCACATTCTAGAAGTTGCAGGGGCCACGGACGAGCAGTCGAGTCGCCCACACCGCCCCAGGAGCTCTCTTATTAATCGATGACTCCACTTTATTAGCTCAAGTCTATCAGATTTGGTGTCAGCCTCCCGTTCACAATTTTCATATTTTATACAGATGGAAGAATGACACGCGCCTCTCTAGTTTTTGAGCGGAATGCTTGTGCCAGGGCCGCGCTGAGGATTCCCCTCTTCTTCTTCTTTTCACCTCTGCTCCTACACCAGCATCTTCTCGTGCGTTCGGCCGACCAGTTTCCTCGTGGTCACCACCAAAGGATCAAGCGAAACTCTGATCTCATTTTATAAGTTCTAACTGTACATTTACTCTTGACCCGGTGCGTTTACTTCTGGTAAGCAGCTTGCTTCGTTTGATACACTTTTCCGTGAAACCACGCTTGAATTCAGCTTTTCTGACGAAATCTTTTTTGAGCATGCATCGGAGCATGCCGGCTAGCAAGTCTTGCATGGACTCGTATCCTGTCATTGATTCCGTCTACTGGTAACTGCTAGCACAACATGTTTGTCCTAATTTGCCTACGCTGTTTGTGTTTTCCTCGTATCTCTGTGCGTTTCCTGAGCCACTATGTCCACTGAATAGGTTATGTCGTTCTCTACTTTCCCATGATTGCCCTTTGAGCGGCTTCACCACCAACGAAGGTGAACCCGGTTGTTACAGTGCTTCAGGGAATTTAGTTTCATGCCACATTTTAATGTTTGACAGTCGTTCCTTGTGTAGACACTCATTGCTGCACAATTTCTGACTTGTCATAGAAGATTGTTCATGGAGTTGCTTCACCCAAGATTGGTTTTTGACTTGCTCAGATTTCCACTGCTTGGCTTTGCGGACTCATACATTTTGTGGCATTTTAATACTCTCACCCTTGACAGTCGTTCCTTGTTCAGGCACCCATTGCTGCACAATTTCTGACTTGTCATAGAAGAATGTTCATGGAGTTGCTTCACCCAAGATTGGCTTTTGACTCGCTCAGATTTCCACTGCTTGGCTTTGCGGACTCCTACAGTTCCTTGCGTTTTAACATTCTCACCCTTGACAGTCGTTCCTTGTTCAGACACCCATTGCTGCACAATTTCTGACTTGTCATAGAAGAATGTTCATGGAGTTGCTTCACCCAAGATTGGCTTTTGACTCGCTCAGATTTCCACTGCTTGGCTTTGCGGACTCGAACATTTCCCTTTCTGTTATGTTTGGCTACCCGCTAAGATCATCCCATCTCTAATACATTTTTAATGTGTCCTTTTTCAGATCCATCATGTTCAGGCTGCCAACAGTCTTGCGCTCTGTAGCATCACGCCAGATCTGCCATGTCCGTGGTTATGCCAAAGATGTCCGCTTCGGACCTGAGGTCCGAGCTCTCATGCTCCAGGGTGTTGACATTTTAGCAGATGCTGTTGCTGTTACAATGGGCCCCAAAGGCCGCAATGTCATCCTGGAACAGTCTTGGGGTAGTCCCAAAATTACCAAGGATGGTGTCACTGTCGCCAAGGGCGTTGAACTGAAAGACAAGTTCCAAAACATCGGCGCCCGCCTAGTTCAGGATGTGGCCAATAACACCAACGAGGAAGCCGGAGATGGCACAACCACAGCAACAGTTTTAGCCAGAGCTATCGCCAAGGAGGGCTTTGAGAAGATCTCTACTGGGGCTAACCCCATTGAGGTCCGCAAGGGTGTAATGCTTGCTGTGGATGCCATCATTGGCCACCTGAAAAACCTTTCCAGACCTGTCACCACCCCTGAAGAAATTGCCCAAGTTGCCACCATTTCAGCCAATGGAGACCGCAAAATTGGTGACTTGATCTCCAACGCCATGAAGAGGGTATGTTTGGAACATCTTTGCTCCAACTGATGTCCTGTTTTGATTTTGCTAGATTCTCATTGGTTTACTCTTTTCCAGGTTGGCAAAGAAGGCGTAATCACTGTCAAAGACGGCAAGACTCTTAATGATGAGCTTGAAGTCATAGAGGGCATGAAATTTGATAGAGGATACATTTCACCTTATTTCATTAACACTGCTAAAGGTAGGCCTTGTGACTGACCACTACTTGACAGTGTATTCCATTCTATTTGTTGAAATGTGGGTATCTGCCTATTTCTGTTACTAACTCCCATGGGTTTTATCTCAGGTGCCAAGGTTGAATTCCAAGATTGTCTCGTTCTTTTCTCCGAGAAGAAAATCTCATCAATTCAGTCTATTATCCCCGCCCTTGAACTGGCTAACACTCTCCGCAAGCCCCTCGTAATTGTTGCTGAGGACATCGATGGTGAAGCTCTCAGCACACTTGTAGTTAACAGGCTCAAGATTGGACTTCAAGTTGCTGCTGTCAAAGCACCTGGTTTTGGAGACAACCGCAAGGCAACTCTCCAGGATATGGCCATTTCCACTGGTGGTATTGTGTTTGGAGATGAGGGCAGCCCCGTTAAGTTGGAAGATGTCACTAAGGAAGACCTTGGCATTGTGGGAGAGTGCATCATCACCAAGGATGACACCTTGATGCTGAAGGGCAAGGGCAAGAAGGCTGATATCGACAGAAGAGCGGACCAGATTAGGGACCAGATTGCCGACACCACCTCTGAATATGAGAAGGAGAAGCTGCAGGAGCGGTTAGCGAGATTAGCATCTGGTGTTGCTGTTCTCAGAGTTGGAGGATCTAGCGAGGCAAGTTTCTTCAAGTTGTATTTATTTGCTGCCATTTTAAACTGATGATAATGAAAGGCCGTCTGATGCTGCACCTCTCCACCTGGATTGAGATGAAGCTCTGATCTTGTTTCCTGAAGCGAAATATCTGATCTTTGTTTGTGTTTAAGGTCGTCTTTGATTGATTGTCCATGTTTTAAAATGTTTGTATCTTTTTAGGTTGAAGTTAATGAGAAGAAGGACCGTGTAAATGATGCTCTGTGCGCCACCCGTGCTGCTGTTGAGGAAGGTATTGTTCCCGGCGGTGGCACTGCTCTCCTTCGTTGCATTTCCAGCCTTGACAGTCTCACCCCAGCCAACAACGACCAGAAGACTGGTATGTTTTGTTTGTCTGATGTACATTATACTGAAGAGGAAGTTCATGGACCTCACCCGTTTCTTCTTTTGCAGGAATTAACATTGTTCGCAAAGCCCTTCGTCAGCCTTGCATGCAGATTGCTCTCAACGCTGGTGTTGAAGCCTCAGTTATTGTTTCAAAGGTTGAAGAAGGAAAGGGAGATATGGGATATGATGCTTTAAATAATGAATTTGTCAATATGATTGAGAAAGGAATTATTGATCCAACCAAGGTATGTTGAGTAGTTACTTGTCAGGGTTTCAAGGCACTACTTGATTCGATGCTTACAGATCGTTGTGTTGCAGGTTGTGAGGACTGCCTTAACGGACGCTGCAGGAGTTGCTTCCCTTCTAACAACAGCTGAAGCTGTTGTCACAGAACTGCCCAAGGAAGATCCTCCCATGGGAGCTGGCATGGGCGGCATGGGTGGAATGGGTGGCATGGGCGGTATGGGAGGCATGGGAATGTAAACCAAGATCTGTCAAGTCGCTCAATGCCCCTGTTGTGTGCCTACTCCACTAGTAGGTGGTGACTTATAGCTGGACTGTAAGCGTGCTGTGAGTTCTCTACTTCTGTAGTGTGCAACACATGGGTTTTATGTGTTCAGTGCCCAAATTTTGTGACTGTTTTATGCATTTGCTTGGAGAAGGGGAAACATGAAGATAATCAAGGCTCCAACTCCTTTGTAGTATCTTGCCTACTAGTCATGCGATCTGGAAAACTTCAACTGTTCTGTAGGCTGGTCAAGACACAAATGTTACTGTGCTTATGTCAGAGTCTATTTCCTTAAAGCTTGTATGTTTTATTTGGTCTAAATATTTTAAATATGTTAACTGTGTCTCCAGCTCCATCAAAATGCTTTTATGAATTTCAGTTAAGTATCTTAACACTTGTGAACTAGGTGGTATCTCATTCCATTGTTGTATTCAGGTTTTCATTTTCCAGATCTCCCACAGT
This sequence comes from Thrips palmi, assembly GCF_012932325.1. Classification (NCBI taxonomy): domain Eukaryota; kingdom Metazoa; phylum Arthropoda; class Insecta; order Thysanoptera; family Thripidae; genus Thrips; species Thrips palmi. Next base: position 188,695 of record NW_023144635.1, read on the forward strand.
GTTTCAACAATTTGTAAATAATGTTGCCATTATCATAGTACATTATAGTTATTCATCACATCTCCCTGTTTTGTAATGTTAAAAATACAGAGAGCGGTATGAGTTTGTACCCTTGCCTTTTATTTTCCACCCCTGTCATGCATATTGATTTGGTACTCGTCAGATTGATTATTTTATTGTAACAAAAAATACATCTCACATCTATATTATATATAACAGACAATAAAAAAAAATATTGTAAACACTGACTAGATGTGTTTTGACAATTCATTATCTATCACAGCTCTGTTTTGTCTCTTCCATCTTCTCACATTTTCTCAATGAAGTTTTGAAGAAGATTCCTACATTCTCATCAATACATAGATAAATATGCAGTAATTCAAAGCTAGGAAAACTGTTCCAAGAAGATAATTAGTGGAATGTAAGTCAATTTAAACGCTTCTACATTAATTTCCGGCATGCTTCCAAATTTCTTTTTCTGGAAAGCCACTCCTCCTGTCAAGAGAATTGAAGACTAGCGGACTGATGAAAATTTAGGATGGGGTTACTCTGTGCTCCCCAACATTGCAGAGATTATAAGATAAAAACATTGTATATTCACACGGGGTTAGCGAGCTATAGCGCCGGTCGGGCGGGCAACTTTTTCGACTCCAATTTGCACTGTTGGCGCCGATGGCGGGCCTTCCCAGACATGGATACTTTTGCGAATCTACGTCATAGAAAATAATATGGTAATTCGTGGTTCTAATTTTCCTATTGCCTACGATATCTGTATCACCTTACGTACTTGAACATTAAATTACATTGCATCTACCGATCCATGACCTGGAATCAATGAGATCGTACGGTAAAATAGATCGAATCATACTTGCACGTGCTTCACAGCAGCCCGCTGCCCGCAGCAACGTTCTCCAGCTCAGGTTTCAGAATATACGAAGTGAATAAAGTGAGGAGACCAAACACGAAATAGCTCAGCTCTGTGTGGGAGGGGGGCTGGAATTGAATCCCAACACAGTAGCGGCACTTCGTAAATTTGAGGAGGGTTCTTTCCTTTTCGGCCAGCATTCCGCTCAGGCGTCATCGGTTACAGCAACACACAAGTCCTGGAGCGCACGGTGACCTGGCCGTTGCTGGCCTGCTGCTTGGGGGTGGCCGCCGACTTGGCCTTCCGGAACAGCCCCCGCGCGGCCCCGGCCGTCGCCGTGCCCCCCGCCGCCTTGGCCGCCCCGGACAGGGACTGGCCGGCGGTGGCCTGCAGGGAGTGGGAGTGGGCGTGCCGGCAGTGGCCCTGGCCGCCCTGGCCGTCGTCCCCGGATGCAGCGCCGCCGCGGCCGTTGGAGTCCTGCGGGACAGGAAGACAAGACGACGGGGATGAAGCAAAGCAAGCCAAGTGCGCAGCCCGGCTGGGGGAAGGACCAGCAGACTTATTCTCTCGTCGCTCTGTCTCTCTCACACCTAAGCGGGGAGCCCCACGAGTGCGAGAGAGGCAGAGTGACGGCGGTGGCGAGGACTCACGCCGTGCGGAGTGGCGGCGTCCGGCGTGCCGGGCTGCGACGACGCCTGCTTCTGCAGGCGGTGCACGGCGATGCGGTACGTGCCGATGACGGGCGAGCGCACGCCCTTCTCGAGGTTCTCGTGCAGCAGCGCGGCGCCGATGCCCAGCGCGGCCAGCCGCTCGCGGGCCAGCACCTCGATGTCCGAGAGGGGCGGCGGCGGCGTCGGCGGCGCGGGGCTGGCGCCGTCCTCGGCGGGTGGCGACGTGCTCAGGCCGTTGGCCCGGGTGGGCAGCGTCACCCAGTCGCCCTGGTCGTCGGGCACCTTGGGGATCGGCGTGCCGCAGAGCCACTCCGACGCCACGATCTGGTCCATGGCGAGCCGCTCCGCCGGCGCTTGCCGCAGGATGGCCTCTGCAAAGCACCATGAGACTAGGGGTAATGGACTCGCAACGGAGCTGGCCGGAACCTCTGCCTTGCTAATTGTAGTTCACTATTTCTCCGACTAAATATGCGATTTTTGAGATGGGTCGGGCATTTTCGGAAAGAAGACATCTTAAAGTATGCCCTAAATTCAAAAAAGTTTCAATTTTCCCACCAGGGCTCGAACAGGAACAGCTTCACCGTTGCGCTTCTCAAATGCGCAGGGCGACGGCCATGGTGCCAGGGGCGACGCAGGGGGGGCGCCTCTTCAACTTGCGCTAGAAGCTTCCCCATGCCGCAAAAGTGATGGGACAAGTGGTGCACCTTAATATATGTCGAAGACAAACTATGTCCCATCACTTTTGCGGCATCGGGAAGCTTCTATCGCAAGTTGAAGATGCGTCCCCCCTGCGTCGCCCCTGGCACCATGGCCGTCGCCCTGCGCATTTGAGAAGCGCAACGGTGAAGCTGTTCCTGTTCGAGCCCTGGTGGGAAAATTGAAACTTTTTTGAATTTAGGGCATACTTTAAGATGTCTTCTTTCCAAAAATGCCCGAGCCATCTCAAAACTCTCATATTTAGTCGGAGAAATAGTGAACTACAATTAGCAAAGCAGAGATTCCGGCCAGCTCCGTTGCGAGTCCATTACCCCTAGTCTCATGAAAGCACCACCCAGCCGTCAGGCCGTCAGCGAGGATGACAGCCACCCTGGGACCGGCTTTTAAACACAGGGCGTCGGAAATCCAACCGCCCCGGGTTCAAACACCGGCGTCAGAGGCTTTTCCATCTCACTCACCGATGAGCCCCTGGCACTCGTCCGACAGGTGCGCGGGCAGGCTGAAGTGGCCCTCCAGGATGTGGCGCTTGAGGGAGGCGACGGTGGGCGCCTGGAAGGGCATGTGGCCCGTCACGATGAAGGCCAGCAGCACGCCCAGCGCCCACAGGTCCACGGGCGGGCCGCGGTAGGACTCGTCGCGGAACAGCTCGGGGGCGGCGTACGGCGGCGAGCCGCAAAACGTGTTAAGCTGCTGCTGCATTCCTGCCAACAAAAACAAACGGAGTTTTAGAGCTTTTAGAGCGAGCAAACATCAACAACAACACACGGCGGGGCGCGGGCGGCCCTTACCTGAGGTGAGCTCGGTGCTGAAGCCGAAGTCGCCCAGCTTGACTAACGTGGGCCCCGCGCAGAACACGTTCTCGGCCTTGATGTCCCTGTGGATGATGCCGCGCCCGTGCTGCAGCGCCGGCAAGACAAAGACGGGGCACTGTAAGGCACTGGGCAGGCAACGCGACGCGGCACAGGGGGCTAGAAGATCGGTGGAAGCGGCCAAAACTCTAGATGGGTTTTGAGCTCCACGAGCCCAATGTGTTACCCCACCCATGGATTCCTCGTTCGGAGAGCAATCCATTGGTGGGGTCACACGTTCGGTTCGAGTTCTATTTAGCGACTCTGGAGCTCAAAAAGCGTCTAGAGTTCTGGCCCACTGTGCGCGCCAGGAACCGAGCGATAATGAGACTCACCAAGTAGTGAACGGCCGAGGCGATCTGGCCGAAGACGACCTTGGCCTGGGCCTCCTCCATCCGGCCCAGCGTGCTGATCTTGTGGTAGAGCTCCCCGCCCGCGGCGAACTCCAACACCAGGTGCAGCTTGGAGTAGGTCTCCACCACCTCGTACAGCCTGGGCCAAAAGCAGAGGGCCGAGTGTGAATCGGAATCCGGGTCGTTGACACTGCCACACTGCAGTAGGGCTGCGGCGGTCTTTCCCGACGCAATCGCCTTGTGGCGTGCGCGCCGCAGCGTTAGGCATCCCGTCGGCCTCGCCGTCGGCGCGCGGCCAGCAGGCTGAGTCCGAGGGTCGATTCCGTCGCTCTGTCTCTCTCGCACTCATGCGGCGCCCCGTCTGGGTGCGAGAGAGACAGAGCGACGAAAACGACCCTCGGGATCAGTCCGCAGCGCGGCGTACCTGATGATGTTGGGATGGTGCACGCGCTCCATGTTGGCCACCTCCCTCGTCACCATGCGTCTCGTCTTCTGGTCCAGCTTCGCCTTGTCCAGGATCTTGATGGCCACCCGCTCTGCAAAAGGCACACATCAATTTTTTTTTCTTTTTTGTTTCAAATATCATAGTTCCTGTTAAAAACGTTTTTGCTCGCTAAGTGCTGGAATAATTTGAGCGTAGGAGTGCTGCGGCTGCATTATGCGCGGCGGGGCGGCTCAGCGATGTCGCCGCTTTATGTCGCAGTCGGCGGTACCGCTCGGGCAGTGCTACCGCTCGCAGTGCCGCCCGCGGATTTGTGAATCAAATGAGCGGGTTGCCGAAGGGAAGCAGTAGTATGGCATATTGCCGGCAAGGAGCTTTCTTCATTCCGCGAAAAAGCATCAACGAACTTGTCGTCGAGCTGATTCCCGGGAGCGCGGTCCGCGTGGGGTCCGTGGGGCCCCTGGGGTTCGACCCGACCGAGAAATACTCCCACGGCCTGGCCCATGGTCTGTCTGGTCGGGACAGCTCCGTCGGAACCTTTGCAGCCCCGCCTGGAGTTTCCGGCCTCTGGCTCTCGCTAGTCGGGAGCGACGCCCCCGGCCCGGCCGCACTCCCCGGCCTATCGCGCATCGGGATCACGACCACGACCACGATCACGGCGGCGAGAAATGACCTCCAAAACTGGGCGGCCCTGCCCGGCCCGCGGCTCGACCCTCGACGGGGTGACCGCATGGCCTGCCCTGGGCCTGCCGGAGCGGAGCGGCGGAGCGCAGCGCGGGGTGAAGATCCTCCCGACGTGTGAGCCGCGCCACGAGCCGCCCCGCCATGGCCCCGCCATGGCGCGCCAGGGCCAGGGGGGAGGGGGCTAACTCTCCCTACTCACGAAACGAACAGACAATCCGGCGCGGCCATTTCTCGGCGCGTGGGCATGCGACTGGAGGCCGGGGGGTGAGTCGCCCCCAGCAAACTGATTCCGAACACTGCTTCGTCTCGCTCGCACCCCTACGGACCGCCCCACGAGTGCGAGAGAGACAGAGCGACGGCTGCGGTGTCCCCGTCCTTCCCCTTGCCCTCCCTCCGCACAGTGGGCCAGAAGACCGGTGAAGGCGGCCAAAACTCTAGACGCGTTTTGAGCTCCAGAGTCGCTAAACAGGACTCGAACCGCAAGTGTGACCCCACCAATGGGTTCCTCGTTCGGAGAGCAATCCATTGGTGGGGTCACTCGTTCGGTTCGAGGCCTGTTTAGCGACTCTGGAGCTCAAAACGCGTCTAGAGTTTTGTCCGCCTCCACAGGTCTTCTGGCCCACTGTACTCCGTGGCGCTAGACGCTAGGTTGGTGACTCTGCTGATTCAGCGCGAACGGGTCGGACGGGCGTGGCGCCTCAGTCACCTGTTCTATGCTGTGTAAATGTGCAGCAATGTGCAGCACGCCCCTCCCCGCCGCCCCGCCCCACGCCGCCAGTGCAAAGTAACCATCGTCATCCGCTGAGCTACTCGCCAGCACGGCACTAACAGGATCTACACCTGCAGGAGCGTCCGTAAGAAGGGGGGGGGGGAGACAACAGCCGTGGGGCGAGTTACGCATCGCGAGAAAGTTCGGAGCGCAGTAAGTGCGAATATGAGGCCAACTGATTTAAATTTTAAAAATCATACTCATTTTTGGGGCTTTTCGCTAAGCTTTACGAAGGGTAGAATGGGTCCCAAAGGAGGGGTGCCAGTGACGCTTTTGCAATAATCATTTTTACGGAGTGAAATTTGTTGGGCGCCACCGGGACACTACACGGGTAGCGCAGTAGCGCCCCGCGCCCCGACAGGTTAGGACAGCTCGGTGTCTCGTCGCGCCTAGCCGCCTAGCTGGGGCGTGCTAGGGCTTCCTGCTGCACCCGCTGCCCGCTGCGCGCCCAGGAGACCCATTCCGAGAGTCGTTTTCGTCGCCCCGTCTCTCTCCCTCTCCCCCATACGGGACGACCTGCGAGAGCGAGAGAGACGGAGCGACGAAAACGACTCTCGGAATCAGTCTGCAGGCTCGTGGCGCTGCCGGGGGAGGGGGCAGTCGAGCCGCAGCAGTCACCTTCTAGGGTAGACAGGCCCTGCCAATATGTTCCCAATGCTCCCCCCAGAGCCCCCGAGCCCAGAGCGCCTGTCGTTCCGTGCATAGGCAGGCCCGCGACGCACGGCTGTCGTGCCTCCCAGGGGCTGCCTACTCCGCCCCTGCCGGCCAAAGCCAGTTCCGTCGATGCACAACCCCGCGGGGAAGGCTTCCATTCGGATTGCCAATTTACCGGAGTTCCAGCCCGAATTATCTTCTTGCTTTTTGTTTTATTTTCGTAGTGATATGAAGGGGAGAGCAGTAATGGGTGAACGAATGTCCCGCATGCCGAGTCGCCCATTTCTCCAAAGTATCCCATTTCTCGGCTCTAAAGAGACGGGATTCGGGAGTTTTGTTTACCGCGAGAGGTAATGTGCAAACAAAATAAATCAAACTAGGTATTTTTTTGCTCAACATCGACAGCAAATCCAAACCTACCTGAGGTGAGCTGGTGTACGGCCATCTTGACGGTGCTGAAGTTGCCGGCGCCCAGGTCGCCGCGCAGGCGGTACAGGCCGACCCGCTTGCCCAGGGACACCTCCTGCCGCCAGCGCCGGTCATGGTGCAGCTGGAGGGTGAGCCGCTCGTACGGCGTGCTGCCCCCGCACTCTGCTCCTGGAACAAAGCCGGCCGGTCGCGGTTGGAGATGCCTTTATGTTTGGTTTCGTCTTTGTGGGGCACTGCACAGTAAGGTCATATGGAAGCTAGGTCGGCGCAACCGAGATGGGACACCGGGCAAGCCGGCAGGCAGGCTGGCAGGCAGGTAGGCGGTCCTCCGCTGCACCCGGCGACGGATTTGGGATCTCGGTTGCGCCGACCTATCTTCCATATGACCTTACTGCACAGTGGGCCAGAAGACCGGTGGAGGCGGCCAAAACTCTAGACGCGTTCAGAGCCCCAGGGTCGCTAAATAGGACTCGAACCGAACGTCCGACCCCACCAATGGATTGCTCTCCGAACGAGAAATCCATTGGTGGGGTCATACGTTCGGTTCGAGTCCCATACAGCGACTCTAGAGCTCAAAAGGTGTCTTAAGTTTTGACCGCCTCCACCGGTCTTCTGGCCCACTGAGCGCTGGCGGCTTAATTTGAGGCTGACGGGCACGTCCGTCGGGCACCTTTGCTGCCGCCGAACAGCGCCGCGCTCAGCGAGGTCCTCCTCCCCGGCGGCCTGGGCGGCCTGGGCACGGGCTGGTAGGGCCGCACGATGTTGGGGTAGCGCGTGCGCGGGTCGCCGTTGGACACGAACGTGACGCACGAGTGCATGACGGCGGCCTGCTTGGCGGCCTCCTTGACGGCCTCCTTCGCGGCGGCCTGCTGCTGCTTGGCCGCGGCGCGCGCGGCACGGCGCCGTCACGGCGCGGCGACCGACGCGTGGCAGCATGGGGCTGGACGCTAGGCTCGCACTGGTGCGTCGTCGCACGCCTGCACCTCGACCACCTCGACCTTCTCGACCACCTCGACTACTTCGACTGCGCCAGGTGGCCGCCTCCGTGCCGCACCAACACCCTTACATCCTACAGCGCCGTGACAAATTAAAAGTGACATCGAGCTGGCGTTGAAGCGGGGGGGGGGGGGGGGGGGGGGAGAGGCGGAAGTGGTTCGTCCTCATCAGAAAAATAAAGCTGACGCGGTCCCGGGGGTGCTTTGCCATGGCCATGCCGCCGCCGGCTCTGGACGCTCCGGGAAGGAAGAGGGCGACGTGGACGACGAGGACGACGAGGACGACGAGGACGACGAGGACGACGAAGACGACGGGCACCCTCCACGGAGGTGGCATCCCCCAATCTGCATCGACGTGGACGTGTGACGTGCAACAAGGGGCTTTAATTTGCTGAGTGGTCCCCGTGGGTGGGCGTCGCTGGCGGGGCTGGCGGGGCAGTGCCGGCACACAGGTGGGGCCGTAACCCGTAACTAGTTAGAGGCCAAGCCGCGGGCTATGGGTCCCCTGGCGCAATTGGAGAGTATTCATCAGCGAGGAGTCCCGTCGGCCCGTCTCTCTCGCACCCATACGGGACGACCCACGTGTGCGAGAGGGAGAGAGAGAGAGCGCTCCCTCTCGGAATGAGTCTGCCGGTCCGGGCCGTCCGGGCCTGGCGGCGGGGCCAAGGGCGGGCAAGGGCGGTGGGGACGCGGCGTGACGTCAGACGCCCCGCCCAGCAAGCGAGGCACAGTGGGCCAGAAGACCGGCCTGGCGGCGGGGCCAAGGGCGGGCAAGGGCGGTGGGGACGCGGCGTGACGTCAGACGCCCCGCCCAGCAAGCGAGGCACAGTGGGCCAGAAGACCGGCCTGGCGGCGGGGCCAAGGGCGGGCAAGGGCGGGCAAGGGCGGTGGGGACGCGGCGTGACGTCAGACGCCCCGCCCAGCAAGCGAGGCACAGTGGGCCAGAAGACCGGCCTGGCGGCGGGGCCAAGGGCGGGCAAGGGCGGTGGGGACGCGGCGTGACGTCAGACGCCCCGCCCAGCAAGCGAGGCACAGTGGGCCAGAAGACCGGCCTGGCGGCGGGGCCAAGGGCGGGCAAGGGCGGTGGGGACGCGGCGTGACGTCAGACGCCCCGCCCAGCAAGCGAGGCACAGTGGGCCAGAAGACCGGCCTGGCGGCGGGGCCAAGGGCGGGCAAGGGCGGTGGGGACGCGGCGTGACGTCAGACGCCCCGCCCAGCAAGCGAGGCACAGTGGGCCAGAAGACCGGCCTGGCGGCGGGGCCAAGGGCGGGCAAGGGCGGTGGGGACGCGGCGTGACGTCAGACGCCCCGCCCAGCAAGCGAGGCACAGTGGGCCAGAAGACCGGCCTGGCGGCGGGGCCAAGGGCGGGCAAGGGCGGTGGGGACGCGGCGTGACGTCAGACGCCCCGCCCAGCAAGCGAGGCACAGTGGGCCAGAAGACCGGCCTGGCGGCGGGGCCAAGGGCGGGCAAGGGCGGTGGGGACGCGGCGTGACGTCAGACGCCCCGCCCAGCAAGCGAGGCACAGTGGGCCAGAAGACCGGCCTGGCGGCGGGGCCAAGGGCGGGCAAGGGCGGTGGGGACGCGGCGTGACGTCAGACGCCCCGCCCAGCAAGCGAGGCACAGTGGGCCAGAAGACCGGCCTGGCGGCGGGGCCAAGGGCGGGCAAGGGCGGTGGGGACGCGGCGTGACGTCAGACGCCCCGCCCAGCAAGCGAGGCACAGTGGGCCAGAAGACCGGCCTGGCGGCGGGGCCAAGGGCGGGCAAGGGCGGTGGGGACGCGGCGTGACGTCAGACGCCCCGCCCAGCAAGCGAGGCACAGTGGGCCAGAAGACCGGCCTGGCGGCGGGGCCAAGGGCGGGCAAGGGCGGTGGGGACGCGGCGTGACGTCAGACGCCCCGCCCAGCAAGCGAGGCACAGTGGGCCAGAAGACCGGCCTGGCGGCGGGGCCAAGGGCGGGCAAGGGCGGTGGGGACGCGGCGTGACGTCAGACGCCCCGCCCAGCAAGCGAGGCACAGTGGGCCAGAAGACCGGCCTGGCGGCGGGGCCAAGGGCGGGCAAGGGCGGTGGGGACGCGGCGTGACGTCAGACGCCCCGCCCAGCAAGCGAGGCACAGTGGGCCAGAAGACCGGCCTGGCGGCGGGGCCAAGGGCGGGCAAGGGCGGTGGGGACGCGGCGTGACGTCAGACGCCCCGCCCAGCAAGCGAGGCACAGTGGGCCAGAAGACCGGCCTGGCGGCGGGGCCAAGGGCGGGCAAGGGCGGTGGGGACGCGGCGTGACGTCAGACGCCCCGCCCAGCAAGCGAGGCACAGTGGGCCAGAAGACCGGCCTGGCGGCGGGGCCAAGGGCGGGCAAGGGCGGTGGGGACGCGGCGTGACGTCAGACGCCCCGCCCAGCAAGCGAGGCACAGTGGGCCAGAAGACCGGCCTGGCGGCGGGGCCAAGGGCGGGCAAGGGCGGTGGGGACGCGGCGTGACGTCAGACGCCCCGCCCAGCAAGCGAGGCACAGTGGGCCAGAAGACCGGCCTGGCGGCGGGGCCAAGGGCGGGCAAGGGCGGTGGGGACGCGGCGTGACGTCAGACGCCCCGCCCAGCAAGCGAGGCACAGTGGGCCAGAAGACCGGCCTGGCGGCGGGGCCAAGGGCGGGCAAGGGCGGTGGGGACGCGGCGTGACGTCAGACGCCCCGCCCAGCAAGCGAGGCACAGTGGGCCAGAAGACCGGCCTGGCGGCGGGGCCAAGGGCGGGCAAGGGCGGTGGGGACGCGGCGTGACGTCAGACGCCCCGCCCAGCAAGCGAGGCACAGTGGGCCAGAAGACCGGCCTGGCGGCGGGGCCAAGGGCGGGCAAGGGCGGTGGGGACGCGGCGTGACGTCAGACGCCCCGCCCAGCAAGCGAGGCACAGTGGGCCAGAAGACCGGCCTGGCGGCGGGGCCAAGGGCGGGCAAGGGCGGTGGGGACGCGGCGTGACGTCAGACGCCCCGCCCAGCAAGCGAGGCACAGTGGGCCAGAAGACCGGCCTGGCGGCGGGGCCAAGGGCGGGCAAGGGCGGTGGGGACGCGGCGTGACGTCAGACGCCCCGCCCAGCAAGCGAGGCACAGTGGGCCAGAAGACCGGCCTGGCGGCGGGGCCAAGGGCGGGCAAGGGCGGTGGGGACGCGGCGTGACGTCAGACGCCCCGCCCAGCAAGCGAGGCACAGTGGGCCAGAAGACCGGCCTGGCGGCGGGGCCAAGGGCGGGCAAGGGCGGTGGGGACGCGGCGTGACGTCAGACGCCCCGCCCAGCAAGCGAGGCACAGTGGGCCAGAAGACCGGCCTGGCGGCGGGGCCAAGGGCGGGCAAGGGCGGTGGGGACGCGGCGTGACGTCAGACGCCCCGCCCAGCAAGCGAGGCACAGTGGGCCAGAAGACCGGCCTGGCGGCGGGGCCAAGGGCGGGCAAGGGCGGTGGGGACGCGGCGTGACGTCAGACGCCCCGCCCAGCAAGCGAGGCACAGTGGGCCAGAAGACCGGCCTGGCGGCGGGGCCAAGGGCGGGCAAGGGCGGTGGGGACGCGGCGTGACGTCAGACGCCCCGCCCAGCAAGCGAGGCACAGTGGGCCAGAAGACCGGCCTGGCGGCGGGGCCAAGGGCGGGCAAGGGCGGTGGGGACGCGGCGTGACGTCAGACGCCCCGCCCAGCAAGCGAGGCACAGTGGGCCAGAAGACCGGCCTGGCGGCGGGGCCAAGGGCGGGCAAGGGCGGTGGGGACGCGGCGTGACGTCAGACGCCCCGCCCAGCAAGCGAGGCACAGTGGGCCAGAAGACCGGCCTGGCGGCGGGGCCAAGGGCGGGCAAGGGCGGTGGGGACGCGGCGTGACGTCAGACGCCCCGCCCAGCAAGCGAGGCACAGTGGGCCAGAAGACCGGCCTGGCGGCGGGGCCAAGGGCGGGCAAGGGCGGTGGGGACGCGGCGTGACGTCAGACGCCCCGCCCAGCAAGCGAGGCACAGTGGGCCAGAAGACCGGCCTGGCGGCGGGGCCAAGGGCGGGCAAGGGCGGTGGGGACGCGGCGTGACGTCAGACGCCCCGCCCAGCAAGCGAGGCACAGTGGGCCAGAAGACCGGCCTGGCGGCGGGGCCAAGGGCGGGCAAGGGCGGTGGGGACGCGGCGTGACGTCAGACGCCCCGCCCAGCAAGCGAGGCACAGTGGGCCAGAAGACCGGCCTGGCGGCGGGGCCAAGGGCGGGCAAGGGCGGTGGGGACGCGGCGTGACGTCAGACGCCCCGCCCAGCAAGCGAGGCACAGTGGGCCAGAAGACCGGCCTGGCGGCGGGGCCAAGGGCGGGCAAGGGCGGTGGGGACGCGGCGTGACGTCAGACGCCCCGCCCAGCAAGCGAGGCACAGTGGGCCAGAAGACCGGCCTGGCGGCGGGGCCAAGGGCGGGCAAGGGCGGTGGGGACGCGGCGTGACGTCAGACGCCCCGCCCAGCAAGCGAGGCACAGTGGGCCAGAAGACCGGCCTGGCGGCGGGGCAGGGCGGGCAGGGCGGTGGGACGCGGCGTGACGTCAGCGCCCCGCCCAGCAAGCGAGGCACAGTGGGCCAGAAGACCGGCCTGGCGGCGGCGGCAACAGGAGGGCGGGCAAGGGCGGTGGGGACGCGGCGTGACGTCAGACGCCCCGCCAGCAAGCGAGGCACAGTGGCCAGAAGACCGGCCTGGCGGCGGGACCAAGGGCTGGGAAATGGCGGTGGACGCGGCGTGACGTCAGACGCCCCGCCCAGCAACGAGGCACAGGGGCCAGAAGACCGGCCTGCGGCGGGGCCAAGGGGGCAAGGGCGGTGGGACGAGGCGTGACGTCGACGCCCCGCCAGCAAGCGAGGCACAGTGGCCAGAAGACCGGCCTGGCGAGCGGGGCCAAGGGCGGGCAAGGGCGTGGGGACGCGGCGTGACGTCAGACGCCCCGCCCAGCAAGCGAGGCACAGTGGGCCAGAAGACCGGCCTGGCGGCGGGGCCAAGGGCGGGCAAGGGCGGTGGGGACGCGGCGTGACGTCAGACGCCCCGCCCCAGCAAGCGAGGCAGCGAGCGTAGCGAGGACCGGCAGCCACCACACCACTAAAGCCGAACGACTCGGCAGTTCCAGCCACGCTTCAGCGTGCTTCAGGCCCCATCACGGCGGATCAAGGATCAACCTGGCCTCCAACAGGGCAGGGGCGGATCTAAGATTTTTCAAAGGAGGGGGTTTTCATTTTTGCCTACTAACAGGGGCAATGAAGTGCTGGTTGCCTGCCAGGCGGCCTATCTCGTACGCGAAGTGTGTGTGTGTGTGGGGGGGGGATAACCGCCTTCACTCCCCTTAAATTTTCGCCTGCAACACGCTGCAACATAGAGGCGGCGCACCACTGCGGTGGTGTTGTGGCGTATACTGACCTGACGACGGTACGACTTGGCTGGGCAGGGAGTGCACCCTGGCAGCGGGCATGTTAGCCCCGGTGACCATTCAGCGTCAGGGACTCCATCACCTGCAACAGGAAGCGGCGTGAACGAACTGCGGAGGGAGCCGCACTGCGGGGGAATCAATCCCGGCGCCGAAATTAGGAAATTATTGGTCAGGCGACGTTTATCTGCAGAGTAATCTGGTACGTGGATTCCGTGCCGACGGCGGCGGCTTGGCGGCTCGGCGGCCAAGTCATTTCGCGACGGCTAGGGACTCCGGGGCCCGGCCAGCCCGTCAGCGCGGCTCATGAATGAGCTAAGTGAAACGGAGTTCTTTGCCGAGTGCATGATCTCGCGCGCGGCCGCGCCGTGTCCGGTCTGCGGACTGATTCCGAGAGTCGTTTTCGTCGCTCTGTCTCTCTCGCGCCTATGCGGGAGCCCTTTGGAGTGCGAGAGAGACAGAGCGACGAAAACGACTCTCGGAATCCGTCCGCCGCCACCACTACTGGAAACGCAAAGGCCGCCGCGCCGCAGTCATTTCGCAGAAGCCGCGGCGGAGGGAGGCCTTCGGCCGCTTCGCCACGCCACTGCATTTCAACACCCCGCCCCGCCGTCCGTGCAGTGTGCCGCCCAGTCCGTGAGTCCGTGCAGCCCGACTCGGCGAAATGCCGCCAAACGAACCGCTCATTACCCCGCCGATGAAATGAAACATGAAACGCGGCGCAGGCGGTGGCGCGCAGAATCCAGAACCGGCGCGGCGTCGTTTTTAAAATTCAAAATTTAATATCTCCTCCTTTTATTGCCACATGCATTATGCACGGCGCTGTCGCCACCGCTGCGAAATGCGAATCTGTTTTGTTATGACGCTATGCGGGCGCGCGCGAGAGAGAGACAGAGACAGAGAGACTTATCGGGAAAATGGGAATCCACGCGAGGCCGCCGAGAGATCGGTACGGGTCGGGGAGGGGGCAGGGAGGGGGCGGGGAGGGGCGACGAGGCTCTGGTCGCATCCGCCGGGGGCGTGCCGTATCATAAAAAAGATATAACTGCTGGAAGAAACTTAGTCACCAACAACAAAAACAACGCCCACGCGGCGGCGTCGCCCCCGCGCCCCCGCGTCCCCGCGCGCACAGGCACTTTTCGTCGGGGCTCACGGCGCGCGGCTCACGCGACATCTTCGATCTCCGCGCCGCGTTTAACGATGCATGCTGCGACGGCACCGCGGCACCCCGGCGGCCACCTCGGCGGCCACCTCGGCGGCACGTCGGCAGTTTGAAACCAAAGGGCCCCCAGATTCCAGGGCCGTCTGAACCCGAGTCGGGGAGCCAAGCGGCAAACAACACGCCGAGAGCGGACCGCGAAACGAGCCTCGCCCGCCGAAGTTTCGCGACCGTGGCGGCGACAGTGGCGGATCCAGAGCCGGCCCGAGGGAGGGAAGGGCAAAGTTGCACTTTCTGCCTGCTACAACGGGCAAAGTGTGTATTTTTGCATACCTTTCAGGCCGCTAGGGGCCAGGAGGGGTTCAGATGTCCTTTTGCCCTCCCCCCACTGGATCCGCGCCTAAGTGGCGGTTGCCTGGGGAAGGCCTCGAGGGAGAGAGGGGAGGGGGAGGCCTGGTTGAGGGCCTCGGTGAGTGCCCCGGCACGCCGCCGCCCCCCAGGCCCTGCAGGCCCTGTTGGCATGCTTGAAAGTGAGGCGTCTCCTCCGGGCCTGCACTGCCAAGGCCCTGCAGGCCCTGTATTGGCATGCTTGAAAGTGAGGCGTCTCCTCCGGGCCTGCACTGCCAAGGCCCTGCAGGCCCTGTATTGGCATGCTTGAAAGTGAGGCGTCTCCTCCGGGCCTGCACTGCCAAGGCCCTGCAGGCCCTGTATTGGCATGCTTGAAAGTGAGGCGTCTCCTCCGGGCCTGCACTGCCAAGGCCCTGCAGGCCCTGTATTGGCATGCTTGAAAGTGAGGCGTCTCCTCCGGGCCTGCACTGCCAAGGCCCTGCAGGCCCTGTATTGGCATGCTTGAAAGTGAGGCGTCTCCTCCGGGCCTGCACTGCCAAGGCCCTGCAGGCCCTGTATTGGCATGCTTGAAAGTGAGGCGTCTCCTCCGGGCCTGCACTGCCAAGGCCCTGCAGGCCCTGTATTGGCATGCTTGAAAGTGAGGCGTCTCCTCCGGGCCTGCACTGCCAAGGCCCTGCAGGCCCTGTATTGGCATGCTTGAAAGTGAGGCGTCTCCTCCGGGCCTGCACTGCCAAGGCCCTGCAGGCCCTGTATTGGCATGCTTGAAAGTGAGGCGTCTCCTCCGGGCCTGCACTGCCAAGGCCCTGCAGGCCCTGTATTGGCATGCTTGAAAGTGAGGCGTCTCCTCCGGGCCTGCACTGCCAAGGCCCTGCAGGCCCTGTATTGGCATGCTTGAAAGTGAGGCGTCTCCTCCGGGCCTGCACTGCCAAGGCCCTGCAGGCCCTGTATTGGCATGCTTGAAAGTGAGGCGTCTCCTCCGGGCCTGCACTGCCAAGGCCCTGCAGGCCCTGTATTGGCATGCTTGAAAGTGAGGCGTCTCCTCCGGGCCTGCACTGCCAAGGCCCTGCAGGCCCTGTATTGGCATGCTTGAAAGTGAGGCGTCTCCTCCGGGCCTGCACTGCCAAGGCCCTGCAGGCCCTGTATTGGCATGCTTGAAAGTGAGGCGTCTCCTCCGGGCCTGCACTGCCAAGGCCCTGCAGGCCCTGTATTGGCATGCTTGAAAGTGAGGCGTCTCCTCCGGGCCTGCACTGCCAAGGCCCTGCAGGCCCTGTATTGGCATGCTTGAAAGTGAGGCGTCTCCTCCGGGCCTGCACTGCCAAGGCCCTGCAGGCCCTGTATTGGCATGCTTGAAAGTGAGGCGTCTCCTCCGGGCCTGCACTGCCAAGGCCCTGCAGGCCCTGTATTGGCATGCTTGAAAGTGAGGCGTCTCCTCCGGGCCTGCACTGCCAAGGCCCTGCAGGCCCTGTATTGGCATGCTTGAAAGTGAGGCGTCTCCTCCGGGCCTGCACTGCCAAGGCCCTGCAGGCCCTGTATTGGCATGCTTGAAAGTGAGGCGTCTCCTCCGGGCCTGCACTGCCAAGGCCCTGCAGGCCCTGTATTGGCATGCTTGAAAGTGAGGCGTCTCCTCCGGGCCTGCACTGCCAAGGCCCTGCAGGCCCTGTATTGGCATGCTTGAAAGTGAGGCGTCTCCTCCGGGCCTGCACTGCCAAGGCCCTGCAGGCCCTGTATTGGCATGCTTGAAAGTGAGGCGTCTCCTCCGGGCCTGCACTGCCAAGGCCCTGCAGGCCCTGTATTGGCATGCTTGAAAGTGAGGCGTCTCCTCCGGGCCTGCACTGCCAAGGCCCTGCAGGCCCTGTATTGGCATGCTTGAAAGTGAGGCGTCTCCTCCGGGCCTGCACTGCCAAGGCACTGCAGCGCTGCACCGCTCGGGCCCTCGCCACATCCATCCGGCACGCCAGCGCCCAAACCAGCGCAAAACAAATTTCGCCCGGTGCGCGCGTGCCTCGGAGTGCTTGAGGGGTCGCAGAGAGGACGGCGCGCCGCGCGGCCGAGCCCTCCGCTTATTTTAATCAATATGACTGTGTACCGCACCGACTGGCCTCTTCGGCGTGCGCCCCCGTTCTCACCACCAGGCGGCTGTCACGGCTGGCATGGGTAGCGCGCGTAGCGCCGCCTTGTGGTGATGTACGACTCTTGGGGACTTGGGCCCAAGCACGCGCAGAAAGACAGACAGACAGACAGACAGACAGACAGACAGACAGACAGACAGACAGACAGACAGACAGACAGACAGACAGACAGGCAGACAGACAGACAGACAGACAGACAGACAGACAGACAGACAGACAGACAGACAGATAGACAGGCAGACAGGCAGACGAAATGCCAAACAGAGCGACGGGCAGACAGCAGACGGCCGGGCGGGCGGACACGTGTGCGCCGTGTGCGCAGTGCCGGGGGCGCCGAGGCGGCGGCGGGCGTAGAAACCATGTTGTCGGCGGGGTGGCCGGTTCGCCCCGCCCTGCCCCGCCCAGTGTAGTGCCCCGGGCGGGGTGGTGCTGGTGGTGCGGTCCGGTCCCGATACTACACACGCCGCTAATTATGCAGCACGGCGGCAAGGCGGCAAGGCAGGCTGGCAGCACCGCGAGGCTCGGCGGCCCTCTAGGCGGCCCTGGCCCTGACCCTGGCCCTGTCCAGCAGCCTTGCCGTCGGCCTCGCCTTCAGCCGGCCCGCCTTTTGACGCCTTTCACCAGTGCGGCAGCCTTTTCGCCGCTTTTGACGCATTTCGCCGTCCTTGTCCTTCGGCGTCCTTTTATCGCCGCCCTGCCGCTGGGTGGCTTCGCTTTCGATTCCCTGCGAGGCACACACACAGAGACAGACAGAAAGACAGACACACAGACAGACACAGTCAGAGCAAATATGCCACTGGCCCCGCTTTGCTCTCTGGCTCACAGTGGTGTGGTTACCCATCGCCGGCGGCTTTTCATGCGGGCCAATCAAACGGCTTCTCAGCCCCCCTCTCCCCAGTCCCCGCATGATATTCTCATTACGACTTGTCCAGCCCGTCCCGCCCGTCCCGCAGGGAGAGAGAGACATGTCGGTTGCCCGATGCAGAAAAAAATTTATCAAAATTCACAAGACACTTTTTAACCATATTTCATCATCAAAATCACGGTTCAAAGTTCTACCACATTGCAAAGTCTCATCAAAATCCTATAGAAAATTTGCATAAATGGCATCACAGATTAAATCTCGGCGAGGCTGAATCTGGGGGGCTCCTTTGTGCCGAAAAAAACGTACCAATGGTAATAAAAATAAGAATGAGTTATTCCGGGTTTCCGGGTTTCGCTACTCGGTGTGGCCTTCCTTGACCGCCGCCGCGGCTCCAGCGCCTCCAGCCCTCGGCCGGGCCAGGCCGGGCCAGGCACAGCGTCGATCACTGCGACGAACAAACTCTGCCGCATCGGCAGCCGCGGGGCCCGGCCGCCCCCAGCTCCTGCCCCCCGGGGGGGGGGGGCGCCCCCAGGACCGGAAGTAGCTTGTGTCGGTGGAGGGGGAACGGGGCACGGGGGTGACGGCCGGTGACGGCCTTGTTGCGTGTGTCGCCGTCACGCCGTGACGACTGTGCCGCGTGTGGCGTGACTGGAGATGTGCGTCGGGAAAACGCTATCGCCGCAAAGGCCGCCATGGCCATGGCCATGCCGCCGTTTCCTCGGCCAGCTCGGCCTCCTCGCGCAGGAGGCCAAAACTCGGGACGCGTTTTGAGCTCCAGAGTCGCGAACCAGGACTCGAACCGAACGTGTGACCCCGCCGATGGATTCCTCGTTTGGAGAGCAATCCATAGGTGGGGTCACACGTTGGGTTCTAGTCCCATTTAGCGACTCTGGAGCTCAAAACGCGTCCGGGACTTTGAGCGCCTCCGCCGAGTGTAGCGCCCGGCGGCACGGCGGTAGGCAACACGGCCGGCATGGCGGCGCGGCGGCACGGCATTCGGGCCCGCTCGGGCGCTCCCGGCCGGCCGCACGGGGCTTCGTCGCTGTCTCTCTCGCACTCATGGGGCGTTCCGCGTGGGGTGCGAGAGAGACAGAGCACTGTGCGGAGTCAGCCCGTCGGGTTCGCTGGTCGGCCGACCGGCCGGCCGGCAGGCAGGCAGGCGTCGCGTTGCAGGAAAACTTTACTGATGGAGATTACGGGTGCAGGAAAGGGTGTCGTATTTCGCGCGGCGCTTTGTTTCGCGCGAGCCGGCGAAAGAGATGGAAATATCCAATTAAGGAGAAATAATTCACCGACGCGGACAACCGAAAGGCCAAACGCCGACCGCAACAATGAAACAATCGATTCTCCTAATCCGTCTGTACTCTTCGCCGGTCGCGGACCCTGCCGGGTGGAGGCCTGCCGAGGACGTGGAGGCTGCGTCCTCGAGGACGACCCGTAGCGACTAGAAGGAGAGGGAGGGGAGACACTGTTAGAAATATGCCGGAAGGGGAGGAGGCGTGGAAAAGGACGTGTCTGCGTGCGCCGGCCGCGGCGGCGCGGCGCGGCCCCGCCGGGCTGGTCGCCGTTTTATTTGCATTTTAACTAGATGCTGAGGGTCAGGCAGCCGGGTGGAGCGTGATATCGGACCTTTCGCTGGCACACGCTGCACGCCACGCGGCACACCACGCCCTGGCCGCGGAGGCCGGGCAGTGCCGCTTTAAGGCCGCCGTCCTGTCCCTCCAGTCCGCGGACCGCGGTCCGCGCCGAGCGTGGACGCCACGGGCACGCTCCTGGCCTCCTCCGAGCGGACTGGCGGCGTCCCGGCCTCGTCTGCCGCGGTGTCACCGACGCTCAGGTGATAATGCGGGGGCGTGGCGGGGCGTTGCGGGCTGACACCTTTGGCGGCGGCGCGTCGCACGCGGCGCCGGCCTCTGCTGCGCGCCACGCCGCCCCCGCCCCGCCCTGCCTCACCGCGCCCCGCCCCGCCCCGCCCCGCCCTGCCTCACCGCGCCCCGCCCCGCCGCGCCGCCGAACGGCAAAGCGAGCCGGCGGGACGATAATAGGCCAATCAGCGACACTGATATTTCTTTGCCCGCTGTACTGTACTCTGTTCACCTCTGGCACGACGGTGGAACTCGAGGACCCGGCGACCGGCGATGCCGGCGGTGCAGAAAGGTACACTCCGTCGACCTCTCCAGCGCGCTGCCGGCCAGCAGCAGGTACTACTCCGTGGAGTCCGTGGAGTTGGCGGAGTCCGCGTTGCGGCCGGTCCACAGGGCCCAGGCTGCCGACCGGGCCGGGCCGGCGTGGCCCTGCGAGACTCAACGTCCAATCAGCGCAGAGTGGTTTGAATTGAGCGAGGGAGGGAAGAGGGAAGGGACGCCCCGTCGGTCGCGCGCAAAGTCACGCGCAAAGTCACGCGCAAAGTCACGCGCAAAGTCACGCGCAAAGTCACGCGCAAAGTCACGCCCAGCGCCGCGCCCCGAAGGACCCAAGGACCGAATCTGCGGAAACGGGACGGAACCGAACCGATGATCGGATTGACCGCGGCGGACCGGGTTTTTCACCGGTTTCCGGTCGACCTGGAAGCAATTCAAGAACGAAAATGTGTCTGCGTGAGCGTGACTTTAAGCGTGCCCCCGTCAGGGTGCGGCCCTACTGCACGCGCGCACGTCGCGGTGTGAGTGCGCGTGCGTGCGTGCGCGATCGTGGACGCAATCTCTCCCTTCTCCAACGTGCCCGCCGCTTTGTTTTGATTGCTTGATAGTTATTGGATAACGGTGATAAATTGATGGCCGTATGGACGTATTGAGTGTCACTGCAGAGTCGCGGGCGCTTCTATCCCCCTCTCCCCCTCCCCCTCCCTCACACACACATACACACACAAACGCACACACACGCACACACACACACACATATATATACACACACACACGGCGATAGGCTGTTAGTTATGGGGCTGGCCAGCGGTAAATTAGTTGCTGTGACTTGGCAACGCTTGGCAACGACCTGCCGCTCTGGAGGTGGTCGGTCGGTGTATGTCGTTACTGTGGGACGGGACAAGCGCGGATCCAGGGGGGAGGGGGAGGGGTGGACGGACGAGGCTCTAGACGCGCCGCTGGGACGGCACAGCATGGGCCATGGGCAGCCATGGGCCCCAAGTCCGCTGGTGGTGGCGCAGTATACAGTGTACCTGGGGAATCGTATAACAATGCATAGCGGCCGGACTGGGCTGGCCGGCGCGGCATGGCGTTGACGTCAGACAGGCCGTCGGGGCGCTGGCGATGCCATGGCGATGCTGAGGGCCTCGCTCCGTCACGCCCGGCCCGGCCCGGCCCTGCAGGCTGATCCCGAGAGTCGTTTTCGTCGCTCTGTCTCTCTCGCACTCGGAGCCTCATTCGGGAGACTCCATGGGCGCGAGAGAGACAGAGCGACAAAAACGACTCCGTCTGCCGGCCCGCGATAGGACCATAACCGTGCTGGGCTTCGTCGGCCTCTCCTTTCACACCCACCCCCAGCGACTTGACGACCGGCAGCGCGGCAGCCTGATTCCGAGCGTCGTCCCCGTCACCCCACAGTGGGCCAGAAGACCGGTGGAGGCGGCCAAAACTCTAGACGCGTTTTGAGCTCCAGAGTCGCTAAACAGGACTCGAACCGAACGTGTGACCCCATCTATGGATTGCTCCTCGAACGAGGAATCCATTGGGGGGTCACACGTTCGGTCCGAGTCCCATTTAGTGACTCTGGAGCTCAAAACGCGTGTAGAGTTTTGGCCGCCTCCACTGGTCTTCTGGCCCACTGTGCGTCGCCCCGTCCCTCTCGCACTGACGGAGCGTCCCGAGCGGTCCCGTAAAGGTGCGAGAGAGGCAGAGGACCAAGCCTCGGGATCGGCGTGCTGCCTCGCCCGAGTCCTAACCTAACAAGCCTCGGCAGAAGGAACAGGGAGAGGAAACAGGGTGATTCCATGTTAAGATCGCACACTTCCCGACTTCGATGTCTCCGATTTCGCTCATATTCGGTGAATCGTCACCAATTAGTGTATAGATGACTCGTGCATAACGGTTTTGATCAGAAATGGACCGTTCCGGAGATCTCGATACGTGATCTTTTTTGGTTATTAAAAAACACGCGGTGCACTGTGACAGAAAATCACCCATAACTCGGCCATTTTTGAAGATATCGCAAATCCGAGGCCAGATTTAGAAAGAGCATAAAATTTTGCATATGATTGGCCACTTTTTAGGTCGATAGGTCAATATTAGTTTTTACACCTTTTCTTAACATTACTAAAAACTTTCATGAGCTACCCCCAAAATACCTATGTTTCGATTTGGCTCATATTTGGTTTATGGGGCCTCTATACCAAGTGGAAAAACCCCTTAAAATATTGCGACTCGTTTTGTCTTCGTTTAGCCGTGGTAAGGTGAAACGTTCTACAACGCACCAGAAAATCACGTTTTTTTTCGCGTTTTGTCGCGTTTTGGCAATCGCGGACGGCCCCGCCTCATTCAAATCTCACGCGGTGAGTGGGAAATGCAGTTACCGCTTGCATCTGGACCTCTCAGAAGCCAGTAAATGTATTTGGTGGAACTTTCGGGCCGAGTTGCGGTCACCTCAGGTATAGATTTTAGCCCCTCGGCCTGAAATCACGCATTTTTGCATGATTTATTGCCACGGGGCTCAAGTGGGGCTCTAATGGGGCTCGAGCGGGGCTTAGGTCGGGGCTCAACCTGGGCTGTGGATATTGGGGCTTCGGTCCGGGCTCGAATGGGGCTCAGGTCCAGGCTCAGACCATTGGTGCTCAAACGGGACGGGGCTCATGTCCTGTATACCGATGAATGGTGCCTATTCTTGGTACTAGTGTGTTCATTTCTGACTTACGCGAACGAGTAGAAAGGCCCAGGTGTACGCATCCAGTCAAAGGAACCATTTTTTTGTGCATTTATTAAACATTAACACTAGAAAGGCCAGGTTTCTGGATAACCTTTATGGGCCAAGTGGGTCGTTTTGAGCCATAGGTGTTTCTAGCGGTTTTACTACATTTTAGTTATGGTTTTTGGTTGAAATAGTAATGTTTCTTGTTTCGTAAGTCGGGGTTAAAAGGTTAAAAACGGTTAAAAACGTAGAAATTCCGTTTGTATTGGTATCTCTCGCCTACTTGCATAGCTGAGGATGGATAGACGTCTTAACATTTGCATTAGCATATGCTGAATCGCATGGAATCAACTTGTACGTCATCTGACAAAATGTTTGGGAAACTGACCACCATGAAAATATTTTTAGCTTCAGGCAAAAAAAAAAAAAAAACTCCACCGTAGCCTACCTACAAGAGAAATCCACTTTATGAAAGGCTTTTTTGCAAGTTCTGAACTTAACCTCCACCGGATCTCGTTCTGGTCCTGGTTATTTTGAAACAAAGGACAGGTAAACCCTTCAAAGCTGCTGCCTTTGTCACAGAACTGATTTACTTCCTGCGGCCAGAAGGGTCGATTTAAGGGGCGGGGAAGGGGGGGGGGCATCTCGAGTCAAAAGTCGCTAGGACGCATCGTTTGGCGGGAAAATTGGTTCAAAATAACCGAAATAGCAGAAAAATTGATTAATTTGACCCAATTTTCCCGGCAAACGATGCGTCCTGGCGATTTTTGACCTAACATGAATCTCCTCTAAATTGACCCTCCTCATCTCAGGAAGCAAGTGCAAAAAAAATCCATCTTCATTTTAAGAAACTAGTTTGTGAAGCAGTGTAAAGATATTTTTTCCTCTTAAAAGTAAGGAACTTTCTCCTCTAAAAACCAATGACCAAGTTCTTGAAATTCATAGATTATGGTTTATTAAAATTCATAAATATATTTGACTATGGTGGAGAAAAGAACTTCTGTACCGACGTCCGATTTCGAGTTTGGATGACGTAATTACGAAATACATCGTACATCGAGACGCATAACAGTGTCGATTGTCAAAAATTAGTCGATTCACGAAGGCAGAACATTTACACATCTTCCATCGCTAGACTGTCACAGTAGAGGAGGTGCCTGGACCTTAACCTAATGTGGGGCCGTTGTGGGGTCTGACGATGTTATCCGATCGGGGTGATCTTTAAAATCGTTCATATTGGCCCCTGTTCGGAAAAAAGGGTTTTTCGCAACACCCTATTTGTCAATGTACGAAAAGTCAAAATTTTCGGGGACTGTTCTTTTAAAGAAAAAGTACCAAGGAGAACATTCACAAACGAAAAAAATATCACTTTCACCCGCTAAATAAATACAAAAAAAATGGTTCCTTTGACTTGATGCGCACACCTTGGCCTTTCTACTCCCTCCAGTAAGTCAGAAATGAACAGGCCAGTACCAAGAATACGCACCATTTATCGTCCTTTCACAACCAGAGCCCCTGCCATTCACAACTAGAGCCCTCGCCAATCGGAAGATAGGCAACAAGGAGCACCGGTGCACGTTCGGTTGCCCAACAGGCGTCGAGACCTGAGGTCCGCAACACGGCCCGAAAGTTCCACAAAATACATTTACTGGCTTCTGAGAGGTCCAGATGCAAGCGGTAACTGCATTTCCCACTCACCGCTTGAGATTTGAATGAGGTGGGGCCGTCCGCGATTGCCAAAACGCGACAAAACGCGAAAAAAAAACGTGATTTTCTGGTGCATTGTAGAACGTTTCACCTTACCACGGCTAAACGAGTGCAAAACGAGTCGCAATATTTTAAGGGGCTATTCCACTTGGTATAGAGGCCCCATAAACCAAATATGAGCCAAATCGAAACATAGGTATTTTGGGGGTAGCTCATGAAAGTTTTTAGTAATGTTAAGAAAAAGTGTAAAAACTAATATTGACCTATCGACCTAAAAAGTGGCCAATCATATGCAAAATTTTATGCTCTTTCTAAATCTGGCCTCGGATTTGCGATATCTTCAAAAATGGCCGAGTTATGGGTGATTTTCTGTCACAGTGCACCCCGGTTTTTTTAACGACCAAAAAAGATCACGTATCGAGATCTCCGGAACGGTCCATTTCTGACCAAAACCGTTTGGCACGAGTCATCTATACACTAATTGGTGACGATTCACCGAATATGAGCGAAATCGGAGACATCGAAGTCGGGAAGTGTGCGATCTTAACATGGAATCACCCAACAAAAATAGCGTGGACAGGCTGCTCGGCTGAGCTCATTAAAATCCAGCGGCTCGTCCCGCGTGTCCGCGTCTCGAAATGATGGCGCGGACTTTGATGTTGTTATTCACTCGGGGAGAAACAACGGGAACGGAAGACGCGAAGCAACGCCAAGCCAGGGGTCTCAGAGTGAGCATGGCTTGCGGGCCGCATAGAGAGAGAGAAAGGCAAAGAAGAGAGATAGGAGATGAAATGAGTGAGGCGGCGAAGGTGTGACACGCCGGACTCGACCCAGCCGCACGGCAGCGGCGACGGCGGCGACCCAGCGCTGCGCTGCCTCGGCCGCACGGCAGAGCCTGCGATCGGGTGGGTAAGCTGCCGCGTTCTCACCCGCCGTCCCCGGCCGGGTGAGCGCTCTTACCCGGTGCCAGCACAGGTTCAGTCGGCGCTGGCCGGTGTAACCGGTATGTTATACCCCCCTGGAGCTTTTTACCCCCGGTACATCATACCTAGGCATGTTTTACCCCCCCCCCCGTAAAATGTGCCTAGGCATGTTTTACCCCCCACCCCTGAGGGTAGGGGGTACTATGTGCCTAGGCATGTTTTACCCCCCCGGTAATATGTGCCTAGGCACGTTTTACCCCCCGGTAAAATGTGCCTAGGCATGTTTTACCCCCCACCCTCGAGGGTAGGGGGTACAATGTGCCTAGGCATGTTTTACCCCCCCCCCCCGGTAAAATGTGCCTAGGCACATTTTACCCCCCATTCTCGAGGGTAGGGGGTACAGTGTGCCTAGGCATGTTTTACCCCCGGTAAAATGTGCCTAGGCACGTTTTACCTCGGGCGCTCCGCGTCTCTCGCAGTCTGGGCGCTCTTGGGGGGAAAGACAGAGCGACGATTCTCGGAATCCGTCACCTGTTTGCCGCAGAGCTGATGTCAACGGGTTTAACAGTCATTTATTGGTCGGGTCAGCACTTAGGTTTCGTCTCGGCTGTGTCCCACAGCTCAGTGGCAAAGGGTGAGGGGTAAAACATGCCTAGGCACATTGTACCCCCTACCCTCGAGGGTGGGGGGTAAAACGTGCCTAGGCACATTTTACCGGGGGGGTAAAACATGCCTAGGCACATTGTACCCCTACCCTTGAGGGTGGGGGGTAAAACATGCCTAGGCACATTTTACCGGGGGGGGGGGGAAACGTGCCTAGGCACATTTTACCGGGGGGTAAAACATGCCTAGGCACATTGTACCCCCTACCCTCGAGGGTGGGGGGTACAATGTGCCTAGGCACAATTTACCGGGGGGGGTAAAACATGCCTAGGCACAGCGTACCGGGGGTAAGGGCAGCCGGGGGGTAAAACATCCCGTCGACATGACACACACACACACACACTCACACGTAACACGTAGCAGCCAGCGGCGGCGACCAGCGCCCGATCGACGAGCCACAGCGCCGACGGCGAGGCAAAACCAACCACAGCCGCGCCAAGCGACTGACGGGCGTCAGGCGAGTGGCATCTCGCTCTCTCACTCCCATAAGCAGCCAAAGAGTGCGAGAGAGACAGTGTGTCGACTGGCGGCTCGCTGACTGCCGCTTGCCTCGCCGGCGACGGCAGCGGGCCGCGCTGGGCTCGGGTCGAGCCGTCGTCGGCACGCTGGGTCTGTTCACCCGTGGTGGGTAGCGCGTTACCCGGTCACCTCAACAGCGGGTGGGTCTGGGTCTGGGTATGGGCCGGCTGTGGCCGGGTGAGCAAGTCAAAGAGTGCCAGACCGGCCGGGTAGCGCTCGGCCGCCTTACCCACCCGATCGCAGGCTCTGCCGCACGGGCTGACTGTGTGTGGCACCCGAGCTCCGGGCCGGACCGGCCCGCGGGCCGCCCGTCTGAGACCCCTGCGCCAAGCAACGCCAAGCCGGGCCCCGGGATCATTCTACAGGCCGGGAAGCAAGACACGTGCAAGGCGGTGACACCATGGTGACACGCGCAGCGCCCCCTAGCCTTGCCGAGCCGCCCCTGGCAAGCTGGCTGGCGCTGGCTGGGCTGGTGCAGTAATTAGAGAAGGCGGTGGAGTAAGTACCCTGGCGTGGCCGAGCCGTGTTCTCACTTTGACGAGCAAACAAAAGGCTGCGCTGATAAGCATCGGGGGTGGAGAAAACAACAACAGCAACGACAGCACCGCCAACAACAACAATAACTACAAACAAACGCCGAAAGACTTGCAAAGTGGACTGTGCGACGTGATTAGGTCGGGCCTGCCCATTCATGACTGCAGAGGAAGGGACATAAAACCGACCGGCGGCGGTCGTCGGAATCCTGGATTCGAGAATCCAGTCGGGGGAGTTATTACGCACTTTGGGCCACGAGAATGGCGCTGCCATTTTAGATTGCAGGCCCACCCAGCTGGGTCGAAAGGGCTGGCGGTGCTGGGGGCAAAGGGCTGCGGCCAAAGGGCTGCGGCCAAAGGGCTGCGGCCAAAGGGCTGGGGGCAAAGGGCTGCGGCCAAAGGGCTGCGGCCAAAGGGCTGCGGCCAAAGGGCTGGGGGCAAAGGGCTGCGGCCAAAGGGCTGCGGCCAAAGGGCTGCGGCCAAAGGGCTGGGGGCAAAGGGCTGCGGCCAAAGGGCTGCGGCCAAAGGGCTGCGGCCAAAGGGCTGCGGCCAAAGGGCTACGGCCAGGGAACGCCCCGAGGGAATGCCCGTCGCTGACCTTTTGGTGTGTGTAATCAAGTCATCAGGCGGACTTGCCGGCCGATCCGTATCTCGGCGATTCGGTCTACGCCTCCCTCCAGCCGACCGATTCAGAAGAGCGCTTCGTCGCTCTGTCTCTCTCGCACCCATGCGGGGAGCCCCGTGAGAGTGACAGAGACAGCCGAGGGGTGACCCACTGTAAAATTTTGTGTACAATGATTGAGTGAATGTGCAAGCATGTGTAAGATTTCTGGCGTTTTTGCCACACATGTTGCCTACTTACAGGCGTTTTTGCCTCCTGAATGTGGAATGTGGTCAAATTTTGTACAACGAATGTGGGAAGCTGTTCCCCCGTCGGAGACAGCGCGATACAGCGACTCTTCGGCGTCCTCTTCGGGAGGGCGCCAGTACGCCACGAGGAGGATCGTCTTCGGCCGTCTTCGGCGCGTGCTGCGCGTGCTTGGCACGCCGCCACGGCCGTGCGGTGCGGCCCGTGCGGCGAGGCCCCGTGCTGTGCAGCCTGCAGCGACGAGGCGAAGCCGCGCAAAGCGCGCGCACTGTAAACAAGAGGCTTCGTTTTCGGCCCCACAGTTCAGCAGGCTGATTCCGAGGGGTCGTTCCGTCGCTCTGTCTCCGTCACACGCATTGGGGCGTCGCGCTGACAGTGTAGCGGTGCGAGCGAGACGGAGAGGCGAAGCGTCTCTTTGGCGTCGATAGGCAGGCCGCTCAGACCGAGGGGTTACCCACTCCGGGAATCATGTGTACACTCAGTCCGGGAATCATTCGTAAATCTTTTAAAATTTGATGGAAAATCCTCATAGTTTCAATTTTAAGTCATGGTAATCATGTGATACACACAAAGGCATTCAAATACAAAGCAAATTTTCGAAAGTTCTCTCTTTTTCTCAGAGATATGTTCTGGGAATCGCGGGAATCCGGAATCGTGTGTACACTAAAACAACGAGTGGGTAACCCCTCGGCTCAGACAGCGCCCGCGCCTGCAGCGGTGCCGGTGGCAAGGACGGTCGCGCTGCTCTTGTGCGCGTGGGCGTGCGCGCGAATCGGAACCACGCCACCACGCCACACCACGCCACGCCACGCCACGCCACGCCACGCCACGCCACGCCACGCCACGCCACGCCACGCCACGCCAGGGCGGCTAAAGGATGAGGGCTGTCGATGGGGCCGCGGCAATACGGCAGTCGTCTGATTCCGAACGGTCGTTTGGTCGCTGTCTCTCTCACACTCATGGAGCGTGTCGCATGGGTGCGAGAGAGACAGAGCGACGGCATGAGGCGGCAGTACGGCAGTAAGGAGGCTGGATCAAGGAAGGCGGGCGAGGCGGCGGGGCGGCGAGGCGGGCACCGCGCTGAGCCCTTCCCTTGAATCCCTTGAGCCCGGCACAGGGCGGCACAGGGCGCTGGGCGGGACAGAGCGCGGGGCCCCTGGGCCGCGCCATGAGTGGGAGGGAGAGGGAATGAGGGGCCGAGGGACCGGGAGAAACGTCGCCAAACAAGAAGCGCGCGAGATGTGTGTGGCCTCGAAGGCCTTGCCGGCCCTGGCGGCCTTGCCACGTGTAGCGTGTCGACGCGTCCCTTCCCTTCGGACGTGGCGACGTGACGCGGCCCTTCGGACGGCTGGCGGCGCGGCGGCGCGGCACGGCGACGCCCCCACGCCCTTCCCCTTCACCCAGCCCTCCCCCCCAGATCAGGCGGCCGTCACCGACTTTACGCGCGCAATCGCAATTACGGCCAGTCTCATCTCATCCCCGGCGAGGCGGCGCGGCGGCGCGGCGGCGGCCAAGCACCCCGTCAGCAGGCCGTCGGGTCGTCAGGCCGTCACGGCGCTCAGATCTAGAGGGCAAGGAGGTCGCCGTCGCACAGCAGTGGGTCGGAAGACCGGTGGAGGCGGCCAAAAGTCGCGTTTTGAGCTGCAGAGTCGCTAAAACAGGACTCTCTTTCGGAGAGCAATCGACTGGTGGGGTCACAACGTTCGGTTCGAGTTCCATTTAGTGACTCTGGAGCTGAAAACGCGTCCGGGATTGTGACCGCCTCCACCGTCCCTCTGACACACTGTGCAGCCGGCTGGTCTGCCTCCGGAGCGCCTGCGAGCGGCGGGATAGGCCACCACGCAAGGCACGCGCGTCCTGAACCTCCACGTGTTGCCTACTGCCCGGGCGGTCTGCCTCCGGAGCGCCTGCGAGCGGCGGGATAGGCCACCACGCAAGGCACGCGCGTCCTGGACCTCCACGTGCTGCCTACTGCTCGGGCGCTCGCCTCCGGGCCGCGCTGCACCTACACTGGAGACTCAGGCTGCCTCGTTCGGAGAGCAATCCACTGATGCGAGACCCATTTAGTGACTGGAGCTCAAAACGTGTCCGGGATTTTGACCGCCTCCTCCGTTCGCGTCGCACTCGCCGCCAAGCACCCCGTCAGCAGGCCGGCAGGCCGTCGCGGCGCTTCGACCCAGAGGGCGAGGAGGTCGCCGTCGCACTCGCCGCCAATCAAGTCTGAACGAACCGGAATGAATGGGCGCGCCGCCACACTGTGTGGACTGCCCCACGGTGGGAAGCCCTTTGCAGTAGACTGAGTGAGGGGTCTCTCTCTCTCTCTCTCTCTCTCTCTCTCTCTCTCTCTCTCTCTCTCTCTCTCTCTCTCTCTCTCTCTCGCACACAAGGGGCGCTCCACCAGTGCGAGAGAGACAGACCGACGGCCGCGCTGTGCGCGCTGTGCGGAATCAGTCTACCGACGCGCCCTTTGCCGCCTGCCCAGTGATTTGCAAACAAGGAAAAGGGCCCCCTGTATGGCCGGCGGTCCTGGCCAAGGGCAAGGCCAAGGGCCTGGCGGTGCGGGGAGGCTCGAGGGACGTCGCGTCGGATCTCCGCCGGTAATGCGTGTTTGCCCTTCGCTCCAGTGGAGGGGGAGTAGCCGCACCAGGGGTCTCGCAGTATCCACGCCTAGCGTAACGGACAAGGTGGCGGCGTCCGGAGAGGAAGGCCGAGGGTTCGATTCCCGTTCGACGTCGACTGTTTTCATGTTACACGTGGTTGCAGGTACCTACAGTGGACCCATCGCCGGCCAGCGTTTTCCTACAACTCAGCCCAGAAAGTTAGAGTAAAGTGTCGAGTCGAACATGAAAACGGGTGGGACGGGGTGGTGTGCGTGCGTCGCCGTCATAGGCCGCGCCACGGCGGACGACATGCATAAACCAATCCCCGGCGCACGCGCGCACGCAACATGCAGCGCGGTGGTGGCGGCGGCGGCGCTGGCGGTCGCACAGCCCTCTGGCGGTGGCGGGCAAGGTTAAGGTTAACCCGCATTAATGGCGGGGTAATGGGCCTCGTCCTCGTCGGCCACGCCACTGTCAGCGGATTGATTCCGTGGGTCGTTTTCGTCGCTCCGTCTCTCTCGCACGTACACGGGACGCCGCACGAGTGCGAGGGAGACAGAGCGACGAAAAAGCGCCTCTCGGAATCGGCCTGCAGTCCTCGACGCGTGCGGGCCGCGGAGCCGCGCGTGGCGGTTCAAAGTGTAGACCGGCTCGATGTGTAATGACGGCCCTGCCGCTGTCCGCTGTCTGGGGGTCGATCGGGTTCCGGTTGGTTCCCGCTGGCCGACACTGTGGCGACCGAAACCGAAAAACTGGCCGGGGGGGGGGGGATTTTTCTGCGACGGACTGACGACCGTTGAAGATCGTTGAAGGGCGGTTTTCGCCCACTACAGTGCGAGGTCGACCAATCAGAGTCCTCCACCTACACGACGCGCCCCACGAGTGCGAGAGAGACAGAGCGACGAAAACGACTCTCGGAATGAGTGAGGAGCAGCCCTCAGCCCTTACAGCCACCCCGGGGAGCGGGGCCAAGCGGGGCCACGTAGAGCAAAGTCAAGGCAGCCATTCCTGCCGCCTCAATGCACGCATGCCGCCTGTACAGTGTACGTACAGCACCCGGACCGCGCCTACGGTGTACAGTGCGTGCGCTCTCGGGGCGGTCGGCCTGCCCGCTTTCGACTGTACTCGCTCACAAAAGAAATGACACAGTCAATACCCCGTGCTTTAAGTTAGTCCATTAAGGTTAGCGTCGAGAGCCTCGCGCTCGTGGAGCGGCGAAGCGACGACGGCTCGCTCTCTTTTTGTGACTGATGGTACAGTCGCGCGAAACGGCCCGTCGCTCTGTCTCTCTCGCACTCATGGAGCGTCCCGTACAGGTGCGAGAGAGACAGGGCGACGAAAACGGCTCTCGGAATCAGCCTGCTGCCGAAAAGGAGAGAATGAGGACGGTAGGCGCAAGGCTGCGCAAGGCCCTCGGCGCCCTCGGCCGCACGCAAGGCTTTCTAAAGCAGTAACTTTAGGAAGCGTTTGTCTGCGGGACGACCAAAGAAATGGGCCCGCTCACCTTTATTGATTATACTGCTGGAAATGATTAGCCCGCTTTCTGGAAAACAAAAGGCGGGCCTCGTCATGCAAAGTGGAGTAGAGCACGGCGAGGCTGCCCGTAACGACAGCGTTTCCTCGAAAGTCGCTGACACAGCGGCCGCCGCCGACTGAGAGTCATTTTCGTTGCTGTCTCCCTCGCACTCATAGGTGTCCCCTTTAGGTGCGACAGACACAAAGCGACGAAAACGACTCTCGGAATCAGTCTGCTGGCAGGCCTCTGGTCGATCATGGTTCTTATAGTGCCGTGCGGCGCGGTGCAGTTTGCGGGATATTGAACGACGGGACGACGACGGCGCGACGCTTAGAGGGCGGTGGATGCAGGCAGGCCAAGGGCTGCCAAGGGCCAGGCCCGGAAGTGGGGGCTAATTGAACCGTCCGGATGCGGTTGGGTCTGCCTGGAAACACCGGCCGCCGAAGTTGGCCGAAGTACGACGGGCGGCCCGGCCAGGGCCATCCAGGGCCCGGCGCCCTGCGGTTCAGGGGCTCGGCCGGAGGGGGCGGTGCGCGGCCCGAAGGCCCCAGTGGCGGATCCAGAGCGAGGGGCGAAGCACAGTGGGCCAGAAGACCGGTGGAGGCGGCCAAAACTCTAGAAGCGTTTTGAGCTCCAGAGTCTCTAAATGGAACTCGAATGGGACTCGAACCGAACGTGTGACCCCACCAATGGATTCCTCGCTCGGAGAGCAATCCATTGGTGGGGTCACACGTTCGATTCTAGTCCCATTTGGCGACTCTGGAGGTCAAAACCCGTCTAGAGTTTTGGCCGCCCCCACCGGTCTTCTGGCCCACTGTGCGAAGAAGCGTTTTCTGCCTAGTACTTACAGGAGGAAGTATTGCTGTTTGCCTGCCTTCCGGGGGGCTACCTAGGGGTGGGGAGGGGACAATTGTCCTGTTGACCCCCTCTCTGGATCCGCGCTTGGTTGGCCGGACGGGCTGAGCGGCCCGCGGCCTCAAGTCTATAATTCCCATCCCCAGTATTAGCCAGACTACCAGACTGCAGCTTGGCCGCCGGCCGAGGCCCCGCCGCCACTTCCTGCTGTAACAGTGTCTACACCGGCGAGAGGGCCTGCACCGCGTGCGCCGCGTGCCGCCTGCACTGCACCCTGTGCGTGACTCACTTCAGCCCGTCCTCCCCGTCAGTCGTGTGCGTGCGGCTCGGCGTGCGGATCGGGGAGGAAAACAAAGCGACGGAATCTAGGTTAGGCGTGATGGTCCGTCAGGCGCGGGCAACACAGTGGGCAGGAAGACCGCGGCGGAGGCGGCCAAAACTCGAAACGCGTTTTGAGCTCCAGAGTCGCTAACCAGGACTCGAACCCAACGTGTGACCCCACCAATGGATTGCTCTCCGAACGGGGAATCCAAAGGTGGGGTCACACGCTCGGTTCGAGTCCTGTGTGGTGACTCTGGAGCTCAAAACGGGTCTGGAGTTTTTGCCGTCGGCGCCGGTCTTCTGGCCCACTGTGCGCCACGCCACTGTGGCCCCCGACAGCCCTGGGGATAATGCCCTCGCGCAGCTCGCACGGCTCATTTCTTTTCCAGGCCGACCCACTGCGAAACCATCCCAAGGTCCCGGACAACCGGCATGTATTATTAACGCAGACGACGGCCCGCTGCCCCCGCCCCGCCCCACCCCGCTCGTCCCAACGCTCGTCCACCGCGCGGCGCGCAGCAGAGAGGGCCGGAAAATACGAGAGTGTCGAGGGGGTGGGGTGGGGTTGGCTCGACATTGCGCGACAGGGCGTTGACACAACAAGGCGTTCCCTCCCGGCCAGAGCGAGCCAGAGCCGAGGGAGTCGAGCCAGTGCTAGGCCGGTCGCCTTGGCAGACATCCCAGCCGGCACACGCGAAACCCGCCGTTTTCTCTAGTTTCGTTCTGACTTGACAGAAGAAGGGAAGGGGTGCACTTCCTAACAGAATTTAGAATTTTCACCCTCTTCTCAAAGCCATTAAACTGCAACTGCACCGTGTTCACTGCGTCCCAAGGGAAAAAATCCCTAACGTCCCTAACTAAAGGGATATTTCGCGGCTCCTTGGTATAGGGACGGTCCCCATGGAAGGGCCAGCCCCTTTGGATAGGGATAGTCCCTTGTCAAAGGGCCGCGAAATATCCCTTTGGTAAGGGACGTGCCGCGGAGTGTTCATAAGATATGCGCATATCTTATGATCCTCCAAATCGAAGATGGTTCACACTCACAGGTCCTTCAGGAGCCCCCATTGCGTGAATATGGGTGTTTGTCCTGCGCACTGACCGTGTCACGAACTGCACCACCCTCCCTTACGCGAGCTACTGCAGAGCCATGTTGTCCGTTCTCATAGGCCGCTGGTCGGAGCAGAACCTCGGTCAGAACCCCCTGTGTAACCTTGGCCTATTGGGGGCGATGGGACAGCCTTCGTAGGCCTTGATTTATTTAATGAATATTCCAGCACCGCTGTGCGGTGGTCGTGGTGGTAGTGGCTCAGCGTGTGTTGGTGTGGGCACGTGAATCTCACTCTGCAAATGTGTGTGAGTGTGTGAGTGTGACTGTGTGTGTGTCTACATTGATCGTTGTGTGCTGCATCGTAGCAATGCATCAAGAATACATGTCTCCGTGAAGCAACTAGGGGGGGGGGGCATCCGTGCTCGGGCGTCCGCACCCCCCCCCCCCCCCCCGCACCCCCAGTGCCGTCTCGCGGGATTTCCCCCAATCCTCCCTCGCGCTGAAATCAAGGCACCTCCCCTGCGGCAAATTGAGCTCTAATTTTTTCTCGGCCGGCCGCGCAATGTACCTGGATAACGCGAAACCCGTGTTCGTGTCACGGGGAATGGGATTCCGGTTTCGGTTACGAAGCAGCGACCTGGCCTTAATCTTACTTAGGGCTCAGGGACGAACGCGCGCGCGGGCGCACACACTCTCTCTCTCTCTCTCTCTCTCTCTCTCTCTCTCTCTCTCTCTCTCTCTCTCTCTCTCTCTCTCACACACACACACACACACACACACACACACACGGTTGATCCGCTCACCGCGTGTGCGTGCCGCGCGCTGCCCGTCGTGCGTGCGCACTTCGTCACGGCCCGCGACCGAGTCGTGACTGGGCCGTGACGAACGCCCGGCCGGCACGATCATCTTCGCGCTCTGCAGACTGATTCCGAGAGTCGTCTTCGTCGCTCTGTCTTCCTCGCACCCAGACGGCGCGCCCCATGAGTGCGAGAGAGACAGAGCGACGAAGACGACTCTCGGAATCAGTCTGCCGCGGCAGTCAGGCAGAGTGCGCCACTCGGCGGCGAAGTGGCGAGCCGATCCTTTAGCGATCCTCGGCGCCACGACGGCGGAAAAAAGGAAATGGGGAAATGTAAACGCCGAACAGTAAACTCGGGGAAGTCCCATTCTTGGCCGTTGACGGGCGCTGCTTGCGTGGGAGTGCTCTGATTATCCTATCACCGACATGACCCTTCCCCTCCCCCTCCCCCCTCCCCCCGGCTCCATGCCCCCTCCCCTCCCCCTTTTTCCAGTGTGCGATCCCATTCAAGAGGCGCAGCGGCAGGTCACGCTATGCACTGTTATAAATTGGGAGCCGCTGCTGGGCGCCCTCGGCTCACTCACTATCACACACACGCGTACACACATATACACCCACTCAAACGCGCGCGCACACACACACACATACACACACACACACACACACGCGCGCACACACAAACGCACACACACACACACAGTGCGCAAGATGGTGTGCTGTGCAGCACTGCGGGGGTGTTGGCGCGCAGTGAGTGTGGCGACCCATTCGCTTGGCTATCAGACGCTGGGGGAAGTGCAAACCGAAGCTCGGCGCACTCCATGCAGTCCACGCAGGGCACGACCCTCTAGGCACGGCCTGCACACTGATTCCGAGAGACGTTTTCGTCGCTCTGTCTTTCTCGCACCAACACAGGACGCCCCATCAGTGCGAGAGAGACAGAGCGTAAAAAGAGACTCTCGGAATCAGCCCGGCACGTCCAGGCCGCGTCCAGCCCGCCACCCGGCTGACTACGACTCCGATCCGATGCACTCCGATGGCCCGTCGAGCCGGCGGTCGAAGTCTAACTCGGACCGTGCATGGCGGCCACTGCCGCTGACACACTAGAGTCGAAAACTTTCCGAGGCGTCGTTGCAACGAGCGACGCGACAACAACGACATATCGAGAACCCTTTCGTGTTCGCCTGCTGTCCGCTGCCACCAGTGGGCCGCCACACTGTAGAGTCGCTCTGTCTCTGTCGCACCCACGGGGCGTCTCGTGCAGGCGCGAGAGGAACAGAGCGAGGAAATCTGAATCATTGCTGCTGCTCGGTTCAGTTCGCTGTGGGTCGGTTCTGCGCTCAAGTCCGCGGGCAGCCGATGTTTTCCTCTAATTCTTTTTTTCCAGTGCAATGCACTGGCCGGCACGATCTAGAGTTCCATGCGGATTCCGTTGGCCGTGGCGGCACGGCGCGCAGAGCGCAGCGCGCAGAGCGCAGCGCGCAGAGCGCAGCGCGCAGCGGTAGTGAGGCAAGCAGAGGAATATGCAGTGTGCACACTACGACGCGTTGCTTCATACCCGAGAGAGACCCGCTACACTGACCACGCGCAAAAAGCAAGCTACGGGCAGCGTCACCCGAGCCAGTAAACAAAAGGAATGTTTTTTCCCTCCCCCTTTAGCATTGATGATAGTATCGATGTAATTGGACGCCACCACACCACAAAACTCTTTCACCGAGACGTGCCTCGTCGCGCCTGATGACTCCGAATAGCCCAGCGGGGCGACAGCACATTATCAATCTCACAAACAGGCACAGACACACACAAACACACACCACACACACACAAACACACGCGCGCCCGGACGTGTGCCCTGGCCAGGCCTGGCTGACACAGTAATTGATAATTTGACCCCGGGCGTACCGAGGTGTCCCCGGGGCGAGGCGGGGCGAGGCGGGGCGAGGGGTGACAGGCCGAGGCCCGCGTCACACCAGTCATACGCCCACCGGGACCGGGCCACCGCGCGTTCGAGGTTCGAGAACCGCAGAGCAAAGCAGGCAGAGCAGGCAGAGCTCGAGGCACAGCGAAGCGCCGTATTTGCCTGCAGACTGATTCCGAGAGCCGTTTTCGTCGCTTTGTCTCTCTCGCACCTATACGGGACGGCGCGTGAGTGAGAGAGGCAAAGCGACGAAAACGGCTCTCGGAATCAGACGCCGAGCGCAGAGAAGCTCGGAGAGAAGGAGATACAACTGGCAACGGCATGGCATTGTTTGAGGCCGAAGAAGGCAGACGAGCCGCGGCACACTGATAAAGCCTGTTATGCCGCACGTCGTCCGTCATCGCAGCATCGCGCTGCCCTGGCGCTGCCGCAGCACAAGCGCGCGCAGCCCGGCGCACAGTGGGCCAGAAGACCGGCGCCGGCAGGCAAAAACTCGAAACGTGTTTTGAGCTCCCGAGTCGCTCAACAGGCCTCGAATCAAACGTGTGACCCCACCAATCGATTCCTCGTTCAGAGAGCAATCCATTGGTGGGGTCACACGTTCGATTCGAGCCCTGTTTAGCGACTGTGGAGCTCAAGACGCGTCTAAAGTTTTAACCGCCTCCACCGGTCTCCTGGCCCACTGTGCGGCGTGCGGCGCAGCCCGGCCCCGCGCGGGAGAGGACTCGCAGACTCGAAGGAGACCAAGATGGCCTCCACGGCCGCCGCGGGCCTAAGTGCGACCCGTCGGCCCATTTGCCATCGAGGAGGACCGGACCACTTGTTGAGGATGAGGGCCCCGCCAGCACCGCCCGCCCGGCCCGCCGTGACGGTCACGTGACGCCGTGCCGTGTGTCACAAAGACTCGCCCACTTGGCGGCCGAGGCGGAGCGCGGCGCGCGCCTCGACGCCCAGCATGCCGTCACGACGGACGCGGCACGCAACGCGCGCACGCAGCACGCGCGAAGCAGCCAGGCGCTGCCAGTGGCGTGGCGTGTCCGCGGCACGCGGCGCAGCTAGGGTATTGAGTTTCAAAACTTTGGTGCGTCCTGTTGGTTGAGCTCAGCGTTTGAACCGAACGCTTTACGAGCGGGAAGTGCAAACTGACCCCTTGTTTGTTTCCACTCCGGCTTGACTTCCCTCCGTGCGGCGGCTGACGGACACGTACCTCCGAGGCCAAGGCAGGCGACCGCCGCCACGCGGACGGCAGGGACACCGCAGCAGCCGATGCATGTCCTGCAGATGTCCTGCCCGCTGGTGGCGCTTGGCGACGGCGCGCCGCTGGTCACAGGCCGGTCCTGCCGGCGTCTCGTCTCGTGTCGCCGCGACGGAGCCCTGCCTGGCCCTGCCTGGCCCTGCCGCGCAGCGTCCGTGTCGCGCCCGAGCCGCGAAGTCGCGTGGCCGCGTACCGCGTCGGCGCGGGTGGCGGTGGCGGGCCTCGGCGGGCCGCAGGGGAGGAACAGCTGATCGCACCGGCCGGCGTTTGGCCATGCACTGAGCCTGGCCCCGCGCCATGCGGCGGCGGCGCGCCGGGTGGGGGCTGGCGGCCAGGGCGGCAGCGCGGCAGGGCCTCTAGGCCGGCGGGGCCGGGACGGCCGGGACCAAAGCGACGCCCGCCCCACCCCCAGGCCGCCAAGGGCCCCTGAGCCGCGGGCCGAACGCGAGCCGAGCAACGCAGCCGAGGCCAAGCCGGGGCCCAGGCCAGGCTAGGCCGGGCTCTGAGCCCCCGCGGCGCCGCGAACCCGCCGGCCGCACAGCTGGCACGCCGGCGACGGCGTGGCGCCGAGGATGCGGGCGTCGGGTCGAGTCGAGCCGAGCCGGGTGGTACCCTCCACTCAATTGGCCTCTTCGTTTGAAGCTCGGAGCTGTCACACTGTCACGGCGCCAGACGACTTTGTTGACTCGTTCGCGTCCATTGGGTTGCCGACTCGTCACTCGGCGGGCGGGCGCGGGCCGACGAGCGCGTTGGATTGCCTACCCTTCAGGCGGCCACGTCACAGTCGCAAAGAGTTTGACTGTTGTGGACGGCGAACAGGTCAGGAAAAGAAAGAACTATGGGTCGTCGCGTTCGAGGTCCACTACCTTCGGCCACCACAGCAACACCAGCTGCTCCTCAACGGATCGACAAGCGACGGATTGTACGCGAGAATTTTCTCATCCCTAGGGTATTTCTTCGACATGAGAGGGAGCATTTGTTGATCCCGAGAGCGTTTTGTGGGCGTTTGTACCCCCTCCCGCCCCCGCAGCGTGCACTGCGGCGGCGGTGCGGCGCGCTGCGGCGCTGGCTGCGTGGGGGACGTGGGGGTCGCCGCCGCTGGGCCTTCCCCGCCGTATTCCTCCGGGGGATGGGTTGGGGGTTGGGGGCGCGCTGCGCTGCACCCCGTGGCTGCACTGCGCGTCGGCGTGCTCCTCGTGAAGGTTCGTCGTGTTCCTCGTTCGCCGTCCCGGACATGCTCATTGCCCTCTTGTCGTCGTAAAGCTGGCGCCTGATTACCGGTGTGGCGGCGCGCGGCTTGACGGCGGCCTCGCCTGCCTCCGGTGCGCCTCCGGGCCAAGGCCTCGCCAAGGCCTCGCCAAGGCCGCCGCCGGCCCCCGGCGCATCGACGGCGTGCTCGATGCCGCACGCGGACGGACTGCAGGCGTGCAGCAGACTGATTCCGAGAGTCGTTTTCGTCGCTCTGTCTCTCTCGCACTCATCGGGCGTCTCTTATAGGTGCGAGAGAGACAGAGCGACGAAAACGACTCTCGGAATCAGCCTGGGAGGGCGGCAGGAACAAACAGACCCCACACAGTGGGCCAGAAGACCGGTGGAGGCGGCCAAAACTCTTGACGCGTTTTGAGCTCCAGAGTCGCTAAATGGGCCTCGAACCGAACGTGTGACCCCACCAATGGATTTCTCGTTCGGAGAGCAATCCATTGGTGGGGTCACACGCTTGGTTCGAGTCCCCTTTAGTGACTCTGGAGCTCAAAACGCGTCTAGAGTTTTGGCCGCCTCCACTGGTCTTCTGGCCCACTGTGCCCCACCTGGACGCGTGCCCTGGCGGCTTGGCCTCCCCGCCGAAGAATGTACTTCCGGTTCGGCGTGCCGGCGCGCCCTGACCCCAACTTGAACGCCAAGATACAACATTAATACGGTGCAGGTCGCGCAGCGAGCAGTGAAGCGCCCAGGACAGGAGGGGCACATGCCCATGACAGGACAGCCCCCTCGCGTGACGGGGACGCCGTGTCTCCAGGGCCCAGCCCCAGCGGGCTGATTTCGAGAGTCTTTTTCGTCGCTCTGTCTCTCTCGCGCCTGTTTGGGACACCAAATTAGTGCGAGAGAGACTAAGCGACGATAAACGACTCTCGGAATCAGTCTGCGGGGTGGTGTAACCGCTGGAGACGCGGCGGCATATACAGTGTGCATGCCTGGCCCGCCGGGTCCCCGACGGGACGGCCACTAACCCGCCTACACGCCCCTCTTCTCCCCCTCCATTTCCCTTGCCGACCACGCGAGTCGTTCGGAAATTGGCCATCCACCTTGATGGCGAAATGGGGAAATGGGTGGCGGGGAGCGGCAGCGACAGTGTAAGTCACGCGGCACGCCCGCCCCGCCGTGCCCCAGCAACCATGCGAAGCGTGACCCGGGTGACCTTGGCTCGGTGGCGCGCCCTGTGCCCTGCAGGGCATGCCCGCCTGTCAAGCTACTCCACAGCCCTTCTCTTTCAGTCACTGGGAAAAACAGGGTGCAGTCAGCCAGGCTGTCAATTATTCAAGGAACTCCATTGGATAAAAAACAGTCCTGTAGCAATGAATGCTCTCCATTTCCCTCATGCAGAAGCAGCATGGAAGTACCAAAGTCGAGGGGTACCTCACTTCGAAAACAGGTGTACACTGACTGGTGACTATACTCAATTTCCACTTTGACTAGACTGAAAATATCACGAAATGCGTTGCAAAAATACCAAAATTGGGACAAATTTACGTGGTTTTGCCGACTTTTTCAGTGACTAGACTGAAACAAGGCAGTGACTGGAGTCAGGGGTGTACACTGACTAGACGAAGTGAGGTACCCCTCGACCAAAGTAATTTTGAGGGCCGGGTGCTACAGATGCACATAAAATTGCTTACACTGTGACATTATTCGAATATACTAGTAATTGTGATTCAATAAAATTGTATGAAGTGTTGAGGAAAGGAAATCAAATTATTAAAACAAAATGTACACAATTTTCAAGGTTTATTATTATTAAAAAAAAATTCTCACCCAAACGATCTTTTAAACAAAGTGTTGATAGTCAACTGCTTCACTACAGTTAACTTTCAGTCAACTGCTGCTCATTGATACTAAACCAAAGAGCATCACAGACAAAACTCTTTTCCTCATCACAACTGATAGATAAGTTTTACATGTCCTCTGTTTCTGAGTCGGAGTCATCTTCCATTGCTAGCTTGGCACTCCTCTCGGCCTCTTGGTATACAGCATCGGACACTCTCTCATGGACACCTTTGGTGTTCTTTCCGACCCAGCTGAGTTCCAGTTCAAACTCCTTATCCTTAAGTTCATCATGTACTTGGTAAATTCTAAACAAAAACAAACATTAACACGATTAAAAATGCATCCTAAAAATCAAAAATCTAATAAATTTTGTATAACAGAAAACTTACATTTTAGCTGCTTCCTTGACAAGCTGGTCAGAGGTCATGTCCTTAAGGTTCAACTTTTCAATTTCTGTCTTTGCTGATTGTTTGGCCTTACCAACGGCACAGCCTAAATATCCCTAAAAAAAAATTTGCAATAAAATTTGGTCAATAGAACATTTGTAATCAATAGCTGTAAGCATTGTGAAGTATACAAATATTATTTATAAAATTTTGAACTCACATATGAAACACCTGATGGGTCAATCATGTACATTTGAGGACCATCAGCTTCATAAGCAGCAAGAATGACGCTGCAGCCAAATGGACGAACAGCACTGTACAATGTGTATGCGTGCATAAACATGGAGACTCGGTCGTTCAAATACTTCAGGGGAATATTTGTGCCATACTGTGAGCGATAGTTTGCACACTCAGCACGAGCGGTTTCGACAATCTGCCTGGCATCGGAGATAAGACCAGAGACAGCCTAAATAGAGAACAAAAAACAAGGATTACTCACAAATTATCTTGTTAAACAAGAATAAGGCATCTGAAAATTATGACTTACCATGCCAATGTGTCTATCAACATTGAAGATTCTGCGGTTTGAACCAGCCTCATACAACTTTGATGTCACCAACTTCTCTACAGCCAAAACTATGCAATCTTTTCCACGAAGGCCGATAACAGTCCTGCAAAGGAGTCATGAAGGATGATTCATAAAAAAATGGCGGTAGTTGGAATCATAAAACAATAATAAATATTTTGAGAACATTACAGTGCATCATAAATCAAAGCTAACCCAATAATGGAAACCAAATATTATCACCGTGAGAAACCGAACCCAATTCTTACCCACTGTTCTCCACAGCCTTCTGGGCGTACTCCACTTGAAATACTCGGCCATCAGGAGAGAATTGCGATGCTGACAAGTCATACTGTAAAACAGAGAAAAATACAAATTAATCACCCGACAAAACACAATATGGCAAGTATGAAAGTGCAAGTGACTTTAGTGGGGTAATAACATAACCTTAGACCTGCTTAGACGAACCAAATAAAGAGCCCACTTGGCAAGTAAAGGACAAAAACGGGTTCGTCGCTCTTGCGAGGAAACACATTGCGTCATTTACGAAGTATCAATCCGAACACACGCAAGACTCAAAATCAACGCATCAATGAGAAAATAAATGGATGGGCATTCATTTGACAACATCATCATGATTGTCAACACAGGCAGAAAACCCATTTAAGGCCATTTGGTGGCACAAGTATGTATTAACTTGTAGATATGGTGGAGCAAATACATTAAACGAGGGGCTTGAATGATTTTCAAGCCCACAGTAATGCGAAAGGCAGACAAAATGACAACAAAGCTGATCGAAATGATAGGTTATGGTCAAGATGCTGCATGACCGGCAACAAATAGCACTGCACTTGCTCCAGGATTTGACACAGACGCGAGACAGTATAACTTACACCAGCTCCAATGGTACTCATTTTGACTCGGTGATATAAAGGTAGTGAGCCAGAGGCGAAATTA
Organism: Thrips palmi; assembly: GCF_012932325.1. Lineage (NCBI taxonomy): Eukaryota > Metazoa > Arthropoda > Insecta > Thysanoptera > Thripidae > Thrips > Thrips palmi. The sequence goes on from NW_023144635.1 coordinate 231,347, forward strand.
ACAGCAAGAAATTGCTAAAAAGTGCTCTGAGACTTCGGCGGATCAGCCTCTTTCCAGCGATGTTTCAACAGGCGGCGCTAGCGCTCCCCTGCGGCTTGCTGCCGAACGACAACGACGCCCCACTAGTCCGTCCCACTGCCGGGTGGTGGCGCCACCAGTCGAGCCGTCGCGTCGATACCCCGTGCGCGAGGGACTGCAGCAGGGCGCGCATACGCCGGGGAAGTCCAGCAAGAAATCGGAAAGAACACCTTCTTATTTCCGAAACCCCGCTCTCCGCTCATTGGACGAAAATAATGGTAAGGTTCAAAGAGGGCACGGAGGGCAAAGCTGCTTCACGAAAAGCTTCTCCGCGGAGAAAACTTACCTGACTCGCCTGCCCCGTCACTTTACAGCGGCCGGACACCGTGCCAAATTTAATACCAAAACGCGACAGAATTATTACGGGTCGGTTGTTCCGGAGGGGGAGGGGGCGTCGCGGGATGAAGCGGGCCAACCCGCGAGCGTTATAACTTGGTGGAGACGAACAAGGCCCTGAGCTCGCTGGCTCGTCGCAAGCTCGCTACCATCTTGCAGATGAACTACCCATAACGCCGCTGTTGCTGGCTTGCTGGCTTGCCGTGTCTGGCCGGGCCGGAGCCGCTTCCCCTTCTCCGCCACGCCTCAACTATCTCGCAATTGCGTGGCGCAGTGCAGCCTGGCGCGAGGCTATGTGACGTGGTGCCGTGCAGGGCGGGCAGGGAGGGCAAGAAGTTACTGTCTCGCATTTAATTACGAGACTGAGTACTTTCAAGACCCCGCCCCGTCCCGCCCGCCCGCCTGTATTGCAGTATTCAGCGGGGAGGGCGCTTTGGAAGGCCAACTACACTACACTGTGTCAGACTGTGTCACAAGGGCCAAAATAATGGGCGGGAGGAGACGCACATCGCGCGGCAACGCGTGCGCAGTGCGACTACGGGACCACGGTCTTCTTTTCAAAGAGAAACTGGTTGCTCTTTTCGCAGTGTTGCCAACTGCCAGCGACAAGGCAGCCATAGCGTCGCCAGGCCTATCCCTGTGAAGCGAGGACCCGAGCCGCTTTCAGGGGTTGCTGCCCCTGGATGCCCCTTTCAGGAGCGGCTGGGAGCGGTGGCAGGGGCGTGCGGTTGGCAGACCTGTACTTACTCCATGGACCAATATCACTCCGACAGCGCCATTAAGATATTGCCACGGAGATCGAGGCCCGTGCAGCCATGCAGCCCTGTGCCACCTCTCCACCAGGCCTCTCACCGCGGCCTGGGCCGTGCTAGGGCCCTGGGACGGGCCGGGGATGGGGACCCCCTGGCAAAGTGTCAGAGTGGCAGGCCTGTGCCGCGAGGGCTGCAAAGCGCGGCACGGCCTGGCACGGCCCTCCTCCATCCCCGTGCGGCCCGAAGGCCCCAATAGCGAAGCAAGCGAAAGCCCTGCGACGACGATACACACATACACACGCACCGGCGGCGGCGGCAGCCCCTCTGGCTGCCTCTGGCACTCACGGCATGGGCGCCAGGAAAACATTTCCCGTCTCCATCCCGCGCGGGAAAGGCACAGGAAGAAGGAAAACAATCTCTGGAATGTCGGACCTGCTCCCACCCAAATGCAGTCGCTGGCGGGGCTGGCCGGGACGGCCGGGACGCGGATGCTCTGCGGCAGCCTCGGCACCAGGTGCATGTTGCCCATGTTGGGGCCGGGGACTTTCGGAAACTCCGGCGTGCGGTACCGTGCGTATACCGCGCGCGGTAATTCAACTTCTCGATTGCCTCTTTTAAACATGATTCCCTGCGATCACTTCCCTTCTCTCTCGTTTTGTCGTGACGAGAATGGAGCCGGTGAAGCAGAGACATGCCATGTCGGAAGCAGCGCGGAAAGAGAGGCTGAATGGCGGACGACGACGTCTCTCTTTTGCTCTCCTCTCCTCTCCTCTCCTCTCCTCTCCTCTCCTCTCCTCTCCTCTCCTCTCCTCTCCTCTCCTCTCCTCTCCTCTCCTCTCCTCTCCTCTCCTCTCCTCCCCTCTCCTCTCTCCCCTTTTCCGCGAACGGGGCTGGCGGGGCTGGCAGGCCCGCACCGTTTCACTTTGACACTTATTGTGTTTACCGCGACACGCGGATACATTCTGACGACCGGCCCCCCTTTCCCCCTACCCTCCACTCCCCCGAAAAAAAATCGCTTTCCTTCCCCCGTCTGCACCACTCTGCTCGCTCTGCTCGACGCGCCGCCGCTGCCGATAATGCTTGCACAAACCCAACGCTATTCGCAGGAAAAATAACAACAAGAGGCGGCGAGGCGAGGCGAGGGTCGAGAGGGTCGAGAGGGGAGGGAGCGCGCCGCACCGAGCCGCACCGAGCCGAACCGCAGCGAACGCGCCGAGAGCTGCATTAGCATCCGGCCGCCGAATCGGGATTCCTTCAACTTGAACAATCTTTTCCGAAGTATCGCCGTTGTTTGCGGAGATAATAGCAGCCGCTCAGCCTTTCGCTTGTAGTGTCGCCGCCGCGGCGGTCCTAACCTCGCGCCTCGCGCGTCAACAGAGCCTCTCTCTGCTCGGACGCGAGACGCCGTTGGACGGCGGCGTCTCATTGGCCCGGCGCTGTAAACTTCTCGGTCGGCAGCAACCGTCCTTCCGGCATCCGCCCTCTTGCAGCCCCCAGCTGTACTCGGTGTGTTGACTGGGTGTCGAAGTGGGCTGTGGCTTTGGCGTTGTCTGACTCGGGTGCTGCTGCTGCTGTGTTGTTGCCGGTTCATCGAGCAGCCCCAGCCGAGGGCGAGGATCCCCCCCGACTCCGGAGAGCACGGATGGACAGGTACAGGAGGACGTCCTTCGCCAGCAGGAGCCACGAGTCGAGGGTCCCTGAAGCTGAAGCAAGTCGAGGTGAGTCTCAAATCTACCCTGTCACTCGTCGTCGAGTGAAGAACAAAATTAACTTAACAAGCCAGGAACCATTAGCGCGCCACGATTTGTGACCACTCAGTGTTTAGCTTTTGACAGTTCACAGAAACGGCCGCCAGGGCGCGCTGCGCGCTGCTGGTTCTTGCTTGTTTGATCCCTTTTGTTCTTCACTCGGCGACGAGTGGAGGGGGCTTTTGATTGTTGTGAGGGGGTGTAACTCATGTTTTTATTCTGGATAACCACTGCAGTTTGAACCGAACTGGGAGAGGCAATCAAACAGAGTTGAACCATGGTCTGAGGGTCTGAGGGTCTGGCCTGGCGCAGACGCCTCTGCGCTGTTGTCCTCGCACTGCTCTGGCTCAGTTCAGTTTTTAAGAGGTTTTTATTTTGGCTCGCTCTCAGTGCACCCGCAGCCGAGAGGATAGGCAACCCAACTTACTGCTACGTGTATCTGAGCCGAAACTCGCTCGTCCGGTCTGCTTCTGCTTCGACATTTTGAAACTTGCCGGGCTTTTCCTCAGCCGAGCGCAGGGCGAACGAAAGGTGTGATGAGGTTATGGACGCGGTGGGCAGGTGGGGGGGAACGTCCTCCTGCCGCTTGCGGCGAGCAAAGAGAGAGAGAGAGAGAGAGAGAGAGAGAGAGAGAGAGAGAGAGAGAGAGAGAGAGAGAGAGAGAGAGAGAGAGAGGCGAGCCTGCGTGTTTAATTCCCCAAGTAAACTTCAATTTTGAACTTCCCCTTCGCGTCGCTTGCATCCGGGGCCGCACCGGCAAGGCCGCACCGGCAAGGCCTTCCTCTCGACGGTAAAGAAAGAGGGACGGGAAAGGACTTGGCGCCGCTCCGCGCCGCTCCGTGCCGCGCGCCGCTCGGTGTGGTTGACCCCGCCACCGCCGCGGTGTCGCCCGCGCGCATTTCCTGGGCTGCTTCGCCAGCCCCCCACCCCCTCCCCGAAGCTGTTAGCGTTGATATAATAAGCCTCGCGGGAGATTTGGTCATCTTCGTCGGCTAATGAGTGCTCCTACTTCACCTCCTTGATGTCCTAGAGCGGCCGGGCTAATTTCTCCCGCTGTGTGGCTCGGCTCCCTGGCTCTCCGTCTGCCTGGCTCCGCCCCACAGTGGGCCAGAAGACCGGTGGAGGTGGCCAAAACTCTAGACGTGTTTTGAGCTCCAGAGTCGCGTAACAGGACTGGAACCGAGCGTGTGACCCCACCCATGGATTCCTCGTTCGGAGAGCAATCCATTGGTGGGGTCACACGTTCGGTTCGAGGCCTATTTAGCCACTCTGGAGCTCAAAACGCGTTTAGAGTTTTGGCCGCCTCCACTGGTCTTCTGGCCCACTGTGCGCCCGGATCCCTCGCCCGCGGCCGGGACGGGGCCGGCCTGTGCGGGAGGAGGTCTCCAACGCTCCCCGAGGTCCCTTTGCTCAGAGGCATTACGCGACATGGCGGCGCAGATAGAAGCCGGAGCGAAGCGTAGCAGCGCCGCGTGGCGTGGCGCGGCGTGGCGTGGCGTGGCGTGGCGTGGCGCGGCGTGGCGTGGCGTGGCGTGGCGTGGCGTGGCGCGGCGTGGCGTGACGCGGCGTGGCGTGGCGTGGCGTGGCGCGGCGTGGCGTGACGCGGCGTGGCGTGGCGTGGCGTGGCGCGGCGTGGCGCGGCGTGGCGTGGCGCGGCGTGGCGTGGCGTGGCGCGGCGCGGCGCCGATTAACGAAAAGTCGGTATAAAGTTGAGAGAGACCCTGGCCAGCGACAGCCCCGCCCCGCCTGGTACGTAGCGCCGGTCGACACAGACTAACCCGTCCTTACTGGGAAGTACCCTCGTTAGTCGCGGTAAAGGGACTCTACCTTGGAAACGTTGCGAGGAGCGGCGCCGGTAAAGGCGGGCCAAAAAAGATAAAAGATAAAAATTTAGCAGGGGTAAAGCAAACCGAACTGGGCAGGCGGCGTTGCGGTTGGTACCGCGGTCGGTGTGTAGTCGGTCGGCGCCCAGGGCGTTCCGTTCCCGCTGTCGGCTGGCGGGTACTTGTGACTTCCGTCGCGAAGCTGGTGATGAAAAGCCCCGGCAAGATCGGCGCGGCGAGTTAGTGGTAAATCCGAAGCAAGCCAGAGGTAGGAAAGGGCAAAGAAGAGCTTTTGAGCAGATGATGCCCACATTCAATTTAATAGAATAGAAGAATAAAAGACACTTCAAGGTGTCAGCTGTCAGCTAGTTTGTACTCTCGTTGCCTACTTTCTTAGGCGAAGTGTGGCCTTTTGCCTGCCTCTCAGGCGGCTATCATGGGGCCAAGGGGGTCAATTGTCTCGCCCCCTCCCCTCTGGATCCGCGCCTGCGGAGAGTCCGTCCTTGCGAGCCTCTTACTCAACGTCGGCGTCGCGTCGGCAGTCAGGGCTCGTCCGCGCCTCCAGCTCCAGCCTGGAGCCTCCAGGCGAGTGCTGGAATTCGCCCACTGCCAAGAGCGGCCAAGAGCGGCCCAGAGCTAGCCAAGCGTTTCCCGGATAATTCGTCCGGTCGGCCTGCAGACTGATTCCGAGAGTCGTTTTCGTCGCTCTGTCTCTCTCGCGCCTTCGCGGGACGCTCCATGAGTGCGAGAGAGACAGCACGACGAAGGTGACTCTCGGAATCAGTTTGCAGGCCGCCCGGCCGACGCACGAGGAACGGACGGGCTGTAGGCGGGCCAGGGCCAGGCCGAGGCCTGCTGTCTTATCGCGCGGAAAGCCTGTTGCTCCACTGTGGCAAAAAGCTACGGAAAATCCTGTAAACAGCTTGTGGTAATTCTCCGTAGGCCCCTTATCAATATTCTCCGTAGGCTCTTACAGTATTTTCTGTAGGACCGCACAGTATTCTCCGTAGGACCGCACAGTGATCTCCGTAGGACTATACAGTCTTCGAGGTCCTACGGAGAAGACTGTGCGGATTTACAGAGAATACTGTGCGGCCCTACGGAGAATACTGTAAGAGCCTACGGAGAATATTGATAAGAGGGCTACGGAGAATCCTGGCAAAAAAATTAACAGGATTTTCCGTACCTTTTTGCCACAGTGTCGGGACTCTGCCACGGCGCCTCTGCCACGGCCTCTGCCACGGCCTCTGCCACGGCCTCTGCCACGGCCTCTGCCACGGCCTCTGCCACGGCCTCTGCCACGGCCTCTGCCACGGCCTCTGCCACGGCCTCTGCACTGAGAAAAAAGTCTGGTTAAAAGTACCAGACCAATCCTAGTTAAACGAGTACTAGTTACTCATACGAGAATCCTAGTAACTCTCACCAGATGATCAGTTGCAGTAACCAGATCGGGTGTTGTGACATTTACCAGGTGTCTGGTTAATAATCCTGGTAAATTTTACCAGACTGTTCCGTAATTGGCACCATACGTAAAACTTCAAAATATTCGTTTCATTTGAAATGTTCGGGTGTCAAAAAGTAAACTGCAACCGGTTTCGTTATTTTCGGAGTCTTAAATCCGAAAGAAACACTGGGAGTATTTCCCTGAGCCAGACACGTAGAGAGTCACCTGGTGGGGATCCCCTCGACCCACAGGCGACGTGGTGGCGCAGTGGTAACGAGCCCGTCTCACAAGTGTGAGATCCCGGTTCGAATCCGGAGGAGAGGAGGAGGGAAAAAAACAATTCAGAGGTTGTTCGTTAACGAAATCGACGTCACATCAGGTTTCATCACTACGAAAAAATATTTTATTAAATTTTGGACTTCTTACTTCAGTTTTGTAAGCACATTAACTAACCAGGATGTTTGGTAAAAACTACCAGAAGGGGACCTGGCGGCATTGTGAGGATAACTATAAATCTGGTACGGTTTACTAGACTGAGGCCAACTAGACAGTTTAGTATTTTTTACCAGAATTCTAGTTGAGTTATATTCTATCAGACAGTCTGGTATTTGGTACCAGGATTCTGGTTATCGTTACTAGACTTTTTTTTCAGTGTGCCACGGCCTCTGCCACGCCCGGGTCGGAGCCAGAGTCTTATTTTCGTCTTTACTTCGGCTTATTTGGTTTCCACATAGAGTCCGTTTGAAGCGCGGCAGAAGACAAGAGCAATGGTCATTCAAGGCGCGCGCAAGGGTTAAACGAGGCGAAACAAAGGTTGAGAGCAGGCGAAAAAAAGACGCTGCGCAAGCTTATCTTTTTCGTCTTGAAATTGTCTCTATCGCGTTTTGATTTAGGCTTGCGGAAGCCGAAAAGAAGGCGAAAAAAAGACGAAAAGAAGACTCGTACGAGCCCGGCAGAAGAGCCGAAAAAAAGACGAGATTGAGCGCCGCCGGCCTCCGGTCGGCAAAAGAGGTGGTGGGGGGCCAGCGACCGCACTGGCGAAAAGTAAACACAGCCTGCGCTTCGACGCAGCGTCGAACTATGAACCATGAGACTCGGAAATCGGTGCCGCAAGCCGCTGGGCCAGGGCGACTTGTTGGAGGTTGGGTGTCTGAGCTTGAGTCCTGTCTCACGCTGCCGCGGCGGCTGGCTGTTGACGACAAACTCGACGGCTGTGTGGTGTGACGGTTCAATATTATTTTACACTTCTTAATTTTTTGTATCGCCTTTACTGTTTGTGCTCTCTATCACCGTTTAGCGAAATCATACGCATTGAATAGATCGGACGATGAGTGAATGAATGGTATTGAACCGTCACACCACACAGCTGTCGAGTTTGTCGTCAACAGCCAGCCGCCGCGGCAGCGTGAGACAGGACTCAAGCTCAGACACCCAACCTCCAACAAGTCGCCCTGGCCCAGCGGCTTGCGGCACCGATTTCCGAGTCTCATGGTTCATAGTTCGACGCTGCGTCGAAGCGCAGGCTGTGTTTACTTTTCGCCAGTGCGGTCGCTGGCCCCCCACCACCTCTTTTGCCGACCGGAGGCCGGCGGCGCTCAATCTCGTCTTTTTTTCGGCTCTTCTGCCGGGCTCGTGCGAGTCTTCTTTTCGTCTTTTTTTCGCCTTCTTTTCGGCTTCCGCAAGCCTAAATCAAAACGCGATAGAGACAATTTCAAGACGAAAAAGATAAGCTTGCGCAGCGTCTTTTTTTCGCCTGCTCTCAACCTTTGTTTCGCCTCGTTTAACCCTTGCGCGCGCCTTGAATGACCATTGCTCTTGTCTTCTGCCGCGCTTCAAACGGACTCTATGTGGAAACCAAATAAGCCGAAGTAAAGACGAAAATAAGACTCTGGCTCCGACCCGGGCGGCCTCTGCCACGGCCTCTGCCACGGCCTCTGCCACGGCCTCTGCCACGGCCTCTGCCACGGCCTCTGCCACGGCCTCTGCCACGGCCTCTGCCACGGCCTCTGCCACGGCCTCTGCCACGGCCTCTGCCACGGCCTCTGCCACGGCCTCTGCCACGGCCTCTGCCACGGCCTCTGCCACGGCCTCTGCCACGGCCTCTGCCACGGCCTCTGCCACGGCCTCTGCCACGGCCTCTGCCACGGCCTCTGCCACGGCCTCTGCCACGGCCTCTGCCACGGCCTCTGCCACGGCCTCTGCCACGGCCTCTGCCACGGCCTCTGCCACGGCCTCTGCCACGGCCTCTGCCACGGCCTCTGCCACGGCCTCTGCCACGGCCTCTGCCACGGCCTCTGCCACGGCCTCTGCCACGGCCTCTGCCACGGCCTCTGCCACGGCCTCTGCCACGGCCTCTGCCACCGGAGGAAATAAGCAGCGCGACGTCGCCCCGGCCTCGGTCCACCAGGTACCCCCAGTGGGCGTGATTACGGACCCGGGGGCCATTGCGTGCTCCAGGCTCCAAACAGGAAGACGCTCTCTCTCTCTCTCTCTCTCTCTCTCTCTCTCCCTCTCTCTCGCCTCAAGAGCCACCGGTTTCTCGTTTTTTCCCTTTTTTGCGGTGCCGCTCATTACCCCGCGATTCATGGCGGGGCTGAAATACGTCGCGCTGGGAAGGGAAAGGGCTAAAGAGCGATTCGCCAAACGGCCCTCTCTTTTCTCACTCTCTCTCTCTCTCTGGGCGGCGCGCCTTCGAGCGTGGGCGCCTCGTACAGGGAAGTACCACCACCGCCACCACTTTCTTTGTCTTCGAGACGGCGGGCGTCATCTTTCGAGGCCGCGTGCGTCGGGCGGTGTTGCTACACTGTGGAAAATTCCTGACTTTGGTCCGGGCTAGGAGACCGGCGCCGACGGCCAAAACTCTAGACGCGTTTTGAGCTCCAGAGTCGCTACATGGGACTCGAACCAAACGTGTGACCCCATCAATAGATTGCTCTCCGAACGAGGAATCCATTGGTGGGGTCACACGTTCGGTTCGAGTCCCATTTAGCGACTCTGGAGCTCAGAACGCGTCTAGAGTTTTGGCCGTCGGCGCCAGTCTTCTAGCCCACTGTGGTACGGCCCGCACTCCAGCCCCTCCGATCCGAACAGTGCTGCAGTCGCGCTGTCTCACTCGCACACTCGGGGTGCTCCGTGAGGGTGCGAGAGAGACGGAGCGACGAAGCATACGGTTCGGAGCGAGCGTGCCTCGCAGCTCCGCGTTCGCAACGAACCATTGGAAGGCGATTCCTCCCGAGGCGAGGCTGGCAAGGCGTAGCAAGGCGTGCCGAAAAGGCGCGGCGGGGAATATTTAGTGCGGACTCGATATCTCGCCACCCTGTCCACCTGCTGGGGCCCGCCAGGCCCCGCCAGGGCGCGCTGGGGCCGCGGCGGGGCGGCGGGGCTGCCGAGCGGAAATGGAAGGCCGCGTGAAATATCGCCGCGCCGCCGCTTGATCCGAATGGAAGAGAAGAATCGCCTTAATAACTCTAACGTAAGGGGAGCCCGCCGCCATGCCGCCGCCGCGGGGGAGGAGGGCGGCTCCTTTCGTGCGCGCGCCCCCTTGCTGCAGGATTCAAACTTGACCCATTGAAAGAGCCCCGACAGGCTGCGGAATTTAAATCAGCCTCTTCGCCACTAGATTCCTGTCCTGTCCTTGTTTCATCCCTTTGTCCCGACTGTGCCGCCCGGCCCCTTCGGGCCTTCGTTCGCCCGGACCAACTTTCTGGCCGGCCGTGTCGTTTCGCGAGGCGAAACAAATTCCCCGTTTTGTCCGCAGCAACTATTCGTCCGTGGGAGAGGGAGGGGTCTTTTGGCGGGACAGACGAGGGGACTTGATGCCGAGCACCATCAGCGTGGACGGCAGCTGTCGCTCTGTCTCTCTCGCACGCATGCTGGACGCCCCTCGAGTGCGAGAGAGACAGAGCGACGAAAGGGACTCGCCGGCAGCGGGAGGGTCGGGACGGCCTTGTCCGCCATTGTAACGCCCCCGAGACTTTATCTCTTACTGTTGGTAACTAATTGTTATATTACCCGGCGGCCCTTCCGGCGCGCCCGGATATTAGTCGCGCGCCGATTGGTGGCCCAGAGTCCGACCTAACTATGTTGCAAGTTGGTGGCGTGTGTGGGCGGTGCACAGTGGGCCAGAAGACCGGCGGCGGCGGCGGCGACCGAAACTCCAGACGCGTTTTGAGCCCCAGAGTCGCTAAATGGGACTCGAACAGAGCGTGTGACCCCACCAATGGATTGCCCTCCGAACGAGGAAGCCATTGGTGGGGTCACACGTTCGATTTGAGCTCAAAACGCGTCTAGAATTTTGGCCGCGCCTCCCTGTCTTCTGGCCCACTGTGCGGCGTGGGCGGTGTAGGTGGTTTGGGCGCCCTCCCCTACACTGCCAGGCTCTGCCACGGCCATAAAAATAGTTGGGCCGCGGCCAGTGGGGCGGACAAGCCGGGCAAGCGCATCGAACGTCACCGAAATTCCGGCCGCGCGTTCGCATAATGCAATGCTGGACACATTTTCACGCCACTGGAGGCCGTGTCTCTCTCCATCGCACCCAAACAAAACGCCCCCAGTGAGCGAGAGAGACAGAGCGTAGTCCGGTATCAGCCTGCCTGTGGGGAGTGGACCGTTGGGCGCATGCGTCGCAGCACCAGCGGCGCGGCTCGAGTCAGAGATTCGATCCCCCACGGTAAAAACGGTCCCTGGTTTTCCCAGGAACCCCCTGGAAATTGCCTATACCTTTACCATTGGCTTCCTGGGAAAACCAGGTTCCGTTTTTACCGTGCCGTCGACGTCGACCTCCGTCGCACCGCTTTTCAAACGGCGCCCGCGTCGTCCGCGCGAACCTGCCTCTGACACGACGTTTGCACGTTGACACGTTGAGAGCTGATACTGTCCTGGCGACGACCCGTGTACTCATGCCTTGCTTGGCTCTGCTTCTGCTGCAGGCCCCGAGGCAGGCCCTTCCCAGGTGAGGCTGCAGCGCGTGGACGGCGTGCGCATCGTGGTGCGCGCCAGGAGCAGCGACAAGCGGTGCCACTCCGCCAAGGGTGGGTCTCTCTCTCTCTCTCTCTCTCTCTCTCTCTCTCTCTCTCTCTCTCTCTCTCTCTCTCTCTCTCTCTCTCTCGCACTCATGGGGCGTGCCGCTAGGGTGCGAGAGAGACGGAGCGACGAAAGCGACTCTCAGTCTGCCGGGTGTCCTGGGCCACGCGGGGCCATTTCTTGTTTCGCAAGTTGTCGTGCAACTCGCCTTAGTCGGAATGCCATGAACCGCTTGGAGCCTTTTCCCTACCTCGGGGCGGGGCGGGGTGGGCCGCCGGTTCATCCGCTCTTCCCCAGCGCGCTGCGCACTGTGGGCCTGAAGACCGGCGCCGGCGGCCGAAACTCTGGACGCGTTTTGAGCTCCCGAGTCGCTAAACAGGACTCGAACCGAACGTGTGACCCCACCAATGGATTCCCCGTTCGGAGAGCAATTCATTGGTGGGGTCACACGTTGGGTTCGAGTCCCATTTAGCGACTCTGGAGCTCAAAACGCGTCCAGAGGTTCGGCCGCCGGCGCCGGTCTTCTGGCCCACTGTGCTGCGCACGAGGCCGCGCACACACGCAGCTTTACGGCAAGGCGCGTCTGCTCGGGCGTGGCGGGTTCAGTCTGGCGGCGCGTGGCGTGCGTGCCGTCGTGGGTGTAGCGTCCCGATCCGCCAAGTAATTGTAACAGGATTGCCGGGGGCAAGTCTCGCGGAACCGAGCCGCGCGCTAAAGTAGTGTACTCTAGTGTGACAAGTGACTGCCACGGCGTGGGCCGGGTCGGGCCGCGCTGGGTCGCGCTCGGGTCCCGGCCCCGGGGCTGCGCGATGCAAACTCGCGGAGCAAGCTGGTTACGAAATTCGTTTTCGTCGCTGTCTCTGTCGCGCCTACACAGCACGCGCCCCACAAGAGCGAGAGAGACAGCGACGAAAACGACTCTCGGCATCACACAGTGGGCCAGAGGGCCGGTGGAGGCGGCCAAAACTCTAGACGCGTTTTGAGCTCTGGCGTCGCTAAATGGGACTCGAACCGAACGTGTGACCCCACCAATGGATTCCTCGTTCGAAGAGCAATCCATTGGTGGGGTCACACGTTCGGTTCGAGCGACTCTGGAGCTCGAAACGCGTCTAGAGTTTTGGCCGCCTCCAACGGTCTTCTGGCCCGCTGTGCATCAGTCTAGAGGGCGCGCGTGTCCTCCCCCATGGAGACTCGTCCGCGATAAAAAGGACAGAATAACGACGCCGAGAGGGGAAAAAGAAAGGAGATTAATTCGTGAAAGAGAAAGGGAAAGTTGCGGCCCGGCCCAAAGTTTTCTGTGAATAAGTAATAACGGGGCTTGTTGATGGCGAAGCATGGCGAAGCATGGCGAAGCTTCGCAGCGCGGCGAAGAAAGGCCGGACCGCTAATTGACGCTCTTCTGCCTTCTGGCCGCCTCGCCGCCAGGCCGCGGCCCCGGACAGGGCCTCGGACAGGGCCTCGGACAGGGCCTCGGACACCAGCCGCACTGCCGCCCGGCCTCGTCCGCCCACTCCCTCGGCGGCCGTGGAGGCGTCGCAGCAGGCCCCGCCGGCCGCACCGCGCCCAGGCCCGCCAGCAGCGCGCCGGGACCCCAAGGCCCCCAAGCCGGCCACTGGAAGCAGTAAGCAACCGAGTCGCTTTCGTCGCTCTGTCTCTCTCGCGCCCGCACGGGCCGCCCCATGAGCGCGAGAGAGACAGAGCGACGAAATCGGACTCCCAGTCCGCAGCAGGAGGACGGACGACGCGGAGGTCGGAGGCGGCCGGGGGTGGCGTCCGCGGCGTGGGCAGACAATGGCAGCGGCGGCGAGGGGGAGAAGGGGGGGGGAGGAGAATGCCGCGACACAATGCCGTGTCGATTAGGCCGATAAGTGGAGTGAAATTAAATGATGATTGCGGCCCCGCGGTAATGCACCCCTCCAACGTGGATGGACAAGAGGCGGTGGGGGAAAGGGGCCCCAAGAGGAAAAGAGGACAGCAACCTCAGTCGGCTCGGTATGAAAACCTCAGTGAACGCACCGAACTGACGGCGCACTGTTTGCTTTTTGAACGAGTCGGCACTGTCGGCGCCTGCGGAACTCTCAACTGCTTCCAAGTGGGTGGCCGGCGCTCAGGTACCCAGTTCGGTGTCCGGTTCCCTCGCGTGCCTGGCGGTGGCGGTGGCAGTGGCAGTGTGGCACCGAGAGGGGGCACCCCCCGCCCTGCCGCTCTGCTCCCTGTCCCGGCGAGCAGCTTTTAAAGTTTAACGCCTCGCCCGCCTCGCCCGCGTCCCTGTCGTCCGTCCCAACCCAAGCAAAGAGGCGGTGTTTAGTGCGTGGGAATTCCCCAACAGTGGCCTGCCCTCCGCCTACACCTCCGCGTGTCCGTCACCGTAGTTTGCGTGTGTGTGTGTGCGTGTGTGTGTGCGTTGGTGTGTGTGTGTGTGTGTGTGTGTGTGTGTGTGTGTGTTTGTGTTGAGTGTGCGCGTGTCGTGAGAGTAGGAAAAGTGGTGTGCCACCTCACCTCACCCCACCTGAAGGTCCCCTCTCTTGCTAACCGTCCGTATGGACACTTCAAACATTCCGGCCTTTTTTAAGACGGTGAAACGCAATTTGGGGGCTTGGAATGGGCGCGGGGCGGCGCGGGGTACACGCCCACGCCACCGCATGTGACGACCTCACGGCCTGACGGCGTGACGGGGTCCTTCTCTTCCAGTGTGCCGGGCGGCGCTGGCGCGTCGCTCAATGCCAGGCCGAGTGCCCACAGCACGCCGGGCCGGGCCGGCCAGGCCTCGGGCCAGGCCGCGGGCCAGGCCGTGGCGGCGAGGAGGGTCACGGCCAAGGGGAAGGACATCAGCGAGGTGCTGGTGAGGGTGCCGTCCCAGCCGTGCCAGCCCCAGGCGTCCCGGGGCGCGTCGCGGACGGCCGAGCGCTCGGCCAGCGGTGAGGGCGACTCGGACTTGGGCCCGGGTTCGAGTCCAGTCGGGCGTTGTTACACGCCTTGACGCGCGCTTGGAAGTTCTTGGACAGTGTCCGCGAAAAAGGCAGACCTTAAATGGCCCACTCCATCTTTAACGTGCCGCAGAGCCGGTCCACCAGCAAGGGCGTAGTCGGTCCAGAGCCACGTCGCTCACGCCACCCGGCGCCGCGCTGCCGCCGCCACTGCCGCTGCCCTGCCCGCTGCTCGCCACGGTGCACCTCCCCGTCGAGTCCGCAGGTCCGTGTTGCCGGCCGCGACAGTCAGACACTTGTAGAATTGAAGCTTGTGGAGTCCGGAGCGCAAGATCGCGGTGAGCTCATGTGACCTGCAGCGTCGGCGGCGCGCCGCAGCCGCCGCTACCCGTCCACCGACGAGTGGTCCAGCTTGGAGGCGTGGGGGCTGCGCGGCGACCAGGTCACGTCGTCGACCTCGGCGACGGCCACCACCCTGGCGACGGCCAACGCGAGCAGAAGGCAGCAGAGCACGGCGAACCAGTCGACGTCGACGCCGACGCCGGCGCCACTCGGCGCGCCGTGGGGCTGGGGCGCCGGTATCGGGCAGCCCGGGGCGGCCGTCTACGGCGAGCGCCTGCGCCCCGCGGTACGTCCTCGTCCTCGACCTCGAGCACCACTCCAGCGGCCACTGCTTCATTTCGGTTTTGCCAGCCTCTTTTTGAATCTGATAAAGCCAGTGGAGTGCGCGGCGGATGGCGCGGAGTAACGGAGTGCGCACACAAACAAAACGCCGGCAGTGCCATCGTCCCCCTCCCCTCGCCCCAGGACCACGAGGCTCCAGGGAGATCCGCCGGCTCTGTCGTTGTTTGCGCTGGCTGCGCGCTGTTTACCTCTCGCTTGCTCTCGCCGCGTTAGCATTTTTTCCCGCTCCATCCCCCGCGCGGCCCACTGTCCCACTGTTGCGTTTCCTTTCTCCATCATCACGCCAATTTGTCGAGTACTCGTGTCGTCGGCGGGGCGGCGGACTCATTCCGAGAGTCGTTTCGGTCGCTGTCTCTCTCGCTCTCGTATTGCGTACTGGTGGCGAGAGAGACGGTGCGACGAGAGTCTGCAGGCTTCCTGCTCGGCAGACCGGCAGAAGGACCATGACGTTGTCTGCCTGTCGCGCCGCAGCCCAGGGACGCGTACAGCATGTACGCCACCGGCGTGATCCGGCGACGGCGTCCGCGGCAGAAGCGCGCGGCCGTCGTCCGGGCGTCGCGGCCGGCCAAGACGAGGGCCGGCAGGGCCTCCGGCAGGAACACCGGCAGGGCGGGCGCCGCGCCGCGGCCTTCGCTGCGGCCCCACAAGAGGAGGCCGTCGACCCTGGCCTCGGCGCCGCGACCGCCGCGACCCACGTACGTCGCCGTCAAGCGGTGGCTCGCGCCTCGCGGTGAGTGCATCCGGGTTTCTATCTCCACATCGGCCTGCTTGCTGGCGCGCTGGTGCGCGACGTGACTGGGCGCCCACGGCGTTGCAGGGTCGCCGCCGTCCTCGGGCGGACACCGACGTCGCCGTCGTCAGTCGCGGCGAGTCCACGGCGCCACCGGGGGACCCAGAGCTCCGAGTGCAGGCGAGAACCACGACGACGATGCGGATGCCGTCCTGGCCGTGACGACGACGTCGGGGGCGCGGGTGTGCGCACGCAAGCCGCGCCTTCAAGGCAGCCTCGAGGGCAGCCTGCCCCCCGCGCGTGCCTGCGCACCGTGCCCGCCGTGCCCGCCGTGCCACAAGAGCCCCGGCGTGCCCCGGGACGGCGCGTCGACGGCCGCCCTTGCCGTGTCGTGCAGCCCGGCCGTGCTCCGGACGCGCGCGCGGCCGCCACCGCCACGGCCGTCGCGGACCCTGAGTCGGACCGGCGGCGGCACTTGAGGGAGGCGGCTTCCTGGACGTGCGCACCTGGCCGACGACCCGCACCGCTGTAGACTGATTCCGCGAGTCGTCTTTGTCGCTCTGTCTCTCTCGCACCCATACGCAACGCCCCATGAGTGCGAGAGCGACAGAGCGACGAAATCGACTCTCGGAATCGGTGTGCCGGTGGCGACACGACTGCCGAGCCGTCCGCAGCGGGACCTCGACGCGCCCAGCGGCAATCAGGGCCGCGTTGCTTTTCTCCGCGTTGCGGCGTGTCGCGAAAACGCTCTGGAATTTCGCAGCAGCCATTAAACGGGCCATAATGAGTGGCGCGGCGTGGCCTCTGCATCGCCGGCATCGCCCGCCTGACGTGAAGCCAATAATGCGACACTGGCAAATGGCTTGCTTGCGGCTGGCGGGCCTGGCAGCCCGTCGCAGCCCGGCGCAGCCCTGCGCCCGCAAAAACCCAAATGACAAAAGCAAAACACAAGGCGGGCCGAGGCGGGGCGGGGCGGGGCGGGGCGGCCCAATTTCCGGCAGCGATTCAATGCCAGCGGAAATAATAACGTGACAAGTGACACCCGCAGAGCGGTGGGGCGGGGCGGGGCGGGGCAGGACCCGCGGCCGGCCTACCGCAATCCCGCCGCAATCTTGCTGGCCGCAGTCAAGTATCCGAGTATCCATGTACTGCGCCGCAGAATGCTGCCAGGCGCTCTCTCTCTCTCTCTCTCTCTCCTCTCTCTCTCTCTCCTCCTCTCTCTCCTCTCTCTCTCACTCTCTCACTCTCACGGCACGCCCCGTGAGAGTAAGAGAGAGAGAGAGAGAGAGAGAGGGAGAGAGAGGGAGAGAGAGAGAGAGAGAGAGAGAGAGAAGAGAGAGAGAGAGAGAGAGAGAGAGAGAGAGAGAGAGAGAGAGAGAGAGAGAGAGAGAGAGAGAGAGAGGGGGGGGCCACAGTTCGCGACCAGCGCTGGAAGCGCAATGCAATTATCACGCGATTCCCCCGCTGTCGTGCGCAGGCCGGGCGGACGGCGCCGCTGGACGCGGAGCAGTGGGTGAGGGCGGCGAGGGCGGCGAGCCGCCCGCGGGAGTAGCCCTCTCTCGGGCCGCGGCCGTGGCGGACGCGCCCGTACGTCCGCCGGGTCGGGTACCCGTCGTGCAGGGGCTGATTGACAAGGGGTAGCCCCGGGGTCCGGGGCGCAGCGCCTTGCCGTCAACGTCATCCGCATGTCGGCCCGTGTCAGTTTGACGCCGGATCTGTAACGGCACAGGCGGCGGCGTGGGCACTGCCAGGCACTGCAAGGCAGGTCGCAGGCGGAAGGCGAATTTTATTGCGAGCCTGTCCGTGTTGGTCTCTCTCTCTCTCTCTCTCTCTCTCTCTCTCTCTCTCTCTCTCTCTCTCTCTCTCTCTCTCTGTGTGTGTGTGTGTGTGTGCGTGTGCGTGCGTACGCGCGTGTGTGCGCCACACTGTGCGGGCTATTGAGTCGGAGTCTTGGGTTCTGTTGCTTTCACCAAGCAAGACGCAAATAAAGAACACTGTACGTTCCCGCGTGCTGCCCCGCTTCGCTGAAAGGACGCCGATCATTTCTTTACTCTCGATGGCTGCCGTTGGTAGGCAACGCACCCCCTCCCTCCCCTCCCCCTCCCCCTCGCCCCGGCCGGGCCCGGCAGGTGTTATACGTTTCATCGGTGCCATAAAAGGGGCGCGAGGCGCTGCCCGATTTTGATTAAAAAGCAGAGGCGCGGCGGGGACGGCGCTACACCCGAAGTGCGACGCGCCGCGACGCGCCGCGAGGTGCAAGGCAAGCCGTATTTGTTACGCGTCCATTCAGCGCGCCTTTTTATGTCGTTATGCCTCGCTCGTAAAACTAGCCCTTGACCGGTCTAGGTTAGCTCTCGCTCCGGCTGCGCTCCTTTTTTCTCCTTTTTCATAATTTTTTCATTGTGCTAACATTGTCAGTGGCTGGGTGGCGTCCCCGCCCGGCCTGCCCGGCCCGCCACCACTCGGCTGGGGGGTTCGTGAGGGGAATAATGGGTAGGCCGGCGTGCCGTCGGCGTCCTGGGCCTCGAGGACGCCGCGCTGAGGACACGCGCCTATCGGGACGAGATTTGCTCTCTGAATTTCTGTATTTTTCCTAAACGAGAGAAACTGGGGCAGCACCAGGTCCGATTGGTCGTAATAAAAACAATGTCGGTCAGAGTTAGCTGTGACGCGCGAGCTCAGCTCTAATCCACTGTGCGGCATGTGCGGGGCGCGGCCGGGCGCGGCGCGCGACCCAGCGGCGGGCCACCTCCACGGCAGCGCTCTGTCTCGCTCGCACTCGCAGGGCGGCCCGATGCGGGTGCGAGAGAGACGGAGCGACGAGAGCACACTGTTCCGGATCAGCCCGCGGTCCGCGCGGGCCCCGCGCAATACCATCATCCTGCCCATGGGGAGCGGACCACGCGCCGCGCCGCGTCGCGAGGACCGCGAGGACGGTGTCATTGGCGGCCGCTTCACTAATCATATTTCGGGCTAATGCGATTTGGGCCATTCAGATTGACGGGATCGCCGTTACGGTTTATGCAAGCTGCACGGTGGTGGTGGTGGTGGCAGTGGCGGTGGTGGTAGCGGTGGTGGCGGTGGCGGTGGCAGCCGTGCGGATTACGCCGGAAACAAGACACATGCAAACTGGTGGCAAACAAACTTTATCTCCCTCCGTCTGCGCGCTGGGGTATTTACGAAGTGCATCCCCACCCCGCGGGCCGGTCCCGCCGCCGCGGTCTGCGCCAAATGCTATGCTGCACTGGTATAGGGAGAACCCGTCCGCGGGATTTCGGTTTCGGTTGCTGTTTCGCGCAGCGGCACGCATTCCACGCGCGTCCCGGCCTCGCCGTGTCAAACACCGACTGCAGCGTCGAGGCCGAGGCCGTCACCGAGGCCGTCGCCGAGGCCAGGGCAGCCCCCGGGCGAGGCCGCGGATCCACCCCGTCAAAATGTCAATTACGTCGGGGCGGTCATGAAGGTCGCCGCCCAGAGCGACGTGGCTGTCGAGGCCGTGGAGGCCGTGCCAGCCGCGCGTCATTACGCGAGGCAGGCCTCGGCCGCCGCGGCCTTCGCGGCCTCCACGGCCTCCACCGCGGCCCCAAATGAACAGCCGCGTTTTTGCGTTCCGCGGCGCGTACCTCTGGGCCGTTTCGGGGCGCCCGCGTCGCCCACGTCGCCGTGGCCGCCGGCAATACAAGCCCCGCCGGCAATACAAGCCCCGCCGGTTCGCCCCGCCCCGCCGCGCATGGGGCTTCCAAAATGCGGCGGCGTGGCGCCATATTGGAACGCGTGTGATACGGCATGAGGCACTAGGCACGCCCATCAGCCCGTCACGCGCGCGACACTCCGTGACACTCGCAAACGCACGGCGCCGTTCATTGCGGCCGAATCGCGTCATATTTTGCCGTCCAATGAAAACCTGCTCTGCCTGTGCCGTTTCGGACCCGCCCCGCCCCGCCCCGCCCCGCCCCGCCACCGGGAGCTCATTTGCTTTCCTCTCTGGTCTGCTATCGCGCGCGCAATCTAGTTTTGGGCCGCGCGAACCAGTTTCGGGCTTTAGGAATTCGGTGAAGGGTTTCTGGTTTGGCGCGAGCCGTTGCATACCACACCGCAGGTATTCGTGTTAACCGGCCACTCCCATCGTGGGGCAGACTGTCGTGTCCTCCGCGCCGCCAGGGTTCGGGGTTTCTACCAAGACGACGACCGAAGTTCCCCGGTCCCCGGGAGGTTTTTGCGATGTTGGCGGTCAACTATGTGGACGCGCCGAAGTACGTTCGCGGCTCGGCGGCTTGGCGGCCACCCCTTTGACGACTCACCGCGCCCCGCTTTTTGTTACCCTGTCCTTGCTGTCTGGCGCTGCGAGCTGCGATCCGCCGGCCAGCGCGGACCGGCCTGGAGCGGAGTCCGATGGAAAATATGACCGACAGCGGGGGCTGCAATAAAAATGACTGACACCGAGCCACCCCCAGTGTCCAGCCCGGTCCAGCCAGCCAGGGCAGTCCGGCCCCCGCAACCTGCTGGTGGCGTGTCTCTTTACGGGGTCCAGCATTTGCCGCCCCGCCCCGCCCCGCCCCGCCCCGCCCCGCCCCGCCCCTCCCCGCCCCACCAGTAGTACAGGCAAGACTAACGCTTCCGACGGGACGCAGTTATGACGGCTTTACGAGCTGACGGCCTGGACATAAATATTGTGGTGACCTTGCTGGCGGCGTGGCGGGGCGTGGCGGGGCGTGGCGGGGCGTGGCGGGGCGTGGCGGGGCGTGGCGGGGGCGTTGGCTCGCGAGCACGTGTGCGCTTTAGAGCGGAGACGCCCCCACGCTCTCGGGGGAGGAGGGTTGGGGGAAGGGGACGGCGCTTGCGAGGCTGTTTCATTTTTGGAATGTCTCCAGAGAGAGGGACCTGGACTCTCGTTCCACATGATTACGCCAAGGAACGCGGCCTTTTTGGTATTTTTGCGCAGTCCGCGTCGGAGTCGGACCAGGTCGGACATACCGTGGCGGAACGAAGGACGAAACTCTCCGTGGCCCTTGGCTGAGGCCAGGTCGGAGAAGCAAATCCACAGTACAAATTTGTGCAAGGCGCCACAGTTTTCTCAAAATGATTTTTTTTTAAAAACCTAAGATTTGAATTCTTTTTGTGTTTTAAAACTATGAGGTCTCGTTGTCAGAGAAAACGATACAGACTCCAATATAGTTCAAATTTTTTAATCTGTCCTTAGTTTTGGTGCACTCGTTTTTGGACTTGCTCTTTCTAGAACGTGATGAAGCGACGACTACGCGGAAAAGAGGTGAGGAAAAAAAAAATGGGAGAGGAAAAAAGACGAACAGCGATGCGGAAAAAAAGTAGAGGTAGGCGAGCGTGCCTTGCCCGTGCCTTGCCCGGCCGGCGCCGCCTGCCCGGGCCGGGCCGGGCCTGGCCCTGCCGGGGATCTGTCAGCCTTCCTTTACTTTACGGGGATATCCACGTGTCGAACCATGTTCGGGTCTCAGGTGTCCGGCCGCGTCAATTCCATTTCACTTAGCGAGGGCGGGAGAGAGAGAGAGAGAGAGAGAGAGAGAGAGAGAGAGAGAGAGAGAGAGAGAGAGAGAGAGAGCGAGAGAGAGGGGGGAGGGGGATCGTCTCTGTGTGTGCCTCGCAATCCATCGGCGGTGTAAGTGCAACAGCCTGCCTGTGTGTCCCTGCCTTTGGCTGTGCCTGGCTGTGCCCATGGCTGTGCTTGTGTTGGTGTGCCCCGCACTGCGCCTGGCCCGTTGTTGCCTCGAACAAAACAGCGGCGCCGCCATTCTTCCACCCAGCCCAAGGGCGGATCCAGAGAGGGGTGAGGGGAGTGTCGCAAATGTTGTCTACGCAGTGGGGCCAAAGTGCGCTTTGTTGCCTACCTTCCAGGTGGCTGCGGTGAAGAACTTGAACTTCACCGCAGCCCCCGTCCAGAATCCGCACGTGACGGAGCTCCAGGCGGTCCCCGAGCCGGCGGCGGGCCTCAGTGGGCCAGAAGACCAGTGGAGGCGGTCGAAATCCTGGACGCACGGAAAAAAATGGATTTGCTAGCCCAGCTAAAAATTAGCTGAGGCAGCTAATGTATTGGCTGGTATGGCGCCACCGGAGATTTTAGGTGGCACAGCCAAACTGTAGCTGCACTAGCTATTTTGTTTGGTGTTACAACTTCTGAATATTGGCATACGCAGCATGCATATTAGTTGAGGCAACTAATAGTTTTGCCTTCCTTCGGTGAAAATTTGCTACACCAATAAATGGGTCAGCTGTTTGGACTAACATGGGCCAAAATGTCGCACAAAAAAAAGTTCAGGCAAAGAGGACGCGAACCCTTGTCCCTTGTTTTACGAGATGAGGACGGTACCACGGTGCTGCGATGACATCTAGCAATGTGACCAGGGGCATTTTCTTCATAGCCTCAACAGCGCGAGGGAACGAACGTTGCCCGTCGCAAAGTGCTAAATGCGTGGCTGGTGCCGCCATTCTCCTAGTGAGGTGGTGGCGCGGTGGTACCGTCCCCGTCTCTTAAACTGCGAGACTGGAGTTCGCATCCCGTTTTCCTGAACGTTTTTTTGTGCGACTTTTTGGCCCATGTTAGTCCAAACAGCTGATTTTCACCGAAGGAAGGCAAAAATATTAGCTGCCTCAACTAATATGCATGCAGCGTATGCCAATATTCAAAAGTTGTAACAGCTAACAAAATAGCTAGTGCAGCTGTAGTTTGGCTGTGCCACCTAAAATCTCCGGTGGCGCCATACCAGCCAATACATTAGCTGCCTCAGCTAATTTTTAGCTGGGCTAGCAAATCCATTTTTTTCCGTTCGGGTTTTGACCTCCAGAGTCGCCAAATGGGACTCACACCGAACGTTTGACCCCACCAATCGATTCCTCGTTCGGAGAGGAATCCATTGGTGGGGTCACACGTTCGGTTCGAACCCTGTTTAGCGACTCTGGATTTCTAAACGCCCACTGTGCGGGCGCCGTCTAGCCCTTAATGGTAATGGTAATGGGCGGGTAGGCAGTCCCGCAACACAGCGGCGCTCGGCGGGCGGGCCTATCCTCGACTTCGCGGGCGCTCGGCGTCGCGGCGGCGCGCTGCATCGATAGATGATCTCGCTGGTCATTACCTCGCTGACGGCGCGCCTCGTCACGCCCCTCGCGTGCGCGCTGCGCGCCACCACGCCCTCCCCTCTTGTTGGAGTTTATCGTAGCGCTGCTGAGGCCCCTGCCACTCCACGCGTCATTTTCAGCTCCTCCCAGGTCCCCTCGCCTCGCAAGCGGCAGCAGGCAGGCCCCTCAGGTCCCCCGCTACGCGCCGCTACGCGCCGCTACGCGCTGGTACGCGTGCTGCCGCCGCGCCCCACGCCTCGCGACATAGACATAAAATCTATATCGATACGCCGTGGCCATGGCTGCCGCCCTCGCCGCCGTGCCGCGCGCTCTGGAGCGAGGATGGCATTTTTTCCTCGAGCCGACACCGTATCGCGCGGAGCATTACGGCCCCGCGGCCAGGCAGGCAGGCAGGGAGGCGGCCAGGCAGGCAGGCAGGCAGGCAGGCGGGCGGGCAGGCAGGCAGGCAGGCAGGCAGGCAGGCAGGCGGGCAGGCAGGCAGGCGGGCAGGCAGGCAGGCAGGCAGGCAGGCAGGCGGGCAGGCAGGCAGGCAGGCGGGCAGGCAGGCAGGCAGGCGGGCAGGCAGGCAGGCAGGCAGGCAGGCAGGCGGGCGGGCAGGCAGGCAGGCAGGCAGGCAGGCAGGCAGGCGGGCAGGCAGGCAGGCAGGCGGGCAGGCAGGCAGGCAGGCAGGCAGGCAGGCAGGCAGGCAGGCGGGCAGGCAGGCAGGCAGGCAGGCAGGCAGGCAGGCGGGCAGGCAGGCAGGCAGGCAGGCAGGCAGGCGGGCAGGCAGGCAGGCATGCAGGCAGGCAGCCGCAGCGACGTACTCCGCGTGCTGACAAAACTGGCGGCGGTTTTCCTTTTATGGCGTCGCGATCGGCAAGCCAAGTGGAGCGCGACTGCGAGCAAGCGGAGCAGGCGGGGGGAGCACTGGACTCCAGGGCCGTCGCGGCAGTCGGCACGGCGCAGCGCGGCGCTGGACAGTGCCGTATAAACGGCGCGGCGGTCGGGAGGCGGTCGGGAGTCGCAGCGACGCCAGCAGAGCCCGGAAAGAAAACATGCTCCAGGGCTGGAGAAATGCTCTCGGGCTGTGGAAATGCTCTCGGGCTGTCGAAATGCTTTTGGGCTGTCGAAATGCTCTTGGGCTGTCGAAATGCTCTTGGGCTGTGGAAATGCTCTCGGGCTGTCGAAATGCTCTTCGGCTGTGGATGCTCTTGGGCTGTCGAAATGCTCTTGGGCTGTCGAAATGCTCTCGGGCTGTGGAAATGCTCTTCGGCTGTGGAAATGCTCTTGGGCTGTGGAAATGCTCTTGGGCTGTCGAAATGCTCTTGGGCTGTCGAAATGCTCTTCGGCTGTGGATGCTCTTGGGCTTTGGAAATACTACTGTGTCATTCCTCTGCCTCTCTCGCACTCGAGGGCCACTGCGTTGGTGCGCGAGAGAGACAGCGTTGAAAGATACGTCTTCGGAATCATCCGGCTGGCCCGTGCTGGCCGCTAGCCCACGCCCACATCCAGCGGCGCGCTCCAAAATCGGCAGGGCTACGCGTCCCTGCCGCCGTGCCTCGCCGACGCGTTCGCCGGAGGAAAGTTGTCCTACACTGCACGGCGGGCGCCATCGCTGCCGCCGCTGCGCGTCAGACGACGAAGCCGTGGAACTTGTCGGTTGCGCCGCGTCGCCATGCTGGACGTGTGCGCCGTGCCCTCGGCCGTGCCCGCGTGCGGACGCCCCCGCCGCCCTCGCCGCCGCTGCTGCCCCCGCTGCCCCCGCTGCCCCCGCTGCCCCCGCTGCCCCCGCCGCCCCCGCCGCCCTCTTCTACGCCGAACTTGGCTTTGTTTTTTCTGACAGAGTCCTTCCCCCGCTCGATGTAGTTCTCCTTCATGAAATCCCTGCCGGCGCGCTCCGCCCGCTCCCCGCGGCCCCAATCCCGCTGTTGTGGAATACGAGTGAATAGCTCGAGGGGGGTGACCGTCGAGGGGCTCGCCGAGAGGACGCCGTCAGGGTGGGGCTAAGCCGCCGGGAGTGGCGTGGCGGGGCGGGGCGTGGCGGGGCGTGGCGTGGCGTGGCGGGGCGGTGTCACGTTGCCACGGTTGACCAAGACGGGTTCGCCGCTCGCGGTCGCTGAGGGGCTCCATTGTGGAGAAGGCGCCGCCCGAAATGCCTCCGATGAGCCGCCCTCGGCGAGCCTCGTCCTCCCCGCCGCCGTCTCGGCCGCCTTGGCCGCGCCGCCGAGGCCGCCGAGTCGCGGGCCGCGGAATTAATTGGGGCCTCGTTCGCCTTCCTCCGCGGCGACAACGTGACTTTAACTTCGCCCTCCGCGGGACGGGCCGGGACGGGCCGGGACGAGACGGCGGCGGCAGTGTTCTAAGTTTCCATCTTTGTGCCCGCGCCTCCGCCCGCGCCTCCGCCTCCACCGCGGTGCCGGCCTTGGAGTCCGAGGCCTTGAAGAAGCAGCGGGCCAGCTGCAGGCCGAGCACAGCTCTGTCTCCCTCGCACTCATGGGGCGCCCCCTGTGGGTGCGAGAGAGACAGCTGTGCTCGGAATGAGCCTGCTGCCTGCTGCGGGTCGCGATAACCCAGCAGCAGCGCGAGTCCCGGCAGGCCCGGCCCAGCCCGGCCCGAGACAGCCGTACCTAAGAACAAACAGAAGATCCCCGCCCGGAGGGAAGGCAGCGCCGCTCCACTGTGAACGGGAAGAAATTGCAGCACGGCTGCTTTACTCTTTGAACCGCGCCGCCGAGGCGCCGAGCTCGGCTGGGAAGCCCCCGCGAGGTAATACTCGAGCCAATTCCCCCGCTACCCCGTTTTTTTGATTTCGAACGGCGGCGCTTTCGTCGCCCCGTCTCTGTTGCTCTCATCGCGCGTCCCGTGGCGGTGCGAGAGAGGCGGGCTGCTCGGCCGGGCGGGGCCCTGGATTGGGCGAGGCG
The DNA here is from genome assembly GCF_012932325.1 of Thrips palmi. Classification (NCBI taxonomy): domain Eukaryota; kingdom Metazoa; phylum Arthropoda; class Insecta; order Thysanoptera; family Thripidae; genus Thrips; species Thrips palmi. Next base: position 256,898 of record NW_023144635.1, read on the forward strand.
GGGCGAGGCGCCTTCGGTACAGAGCGCTGTTCGACTGCAGTCGCTGTCTCTCTCGCACCGACAACACGGAACGCCTCGTGGGTGCGAGAGAGACAGGGTGACGAAAGCGACTCTCGGAATCAGTCTGCCGGCACGCTGGCATTAACGCGGCGGGGCCGAGGCCGGCCCGACTGACGGGCTTCCCTTGAAGGTGTGGCAGATGGGGACCAGTCCAAGGACCAGTCCCTGCAACGCTCGGCCGCGCCCCGGCCAAGGGCCTTGGTCGGGCCAGGCGGGACGGGGCCCGCCACCCTGCCGCGGATTTGTCAAACCACTCCACGTCACCTGCTGGAGGCCGCAAGGCCAGGCCGCGTTACCCCGCGCCAAAAATGCCAAGTGGTGCTCGAAAAATGTCTAGTGGTGCTAGAAAAAATCGCGAGTGGGGCTTGAATAAGACGAAGATGTACTTGCAGAGCGCCGAGCATTTTGTTGCCAACGGATAGACTTCAGATTTTCCAAACCCGGAACACCGCGCTATGCGTTAGCATTGGAGTTTTTTTTTCCAATGTTGTCTGGGCGAGCCTCGTTGCGACGTCGCGGGGGCTGCGGGTTGTTGCCGCGGCGCTGTGGTGCGGTCCCCTCAGATCCCCTCCCTCCGCTCCATAACAAACCGTCTGCGCGGCGCAGCGCGGCGCGCGGCCTTCCTCAAGCCAGTCCACTGTATCGAACACACACAAGGTCCTTATCCGCCAAATAGCCCTTCCAAGTCTCAGCAAGGCCGGGGCGGCCAGGGGCTCGGTGGGAGCCGGTCCCGGACCCCAGGCAAGGCAACCCCAGGCTTCCCAGGAGTCCTTGAATCGAGCCACTCTGCATCCTTTGAGTCCCGGCAGGTCCCGGCAGGTCCTGGGAGGTCCTGGGAGGTCCTGGGAGGTCCTGGGAGGTCCTGCCGAGAGCACGACAAAGGCGGAAGGCGAGACGCGGCGTCCGCGGTGGAACGAGTGGGGCACGCCACGGCACGCCACGCCACGGCACGGCACGGCACGGCACGCCACGGCACGCCACGGCACGCCACGGCACGCCACGGCACGCCACGGCACGCCACGGCACGCCACGGCACGCCACGGCACGCCACGGCACGCCACGGCACGCCACGGCACGCCACGGCACGCCGGGCGCGTCTTGAAGGCGGACTGCTTTTGTGCGCGGCCTCGGCCTCGCGGTCTCGCGACATCGCGCGGGGTGGGGCGGCGCGGGGCGGGGCCGAGGCCGTGCCGCCCAGTGCGCCCCACTTAAGGCTTCGGGCGTGCATTAGCGGGGACCCACGAGACACCGCAGCGGGGCGGCGTGGGTGACTCCCTGGCACTCACGGCCCCGGCGGCCTCGGCTCCAGCCTGTGCCGCAGCAGCGCGCAGCAGCCCCTGTATGGCGGTGTTAAGAAGCTTACGTCAGGATTAGGCTGCGTGGCGCGCCCGGGGACCGCCGGGGACCCAGGACTCCAGGACCCGGGGTGGGCGTCGCGGAGTCCCAGCGCCTCCTCGCCGAGGCCGCCGAGGCCGTGCGGGGCGAGGAGGCCGGGGAGGAGGCCGGGGAGGAGGCCGCTAAAAGGCCGACCAAGGCCGGTGGTGGTACACTAATGCAGCTTGTAGTGCGCGCGGTCTGCGAGCCGCCCCGCCCCGCCCCGCCCCGCCCCGCCCCGCCCCGCCCCGCCATGCCAGGTTGTTGTTGTCGTCTATCGCCCCCCAGGGTCGGTCTGCCAGACGCCCTGCCCGGCCCGCCTCGCCTTCCGAGCCAGATCCCAGATCCCGCCACCACTCGGCGGAATGTGTTTTGCAGTTGGCACCACGTGCGCGCGACGTGGCCGTCGACGCGGCGGTCGCTGTTGGTCAGTCGGAGAAAACACACACACGCACACACGCGCGCGCGCGCGCGCACACACACACACGCACACGCACACACACACGAGGACAAGGCTGCGCCGGGCCACGGCCACGGTGCACGCCCGCCAGTCCCGGGGATAAAATATTGGAAGCATTCCAATTGGCAGAGATTTCATCTCCCGCCTTTTTGTATTATTTATTTGCGCGCGGCCCGGCGCTGCCCAAGGCGTCTCGTCATGTCCGGCCAGTGAAATGTGAGCCGCATTTGTCCACAAGTGTCCAGCCCTCCATCGGCCGCGGCCGCGGCTCCGCGCCTCCGCCTCGCGTCGAACAAAAAGGGTGAAAAAAAAGAAGAAAACGCCTGCCTGGCAAGCACCCAGCTTCTTCTTCTTCTTCTTCTTCTTCTTCTTCTTCTTCTTCTTCTTCTTCTTCTTCTTCTTCTTTTTCTTCTTCTTCTTCTTCTTCTTCTTCTTCTTCTTCTTCTTCTTCTTCTTCTTCGACTTTCTTCGTAACGGTGCTAAAGCTACGCGGAGAACATTGATGCGTTTATTCTGTTTGCGGGTCGGCGCGGCAGATGAAGCGGTAACGAAGTCGCGCTTGCGAGAAAATGAGAGAACGGCGTTGCGTTGTTGGTCCGGCCCGGCCGAGCGCGCTCGGTGGAGAAGAGGAAGCAGCTTGATTAAGCAGGCAGGTACGGTGTACAGTCCTCGCCGCCCTGTCTGCCCGCCTCGGCCCGCCCCGGCCCACCCCGGCCCACCCCGGCCTGCCTCCATTCGACAGGGTAGATTAATTATCGGTGGCGCCTTCCAGCGCGGTATCGCTAGCGAGCTCGGAGATATGGGGTTACCGACGCAGCCCCCTAACCCCGGACCGGCCGCCCCCAGGCCGCAGGCCGCTCCATGGTCGCCTCGCCTGCCCCCTCCCACTAACGGTAGATCAGGGGCCAGTTCGATGATGAAAAAAAAAATCTTCACGTGTTGGTAGGCCTGGCAAACTTCTCGAACCAAAACAATAAGCTAAATTGAACTGCCATCGAAACCGTTCACAGCAAAGATGTACAATTTTGTGATGACAAAGCCTCGCGAGAATTCGTGCCTGCGAAATTTTTCGTACCAAATTTGGACGCTTAGTCGCACGCATGCGCAATAATTGTGTGAAACCATAAAAAAGTCACGTGCGGATTGGAATTTAGTGCGCCCGAGTGCTGCATTTGATGGAGGTTAGTTTGTAACGCGTCCTGAGTGATACCCGCCTGGACTGGCCTGGACCTAGTCCATTTGTCGGACGGAGAAGAGAAGGATCCTTCTCACACCGTCTCAGCGTCACTGCCTCACGGATGCAGTCGGCCTATTTATCCCACGACCAGCGACCGGATCGGGGCCGCCGCGACGTCGCTGCGAACAGATGGAGTTGATGTAGTGTAAAAGAAAAGTGATTTTAAAAGTTTTGGGCTTCCCTCCAGCAGGCTGCTAGCTAGCAGGCTGCCTGCAGGCGAAGAAGAAGAAGAAGATGAGGAAGAAGAAGAAGATAAAAGTCGTCTGCAAGCTGCCGAAGTGTCGCGGCCCATTCATCACACTGTAACGTGCATTTCATCGTGTCAAGCACGAGTTTTCGATCTGATGGACTGCCGATGTCGCGCCGATGTCGCGCCGAAGAGGTTCCGAGTGACGCACACCGCCAAGCACTTGGCAGTGCTTTACTTTGAACGCGCTTAAAATGCGTCATTTGGGCGTCCGGATGTTGCTAAACGACGCAAAACTGCGGTCGTGTTAGGCAATCTAGCTAATGAGCACTTCTATGAGGCCCTGCAGCCCTGCATGCAGGGGCACGGTGAGCGGTGTGGCGGTGCGGCTACCCTGGGCCACCGCGCGGACGTGCTCAACGACAAGCAAAGCACGCGGCGAGAGCGCCATGCACGCCTTGTCTAGGGCATGCCATTTAAATTTCATCACGGCCGCAGTGGTGACCACTGGCCACTGACGCGCGGCAGCTGGATGAAGCTGCTGTACTGAAGAACACCATTGACTTAATAATTGGAATCTGACGTGACGCGCGGCGTCGAGGGAAAAGAAGTGGGAAAATGTTTTTTTTTTTGGCAGTGGTGGCTGGAGGACGAGACCAGTCCCTGGACGTTCATTTTAACTCGGACTGCACCACCCACCTAATGCCTTTTACAACCTCGCTCGGGGATTCCCTTTGAGCGGTGGTGGCGTCGTGTCGCCGCGTGTGTCGCCGCGTGTCGATGGAACAGCGTCGCCACGCCGCACGGTGTAGAGAAGCGAACTCTTTCCCCCACAATTCCCTGATACCTCTTTTCCTTCTGACCCTGCATTCAATCACAAATTTTGCTCTCGAGAAACGTAACCTCCAATTTACCTAAAGGGTAGCAGAAATTGAAACCTTTAAACGCAAAAACCGTGGTTTTTAGGGGTTCCCATGAACCCCTATTGTCCGAGGTCCGTGGATTCTTTCCCCCCCCTCTCCGATTTTCAAATAAAGAACTCTAAACTATTTCAACCATGAAAAAAACGAAAATTCCAATTTTTTTTCGAAAATTCATCGTGGAAATTTTCCGTAAACGCGAAAAACATAAATTTGCAACAATCGAAAACGAGAACCGTTAATGATATGAAAAAATGGTTCAAATAAAAAATGTGCCACTCCTCAAAACTAAACCTCCTGGCTCATCAAAGTAACAAGAAATCGTATATGTTCTGAGCAAATGGTCAAAACATGAAAAAAAAATCTCCATGGCAACGGCATGGTCCCATCGTACCACCCGGCAAAATTTAAAGTCGCCCATTAAAAAAAATCTAAACGCCGTGAAATTCGAAAATGCTAATGCTAACACATTGCACGGTGTCTCAACGTTGGAACATCTTTAAAGTCTGTCACTACTAAAAAGTTCGTAGCAGAAACGACGCATCAAATTAATTTTCGTGGGTTGGCACCAATATGCTTGCCGTCTGCGCCCTTTCGAAAATCACGAGGCTGAAAGAACGAACAGGCGCCCATTGAAACTGCCCCTCCATTGTTGCTGAGGTTGGATTGTTTGGCATGCTCTCAAAGACTGCGGTTGTCTTGTCATGTTTTCCTCGATTTTCAACCAGTTATGGAAACGGGAACACCGTGCAATGCGATTAGCATTGGAATTTCTTCATTTATTATTGTGGACTGGCGTCGGTGAAACCTGGTCCAATCGGCCCCCAAAATGCAGCAGTACAGTTGATTTCGAGGTTTTGTTTCACGCGCATGAAATTTGTTTTGGATGCAGGGAGGAGGTAGGTGGTGGGGGAAAGACTATGCTCGTCTATTGCTTGCTGGAGCACGTCCCCATCCCGCCTCCACGGCCTCGGTGGCCTCGCCGGCCTCGCCCCGACTCCATTCTGTTGCTTTTCTCTGTGCCGCTGCAATGGACCCCTCAAGCACCGGGCTCTGCTCCCCTCGGCTCCACTGCTCCGCTCCCCGTTCTCGGGAATGCAACGGCAGGCATACCGACTGCTGCGAGCCTGTCCGCGCGCCGTGCCGTGCCGTGCCGTGCCGCGCCGTGCCGCGCAAGCTACGATGGGATAAACATGAGGATGGTATAGGGGGCACACCAAGGGGGAAGCAAAGTACACGTCGAGGCAAAAGTCGCACCAAGAGCCTCCATTACCGGTGTGCCGATTTTTGTTGTTTTTTTTCGTTGCTTGGTGCTGGGGAAAGCACCGCGCCGCGCTTTGTCATTTCTTCCGGTAAAAGCCGAGATTTTAAAAGGTAAGCAGGTCTTGTACTCCCGCAACCCCTTTAATTGAGTACGCAACGAAAAAATAAACAAACGGAACCAAAGAAATAAACTCTTGAGGAAATTAAGCGCGCAAAGTTAAGTCTGTTTGCCACGTTTGGCTGTCTTTCAAACATTCCCCGAAGCACGAAACAGCTGAAGGCACAGGGAATGGCGCGCCTGCCTGTCAGAAACCTGTTGAAGTTTCGGCCGATGCCTACGCCGCCTACGGTCGGTTCCGCTGTGCCCGCCGTTTATAGCCGGTTTGTATACTTTGCTAGTATATATTTATATAGATGTATATGAAGGCGGGATTGGAGGTGGAGGAGAGAGGGGCCAGTCCTAAAGCCGTGGCGGCGCGGCCTCTGTACTCTACAAACACAAAGCTAAAAGAGCGCCTTTATGCCTTTCGCCCGACCCACTTTTTTGGCCCTTCGCCCCCCTTTTCGCTCTTTACAAGTGCTGGCTGGAACTCGGCGACTCTGCCTTTGTTTGTTTCGGCTCGAGATGATGTTATTTACGTGCCTTGCATTCGGTTAATCTGCCGCCAGCCCGCCTGGCTGCGCCTGGCCGGGCGCTTTCTTTTCGGCCGCCCTCTCCGCCACCAGGCTCGGCTCGACTCGGTGTGACTCGGCATGACTCGGCATGGCTCGGCTTGGTACGACTCGGCATGGCTCGGCTCGACTCGGCTCGACTCGGCGTGGCTCGGCATGGCGCGGCATGGCTCGGTGTTCGACTCGGTGTGGCTCGGCATGACTCGGCATGGCTCGGCTTGGTACGACTCGGCATGGCTCGGCTCGACTCGGCTCGACTCGGCGTGGCTCGGCATGGCGCGGCATGGCGCGGCATGGCTCGGTCATGGAGAATGGACCGTCCATTCTCCATGGCTCGGTGTTCGACTCGGTGTGGCTCGGCTCGGCATGGCTCGGCCCGACTCGGCTCGACTCGACGTGGCTCGGCTCGGCATGGCTCGGCTCGGCATGGCTCGGCTCGCCCGCGGCGTCACCCATTCTATTGCTAAATCTCGCGTCCCGACTCAGCGGAAGCGGCAGTGGAGGAAACAGCAGTGACTGCGCGGCCATTGCCGAGGCGAACACACAAAGGCATCTTTGTGACGCTCTGGGCGTCTGGCCGCTGTCTCTCTCGCGCCGCTACGGGATGCGCCGTGAGTGCGAGGGGGACAGAGCGCGAGGGCCTCGAATGTAAACTCGGCGGCCTCATAAGCGTATCACTTGGCACGTCCTTTGGAAGCCGCCTGGCGGATCCCATTTCAGAGAGGGGCGTGGCGCCGCGCATCAGGGATCCTTATCTCGCGCAGAAAGAAATCATTTTCGGATCTGTGTCAACCTGTGTGCGCTGCGATGCTCGGAGTTCCTTCAGTCTCCGCCGCGGAGAGTAGTGGATAGCGCGTTTGCTGCCTGCACGCAGGGCTCGGGTTCGACACCCCTCTCCGCTTCTCGGCTCACGGGATCCGCGCCTGCCCACCGGCCGAGCGCGAAGGTGTACTCACTCGCGTAACAGTCTGTGCGCTCAAATCGGTCATTACGCGTAATAAGGTAAACAATTTCATCCCACAATTTTCCGAACGCTAGACTTTTGAGGCGCAACAAGCGCGTAACATTTGCGTAATAATGTGTAATAGCGATTACTTTGTACGCGATTCAGAGGAGTGACTAGTCCCTCGGCCGAGACGATCATGTGTGGTCTAGCCCTTAATGGTAATGGTACTGCCAGCCTAGCTGGCCCGCGGCGCGGCCGTGTTGAGCGTGCTGCCTATGCGCTCTCCGGCGGGCGCTTCCCCGCGCTAGTCGCGCTACTCGCGCGCCAGAAAGTTGGGATTGGTTACTCTTCGGGAGCCGCTGGTCGAAGGCCGAAGGGTACGACGCCGCTGCGCTTGGGCTGCGCTGGGCAGGGCGCATCCCAGCCTGGGATGCGCTGGGCTGCGCTGGGCTGCGCTGGGCTGCGCTGGGCTGCGCTGGGCCGCGATGGGTTGGCGGGGGCGTCGTCTGGGCGCGCTAAGGGGCCCCCCGCGATGCTTATGGCTTCCGGGGCGAGCGAGGGGCCTGGCCTGGCCAGCAGACTGAGAGTCGTTTTCGTCGCTCTGTCTCTCGCGCACCCACGGGGCGTCCCCTCTGGATGCGAGCGAGACAGAGCGACGAAAACGACTCTCAGTCTGCAGGGCCTTGGCTGTGGGAGAGGGACCGCGAGGAAGGGCTGCGGCCCTGCGGCCGCCCTTATCAGCGGGCCCCGATCGGGCCGTGGCTAATGTCTACGAATACGCCGCGCACAGACAGCCACAAAGGGGGCGGGAAGAAGAAGAAGAAGAAGAAGAAGGAGGGAGGAGGAGGAGGAGGAGGAGGAGGAGGAGGAGGAGGAGGAGGAGGAGGAGGAGGAGGAATCGACAAGGAGGAGGAGGAGGAGGAGGAGGAGGAGGAGGAGGAGGAGGAGGAGGAGGAGGAGGAGGAGGAGGAGGAATCGACAAGAAGGAGGAGGAGGAGGAGGAGGAGGAATCGACAAGAAGGAGGAGGAGGAGGAGGAGGAGGAGGAGGAGGAGGAGGAGGAATCGACAAGAAGGAGGAGGAGGAGGAGGAGGAGGAGGAGGAGGAGGAGGAGGAGGAGGAGGAGGAGGAGGAGGAGGAGGAGGAGGAGGAATCGACAAGGAGGAGGAGGAGGAGGAGGAGGAGGAGGAGGAGGAGGAGGAGGAGGAGGAGGAGGAGGAATCGACAAGAAGGAGGAGGAGGAGGGATCGACGCCGGACACTTGTAAGAAGACACTTGTAAAAGTCGTCCGATCACAAAGGCTCGGTTGTGGCGACCAGGATTTTGGTTCGGACGGATCATTTCCGATCGCAGCTATCGACACTGCTTTCGAACAAAAGCCAATCACAACAATAATTTTTTTTTCTCTCTTGTTGGTGGAGAAAACCCCCGGCGTTGGCGACGAGCGCACCTGGCCGTGTAAACGGTCATCATTGTGGCCCGCGAAGCACGGCGAAGCACGGCGAAGCGTGAATCGGTTGATAAGCGCGACCTTTATAGCTGCACTACAGTGCCGTCTAGCCGTGCCACGCCGTGCCGTGCCGTGCCACGCCGTGCCGTGCCGTGCCGTGCCGTGCCGTGCCACGCCGTGCCGTGCCGTGCCGTGCCACGCCGTGCCGTGCCACGCCGTGCCGTGCCACGCCGTGCCGTGCCACACCGTGCCGTGCCACACCGTGCCGTGCCACGCCGTGCCGTGCCACGCCGTGCCGTGCCACGCCGTGCCGTGCCACACCGTGCCGTGCCACACCGTGCCGTGCCACACCGTGCCGTGCCACACCGTGCCGTGCCACGCCGTGCCGTGCCACGCCGTGCCGTGCCACACCGTGCCGTGCCACACCGTGCCGTGCCACGCCGTGCCGTGCCACACCGTGCCGTGCCGCGCCGCGCCGCGTCTTCGGTTTCCGATAGCCAGATAGAGAACGCCCCGCCGGACGCCGAGGCGCGCCGAGGGTGGGGGAAGAAAAATGGCAGCAGCAGAAAGAAGAAAGCCGCGAGGGATGGAAATTGATTCGGAAGGGTTTTGTTGGCTGCTGTGCCTCGCCGCCCTCATTGCCTGCCAGTGTCGTGCACGCGAAGACGCGGCGCTTTGGGCCACCGTGTCTCGGACATGCATTCCAAGATCGGCCCTCGGACGAGGAATGGGTTCCTGTTGTGTGCAGTCGGTCCATTGATAGCGAGTTTTCCATTTAAGGACGAGAGAGCTCAAGGCGTGAGTCGCAATCTGGTAATATCACGGTAAAAACGGTTCCTGGTTTCCCCAGGAAGCCCATGTTAGAGACAGGCGGTTTCCAGGGAGTCCCTGAAAAAAACCAGGAATCGTTTTTACCGTGATGGTTTGGGGCAATCGGTACGTGAATCTGGCGCATCCAAAATTTATGAATTGGAATGTTGGTGCATTTTCATTTCTCCGAGCCGGTCCCTCCTCCCTCCTCTTGGCTGTGGGCGACTTTTCTGCTCTTCCCAGCCGCAGCAGGTTAGTGCTCTCAGCTGATACACATTCCCGCGCGCTTCCGCGTCTGTCTCTCCAACTTTAAGGCTTGGGAATTGAGTGAAAAATATAGTGGCCATTTGTTTTGATCAGCGGCGGCGGCCGGGCGGCGGACTGGCCGAGGCGGCCGAGGCGAGACGCGCGGACAGCGGCTGGCCTGCCGTGGCTGGCCACGACGGGCAACCGCAGCCCCAGTTCGAAGGGCAGGCGCGGAGGAAAGCGTCCCACAGTGGGCCAGAAGACCGGAGGGGGCGGACAAAATTCTAGAAGCGTTTTGAGCTCCAGAGTCGCTAAATGGGACTCGAACCAAACGTGTGACCCCACCAATGGATTGCTCTCCGAACGAGGAATCCATTGGTGGGGTCACACGCTCGGTTCGAGACCCATTTAGCGACTATGGACCGGAGCTCAAAACGCCGTCTAAAGTTTTGGCCACCTCCACCGGTCTTCTGGCCCACTGTGCGTCCCCCCCTTCCCCAAAAGCGACGGCAACGTCTTAAAAGTATTAGGCGAAAAAGCGCAATTACTTGCCTCTGTGAGATGGCAACTTTTGCTGATCCCCACCTAGGTGAACCCGCGTCTCTGGATCCGCCCTTGGGGCAGGCCCGGGCAGGCCGGGGGCATCTCGGGGCCGCGGTTCGCCCCCCCCCCTCCCCACACACACACCGCGGGGCTCTCTGTGTTTTTGCGCGTCGCCGCACCCACAGCCTGAAGCGTCCGCGCACACACGCACTCACTCACACACACACGCGCGCGCGTGCGGGCGCGAAGACAGGCGCTGACGCACGCACACACACACACACACACACACACACACACACACACACACACACACATTACACACGCAAACTCGGAGACGAGGCGTCAACGGGAGTCGTAATGCGAAAAACATTAAGCCGGGCTCGAGGCGCCGTGCCGCCGTGCCCCGTGTTTAAGGCGGCGCCACTGTTATCTGCCGGCGCCACCGGCCGCAAGCCCCGCTATAGCAGTGGCGCGGCAGGCCAGGTGCGTCGCTCTGTCTCTCTCGCTCTCACGGGGTGCCCCGTAAAGGTGCGAGAGAGACAGCACGACGAGAACGCCGCCTCTTGGACTCAGCCTACTGGCATGGCAGGCCCGGTAGGCACGCAGGCAAAGCCCCCGGGGTCCATTCGTAATAATAGGGCTGCATAAAACCCCGGGCTACGTAAGACGACGACGACGACGACTGGCTTGCCTTGGTCGGCGGGGCGCCGTGCGAGAGGATTTTCGGAGCGCCAGGCAGCCAGCCAGGCAGCAAGCCAGGCAGCGAGCCAGGCAGCCAGCCAGGCAGCAAGCCAGGCAGCGAGCCAGGCAGCCAGCCAGGCAGCAAGCCAGGCAGCGAGCCAGGCAGCCAGCCAGGCAGCCAGCCAGGCAGCCAGCCAGGCAGCAAGCCAGGCAGCAAGCCAGGCAGCCAGCCAGGCAGCCAGCAGCCAGCCAGGCAGCCAGCCAGGCAGCCAGCCAGGCAGCAAGCCAGGCAGCGAGCCAGGCAGCCAGCCAGGCAGCAAGCCAGGCAGCGAGCCAGGCAGCCAGCCAGGCAGCCAGCCAGGCAGCCAGCCAGGCAGCAAGCCAGGCAGCAAGCCAGGCAGCCAGCCAGGCAGCCAGCAGCCAGCCAGGCAGCCAGCCAGGCAGCCAGCCAGGCAGCCAGCCAGGCAGCAAGCCAGGCAGCCAGCCAGGCAGCAAGCCAGGCAGCCAGCCAGGCAGCCAGCCAGGCAGCAAGCCAGGCAGCCAGCCAGGCAGCCAGCCAGGCAGCCAGCCAGGCAGCCAGCCAGGCAGCCAGCCAGGCAGCCAGCCAGGCAGGCAGCCAGGCAGCCAGCCAGGCAGCAAGCCAGGCAGCAAGCCAGGCAGCAAGCCAGGCAGGCAGCCAGTCCAACGGGGAAGCCTGCGGGACGCCTCATGGCGAAGTAGGCAAAGCAGGCACAGCCATAGCAGTGGCGTGGAGCGAGATCCACCAGCGGGCCAGCCCCAAATGTCGTGACGTATATGAGACATAAACAGCGACACTGCGAGCGCGGCCAGTCGTGTGTGTGTGTGTGTGTGTGTATTACGTAACGCAGGCCTTCTGGACATGGGCGCGGGAAAGGGGGGGGGGGCAGAGGGAGGCCTAGGGCAAGCCTAGGGCAGGCAGCAGCATCGCCCCAATAAATCTCCGGCGAGTAAATCATAAAGTTGTCGCACGCATGCATCACAAGACATTGTGCGCGACACGCAAAACAGCGGCGCCAAACGGACTGCCCTACACTGTGCAGGCCAGAGAGGACGTCCTCTCTGGTGCAGGCCATGCAGGGCCTCGGCAGTGCCGTGCGCACACCGGCAGGCCGGGGCGGGCCGGGGGGCCGGGAGGTGTGAAGCGGGGCGGCGCGGCGGCAGCATTATGGCGAGGGGGTCCTGCGACGCCCTGCGTCAAATGTTGTGGCGGGTGTAAAACGAAGATTCTGCGGTGCGTGTGTGTGTGTGTTTTAGAGAGAGAGAGAGAGAGAGAGAGAGAGAGAGAGAGAGAGAGAGAGAGAGAGTCAGATGAGTGTGGCGAGCATGACAACGGAGGAGGGTCGCACGCTTTTCCCGTTGCCCGCCTGATTGTACCCCCCTCCCCCTCCCCTCCCCCTCCCCTCCCCCTCCCCCTCCCCCTCCCCTCCCCCTCTCCTCCCCCTCCCCTCCACCTGTTACCGTAACGGCGAGATGACGTCACGTGTGCCCTCAACGACAGCGGGGACCGAACGACTCGAGCGAGGAGCCTTTGCTTTCGAAGAGTGCCGGTGTCTCGGCACTGCCACCCTCCTCGTCCACGCGATGACTCCCGAGGTCCTGGCCGTCCGCTCGGGGCCTCTGGAGCCCTGAGGGCACGGCGGGGAACGCCCTGGCCGGCGCGTATCCTGGATTTTTCGAAGAAGAGGATCGCGATTTTTGTCTGAAAGCCCAAAAGTGATTGTTACCTTCCTCCAAAAGTGATTGTTACCTTCCTAGTAGCAGTGGGTGGATGCCTCTCCCCGCCCATATCCGTGCCTGCCCCCTGGCCCTCTACGAAAGGCAGACCACGGGACGAAGTCAAGGCAAGGAGTTGGCCATGAACGCGAAAACCCCGCATGGAAATGGGCTAGCGTTAGGTTTTCTTCGCTTCTGTCGCCGTTTGCTTGGAGCCTGGCCCCGAGGTGCCCCACTCGACTGGGAATCACCGCGCCCTCCGCCGCCGGTCCGATCAGTCAGCGCGGCGGCCTGCGCGTTAACCGCCTGCCAGCCTGCTCGACGTGGCCGCCAACGGCCGCCAAACACTTGGCCAATTCCCGGCTGGTTTTCTTTCCGTTTTACACCTCCCTCATTTCCCCTCCGCCGCCCCGCGGCCCGGGCCGCTCCAACCTGAGTAGCCGAGCCAGCCGAGCGGGCGATGGCCCCCGTGGGGCGCCGGGCTGCGCAGGGCTGGCGGGGCTGGGCCGGGCGGCGCGGCCGGCGCCAAGGACAGCGTCGCCTGTACTTTGAGCCGCCGCCGAGGCCGGCCGAGGCTGGGCGTCCGGAGGGGGGACTTGTCCGCGCTGCAGGGAGACTCCCAGGGAGTGCTCAGTGAGACTCAGTGGCCGAAACGACGTCACATCGGCACCCAACGGCCCCCACGATGGCCGTACAATCAGGGAGGTGGCTGAGGCGCGGCGTGGCGTGGCGTGGCGTGGCGTGGCGTGGCGTGGCGTGGCGTGGCGTGGCGTGGCGTGGCGTGGCGTGGCGTGGCGTGGCGCGGCGCGGCCAGGGACTCTTCTTGCGTCCCACCCCCTCCAAACATGCCCCGCGCCGTTGCGCCCGCACCACGCCCGCCTGTATCCACTTCATCCGCTCGGACGCACTCGACACCGTTTACTTTATACATTTGGAAAAAAAAATAAAAGAGAACAGCGAAAGAAAGGCGCACAAAACAAAATGGTCCGCTTTGTCCGGGCGACTTCGATGAGGCCGAAAATAACGCCCTGCCGCCCTTTGACGCTGTGAAGGCACAGATGAAGCGGGTCAGACCCTCCAGCCAGCGTGGCGAGGCGTAGCGTAGCAGGGCCGAGTCCATGCCGGCTGGAGGGAGAGAGACGCCCGAGCTGGAGCGGAACAGAGAGAGAGAGAGAGAGAGAGAGAGAGAGAGAGAGAGAGAGAAAGAGAGAGAGAGAGATACAGCGCTGTAACGGCGGACTGGGACCGGCCGCGTGAATGGCCATTAGTCGAGCTTAACGGAATTCCACGCGAGAAATGTAGCCTGAGAAGTTTGCGCTGGCTCGGCACTCGCCAGCTTCCCCACCACTCGCTGCTCTCCTCCCTTCTGCACGCCCCGCCCCGCCCCGCTCCATGTAGCGTGGAATGTCAAAACGGAGAACCAGAAAATGCGGAATGACACATAAATCGTCCCAGCGGAATCCGCGCGGCCGGGTCGAGCTGGGCCTTCCGACGCGACGAAATCCGGCATAATGTTTGGTCGGGTAATTCGAAATCAAAGCCGCTCGCCGCCATGTCCTTGGCGCCCCGCCCCGCCCCGCCCCGCCCCGCCCCGCCCCGCCCCGCCCCGCCGCCGCACCGAGATCGCCCCGGACGATTACGGCCTGGGCCTCCTCCTCGCCGCCGGGCTGCCTGCGCCGAAAACGGCCGAAAACAATCGCAAAGCCGTCGGAGTTGAGTTATTTTGCGAAGTGAAAACATGCACGGCAAGTTTCCAGCGGAGGGGCAAAGCGCTGCTGGAGCGAGGCTGGAGCGAGGCTGGAGCGAGGCTGGAGCGAGGCTGGAGCGAGGCTGGAGTGAGGCTGGAGCGAGGCTGGAGCGAGGCTGGAGCGAGGCTGGAGCGAGGCTGGAGCGAGGCTGGAGCGAGGCTGGAGCGAGGCTGGAGCGGAGGGAAGGCTCAAAGACGCTGCGCCGCACGCACACTCTCACCACACGCGCTGGAGTCCGTCGTTAAGGACGTCGCGCTGCATCGGGACGCTCTGCGCCTCCTGCCGCGCAGCAACATTAATGAATGTTTGCCCCGGCCGAGGCGAGGCCTGCCTGCCACCTTTGAGGGCACGCCACGCCGGCAGAGCGGCAAAGCGGCCAAAGCCCACTGGAGACGTGTTCGGCAGCGATTTCGCCGAACTCCGACAACTTTTCCTTTCAACAAAGTTGATTTTGTGATGGATTGTACACGTCGCCGCGTGCTCGCCGCTTCTCCGCTTTCGCCCCGCCCCGCCCGGCCCGGGCCCCTCCTCCCCCGCGCGGCGCGCGTGTGTTCCGGGAAAGAGGAGGAATCTTGTTTATTTCCACATTTATTTGTTTGTGCGTCGAGGGGCCGTCTTAGGCCTGCCCGGCCGGCCGGTCGGCCGGCACGACTGCGAAATAAGAAATAAGACACACATGACGCGGAGGGCTGGAGGCCCGCGGGGCTTATTGACTGCGACTGGCGCTCCTCGAAGAAGACTCCTGTCTAATAACGCTCTCGGCTCGCGGAGCCCCGCGGAGCCCACGGCCTGCAAGGGGAGGGGATTCCTTGCAGTGTAACGGGACGAATTCCCTGCGACATGGCTTGCGGCAGCCCGAGCATTCCCGACTCATGGGCAAAACGGCCTTACTTTTGTTTGCCGATGTTTTTGTTTTGGACGAACCCGTTCGCGTACTGCGTATCGGTTTTCGCCCGTGTGGCGTCCGGAGTGTGGCGCCCTCGGCAGCCAAAGTTAACCCCGACTCCCCGCGGAGTCTACACGTGCCTTGATTGTGCACGTGCGGCATGTGCGCATGTGCCGGACTCGCAAAGTGTGCCGCGCCGGGGCGGGGCGACCATAAATACTCCCTTTATTATCGCCTCAATATTTCGGCCATAAGCGAGCAGCCCCCGTCCCCTGGCAGGCCCAAGCAGGCCCGGGCAGGCCCGGGCGAGGATGCGACGGAGGCCGTGGCCCTGCCCCAAAGCTGCGGGGGAGCTTGCACGGTAAAAACGGTTCCTGGTTTTCCCAGGAACTCCCTGGAAATCGCCTATGCCTTCACCATTGGCTTCCTGGGAAAGCCAGATTCCGTTTTTACCGTGTGCCGTGGCAGTGGCAGGGCCGTATTGCCGTGCTTTCGGCAACGAACGGGCTACACACATTTTTGTGCTAACCTACGTTCGAACTCGTGCATTTTAGAGTGTATCGTAATTTTTGTGTGGAAAACCGAGCGACAGGCCGAGTTTCCTGCACAGTAAATGTCTTACGGTGAAAGGCTGCACCAACATATTATGGTGGAGATTTTCTCCATAATACCAACGAAATTCGTCAAAATATCTATAAGGTACAGTGAATTCTCAATGGTATGTTACGAAGTCAGCTGCACCACCATAATATGGAACATTTTCACCATAATATGGAGAATCTTCACCGTAGAACATTTAGAGTGTGGTGGCCGCAAACCCTATAGCTCCCCTCCAGCGCGGGAAGTCCGCGTTCAGAGTCCAGACTCCGCCGCCGACAGTCGGTATTCAAATGCATGAAACTCTCCGCAGCCTTGTACTTGTAAGTGGCGGCCACGCGTTGTGTCCATGTGAGAGGCCGGCCGCTGGTGTCTCTCTCTGTCTCTCTCGCTCTCGCGGGGCGTGCCGCTGGGGTGCGAGAGAGACAGCGCGTGCGGCCTTGCCGCGGACGGGCGGGCCCCGCTGACCCCAACTCATTTCGAGGGGCCTCTCTCCACCCGGACGGCAGGGCGTCGAATCGGCAAGCGGCGGCAGCACAGCGTAAGCGGGCAGCCGGCAGACTCATTCCGAGATTCGTCGCTCTGTCTCCCTCGCACTCGTGGGGCGTCCCGTATAGGTGCGAGAGAGACAGAGCGACGAATGCGACCCTCGGAATCAGTGTGCTGGCTGGGCCGGGCCGACGGCCAGGCTGCCAAGGCCGGCATGGGGATCGCAGGCTTCGTGAAGCCTATTGGCTCAATGTCCGGCACACGACACGCGGGGCTACGCCACGCTACGCTACATTTGGCCTGCGATGTTCTCGCCGCCCACCAGGCAATATGGTCGACCTCAAACCCCTGTCCGTCCGTCCGTCCGTCCGTCCGTCCGTCCGTCCGATGCTGCTGCGGTTTCGCAATGGACCCCCGTGCCCCCGTCGTCGGCCCGAGCTGCGCCGGCCTGCGTTATTATAGAAGGCACAGGAAATAAAAACAAATCAAAGAAAATAACCGGCCCTCAGTCGGTGCGCGCGCGTTGAGGTTGACTTTCTTCCCTTCGGCGACGGCGGGACGGGGCGGGGCGGGGCGGGGCGGGGCGGGGCGGGGCGGTGGAACACGGCGCCTTGGCTTCGAGCCGTCCAGGAAGGTGTCTGCTCGGTCCGGCCCCGCACAGCACAGATCGCCCAGAGACACGGCCAGGAGACCGGAGGAGACCACTCCAGGCGGACGCAACTCTGGACATTCAACGTGCCAATGAATTATGTAACGTCACATTTCTCCGATTAACCGTGCGGTCGGACTGAAACGACGGTCTTCTCCATGCGTGTGGGCTGCCCGGACAGCTCATGCCTTACACTGTCATAAATACGATTGGGAATCAACGACGGTACCTTTGGAAAAAATGTTGGCGAAGCTCGTGAATGTGAGAAGAATCTCCGTAAATTCACAACGTTTTCCTCACAGTGTACATCCAGATTTTTGGGAGAGGGTGGGGGGAGTGGCCCTAGGGGGTGCTGCACCGACTGAGCTTAACCCGGAGACAGATCGCTCGACTGCGCTGCAGACGGGAGGCGTCGTCGTCGTCGCTCTGTCTCTCTCGCGTCACGGGGCGCCCCGTACAGGTGCGAGTGAGACAGAGCGACGAAGACGCCTCTGTGTCTGCAGCGCGCTGCGCGTCCACCTGGCGACGCGACGGCGAATTGAAGGGGCCGACAGGGACCCGGAGGGGGAAGAAACCCGGAGGGAACCTGGCGGGGATCTCGGAGACGGAATTAACGCTGCGACACTTTGGCCGACTTGTCCGGGTATGAATGACGGCCATTTTCCAGCCAATGGAAAAAGACGACGCCTATCCTTTTCCTCCCCCCCCCTCTCTCTCTCTCTCTCTTTCTCTCTCTCTCTCTCTCTCTCTCTCTCTCTCTCTCTCTCTCTCTCTCTCTCTCTCTCTCTCTCTCTCTCTCTCTCTCTCTCTCTCTCCCTCGCCGGCTGCTGGCAGTTTGGTGACGGCATTGTAAGGTAACGAAGCCAAATGGCGTCGCGGAATGAGCAGTGTCGAACTGGCGCTTGGGAAAGCTTGAAAAAGCGCGCCGCTTTCGAGACACTTTTCTCTTTTTTTTTCCTTTTTTCCTGAGACGCTCAAACGGAGCGGTGAGGAGGGCAATCACGGCGCTGCCCCCGTCCGAATGCGATTCGCAGAACGGCGCGGCGCGCAGAGCGGCGCGGAGTGACAAATTAAATTGCGGAAACGTTGGGCGCCACCGCCGCCTTTCGGCTTCACTTCCTGTTCCGTCCCGCAGGGATCGCGTGAGGTGCCTCCAAGTCTCCGTCTTACACTGAAAAAAAAATAAAATAAAAAAAATGCGCGTTGTTTGCTGCCACGAAATGGGGTAGGGAAAGGGTACGGACCTTCCGCACTGGTTTTCCATAAGTTTGCGTCAGGATCTCAGGTAAACTGGTACGGAAAACATGCACAGAACCTCCGTTTCGTAGTTGGCAGGGCACGGACGGATCAGAAAGGTGACCAGACATTATGTTCATGTTCCGTATTTTTAGGCACGAAGTAGCCTTATAGTATACCCAGGATTCAGCCGGCCCGAGATTCAATTTGTGTGGCCCTTTATGCATTTCGGAAATTTTCTATACGATTTTAATGAGACTTTGCAGACTTGTAGAACTTTGAACGCTGATTCTCATGCTGAAATCTGGTTAAAAAGTTGGTGGCCAATTTTGAGAAATTTGCTGTCAAAATCGCCGTTTCCATGGCAAAACTCGACTCGTCAAAGGAAAAAAAAGGGAGTGGGGGGAGCCGAGCCGGGGCGGACCAATAGCTGAGCTTCTTTTTGGGTCTGTACAGCTTACTCCAAAAGCAGAAATCAGCACGTTCGAAATGAAAAATTTCTTTGACTGCAGGTAGACAAGATGCAACAATAGAATTGGTGTCGGTTCGAACGCAGTTTTTCGGGTAGAACTATCCAATAATACTTCTTGATTGGAGTGTTTTTGGACATGCGCAGTAGGTTTGCAACCTGTTTAACAGTTTAGCCAACTGTAGCATTTGAAATCTGTATTAATTTTGCTCTCTTTCTTGTTTTTTCTTTGTTTCCTGCTTATGACAATTCATATAAAACAAATTTTCAATTTTTGTGTGATGACTTTCTAAAAAAATATTCACAGAAAATTAGCAAAACAAAAGTTCTTTTTTTCTGACATATAGTTTCTCAAATATTCCTTTTTTTCTGTCAATAAAACAATTTTGTTGTTGTTGTGATTCAGTTAGCACTGACCACTTCGCTCCACCTCGCGACTTGCAGTGCTCATGTTCCTCGAACAAGACTCACCCGCGTTTCGAAACCATCCCTCCCGAGTTTATGAAGTTTGTCAAACCAACCGTCGTGGTGTTGATACGTTGTAAGGGAGAACTATTACACAGAATTGAAGAAAACATGACTAGAGAACCACAGCCTTTTGAAACAAGCCAAACATTTCAACGTCAGCAACAATGGATGGGCAGTTTTAATGCGCGACTGCTGGTGCTTTCAGCTTCGCGATTTTCGCAAGGGCGCAGACGCCGAGAAACTAGTTGCCAACCCGTGAAAATAAATTTACTGCCTTCTTTCTGCCATTGTTAGAACACTGCGGAATACATTAGCATTGGAATTTTTTGAATTTACCAGCATTTTGATTTCTATTGTCAAGTTTAAATTTTGACGGGTGGCACATCGACCACATTGGTACCACTGCCATTGGTGGTCCCCTGAGCCACAACTTCACAAAACCTTTTCTTTTCTTTCTCCACACTCTTACACAATAATCAAACTGACTTCGTGACTCCTAGGATTTCTTGAAATCGTATTTTTTTTCTTTCAACCAGTATTTGCGACTCTCGCACCGATTTCGACGACTTTCTGTGAAAAAAAATATGAGAGGACCTACTACACCGCAAGTAGTAGCTTCCGAACCGGAGTGGCACGGCCGCACTCCGCGGGCTTCTCTCTTTATACTGGACTTCCCCAACTTCCCCCTCGGCCGCCAGGGTGCGCCACCTGGACCGGCCGGATCATCGGGCGACATTTTATCCCACACACGTGTGTGTGTGAGAGAGAGATTGAGTGTGAGTGTGTGTGTGTATGTTTCCTCCCCCGAAAGTCTATTTACCGAGGCCGTTAAGGGCTCGATCCTGATTTTGGATTCGAATGGCCGCGGCGTGGCTTGTGGGGGCGGCCTTGCCGTGTGGTGTGGAGCACACGGCCGAGCTCAGGGCGAAGAAGGAGGAGGAGGAGAAGTAGGAGGAGTATGAAGAGGAGGACGAGGAGGAGGAGCTAGAGGAGGACGAGGAGGAGGACGAGGAGGGGGAGCTAGAGGAGGAGGAGGAGGAGGGGGGGGAGGAGGAGGAGGAGGAGGAGGAGGAGGAGGAGGAGGAGGAGGAGGAGGAGGAGGAAGGGAGGAAGAGAGGAAGAGGAAGAGCAAGGAGGTGGTGGAAGAGGAGGAGGAGGAGGTCGGAGTCGAAAATGCAGCGTGGTTGGCGTGGCGGGCGAGGCGGTGCCATCTGCTTTGACTCACAAAGAGGACAGCGAGGCGACACCGTGCGCGCATGATGCACGCATGATGCACGCATGATGCACGCATGATGCACGCGTGACGCACGCCGAGGCGCGAGGGCTGCAGGCTGCAGTCCTTGACCACGACGGCGCGGCTCCTCTTGCTCCGCGCTGGCGTCATAGCCACAGCTTCGACTGTTGACAGCCCGCTCCGATGGGATTCGAACCAGCGGACTGTGCGCGCGGGGCCGCGGGGCACTCGGGGCGGGGGCTGAGCCGCGCTTAGCCGCTCGCCACCTTATTCCTCCTGCCGCTTCGTCGCTCTGTCTCTCTCGCACCCCTGCGGAACGCCCCATGAGTGCGACAGAGAAAGAGCGACTCTCCGGAAAAAGTCTGCTGACGGGCCGACCGGTCTTCCCAGTGTACCTGCCGCTGTCCGCGGATCGGTTTCCTGGTCAAGCACGCCCGGATCTCGTGACCAAAGGACCACGGCGTCCCGCCCCGCGGCGCATGTTTTTCTTTGTCGACGACGTCCTCGCCGTCCTCACCGCCCCAGGCGCTCGCGCTCCAAGCGCCATTTTTCAGGACCTTTTGCCGAGCTCCCCCAGCAGTTTCTCTTGACACAGGTGTGGTGCAGAAAGGCTGCCCACGCCGCGCTGATCCCGTTGACGCTGCCGTCCTCTGGAAATAACAACACCGCAGTTGGTTCGAGTGTGGGAGTCGAGGCCTCGCCTGCCGCCGCGGCGTACTGCCAGCGTACTGCGACGCCCCCGGGGCCCGCAGGCAGACCCAGGCAGGCCCAGGCAGGCCCGGGGAAGCCCAGGCAGGCCCAGGGCCTCGGCCGCGGCGCGGCCTCGACGGGGGCCTCTGTGTCATCCACCCTAATGAGATGCCCCTCGTGCAGCGAGGCCGTGGCGAGGCAGGCGAGGCCGTGGCGAGGCAGGCGAGGCCGTGCTGGAGGTGGCGTCGCTCCGCCGGCTCCGCTGCAGACTGATTCCGAGAGTCGTTTTCGCCGCTCTGTCTCTCTCGCCCCCTTTCGGGACGCCCCATGAGTGCGAGAGAGACACAGCGACGAATAAACGACTCTCGGAATCAGTCTGCTGGCTCCGGAGGCTCGGCTCCGCGCAGCGAGGCACGGACTGGGCAAAACAAAAGAAGCAAGAGTCATCGTTGCAAGGGCCTCCTCGGCGCATGTCCTCGGGGATTGAGGCTGGCAGGTTGGCCAACGCCACCGCGCGCCGCCGCGAGTGCGTGAAGACGAGACGAGCAGGGCCACCAACTTCCCGGAGGTGCACCATGGGACCAGCACCGCCATGGACGGTATCACCCTGTCCAAGGGGGTATTCACTCCTAAAAGGGGTCGACATACTAATACCTTTTGAAAAGTATTACATGAATTACATCCTATTACAGCTAATCTGTCAATTACGGGTATTACCTCACTATTACAGCTATTACAGACCTATTACAACACTATTACAGCAATTACAGACGATTACATCGAATACAATCGACGATTACAGACCTATTAGAGTGCTATGAGAGCAATTACCAACTATTACTTCAAATGCAGTCATTACATAAATTACACAGTATTACATACCAATTACGGCAATTACACAACAATTACAGCTAATACATAACAATTACAGCTATTTCATAACAATTACCGTCACAACAACGCCATTTTCTGACATTTAAAACAATTTATGTGTTACTAATACCACCTATTACGCATCAATTACACTCCTATTACACCTATTACGGGGCCATTACAGGTAATACACCATATTACAGCAATTACACAGACATTACCTATTACAGGAACTATTACAGGGCTATTACACACCCTTCGACCGACTAATACCTGAGTGAATACCCCCTTGACCCTGTCAGAGTCCACAAAGGTACTCCGCGCTTCAAACCTTACCAAGTATTCTGAGCACGGTCACGTAGAACGCACGTTTTAGTTTGTTCTGAAAAAAAAAAAAAAAACAGTTCATAAGTTACGAAGTATATTCGTTCATTGTAAAGATTAGCCATGAGATTAGCTGTGCTCAAAATACTTTGTCATGACGAGCTAGTTTTCTTTGTAAAGCCTCCTAAAATACTTTGCGAGGTTTCAGAGGCGCATATTTTCGGTTTTCTCCATTTCTTTGTCTCTCTTTTTTTTCAGAGAAGGGGACCGCCTGCGCCCGGGAAGTGAAGCACGAGCAGGGCTGCCTGCGGTACCGAACTCCAATCAATACTGTCTCGCCAAGGTTACGCATTACCCGCCGGCTGGCTTTTCTTTGCGAGCTTCATCGCGGCGCGGGTTCGAATCCCGCCGGGGTCCCTTTTGTGACAAGTCGCCTTTGGCTTGCCTTTGGCGTGCCTTTGGCCGCGGCGTGGCTTTTGTACTTGGCTTGCCGCGCCCTGCGCTCCGAACGGCAGGCTAAACAGTGCTCTGTCTCTCGCGCTCATGCGGCACCTCGTACGGGTGCGAGAGAGACAGCGCGACGAGGCAAGCAGCGTTCGACTGCCGAACCCCGAATCAGCCCCACTCCTCCCGCACTTGGTGTATTTCAGCGGCAGATGTTGGCGCAACTGTCGCCGCCATGTTTGTTGGGTTCGGCTTGGGCGTTTCAGCGGCAAGTTTTCGCCTTGGTGGGGCCACGGTGTCCCCGCACTGCCCAAGAGTGCTGCCATCGGCTGCCATCATGTTTTTACAAATAACAGGAAAAGTAGCGATATACATCGGCAACTTTGGCCCGTCCCGTACATTAAGAAACGTACGAATTTCGCCTATGTTTGACCCTGACGGGAATTAAACCTGAGTCTGGGGTTAAAATAAATGTCGTTTTCGTCATCAGCACCCTCGAAAACATCAAAAACAATGCAAAAACTCGAATAAAAAGAATGTTCAAAAAATACCCCGCTGGGATTTGAACCCGGGTCCGAACTTCTCCGATTCGCTCGAAACTGGCACCATTGGTTTTCTCTCGTCGCCCCTATTCCAAAAATACCCCTACATGCCCTCCTAGCTGCATCCGTTGCCGAGATCCTCCTCGACCCCATGTAGACCATGATGCACCTGCAGCAGCGCTCCCGGGGCTCGGATCGGATTTGCTGCCACCGGGCGGTTCTTAGGGTCACCCAAGGAGGCTGCATACCAAATTTGGTAAAGATCGGACTACGGGAAGTCCTCGGACGGACGAACGGACGAACGGACGCACAGCAGGGATCATACTATATGCCCGTCCCTCCGTCATTTTTTTACAGAAAAAATAAACGGGACGGGCCAAAAAACGCCGCTATTTGAAATGCCGACGGCGAACTTGCAAGTTTTCTCACTTGCAACCGAGAAGCCAAAGTCGCGTTTTGCTGCTCTCCTTTCGTGCGCTGTGATTTAGTCAGGTGGAAGTAATCCGTCCTTGTCTGGCTGGAGCCTCGCCTGGAGCCCCGCCTGGAGTAAGCCAGCCTCTCGCGGCGCCGCAGCGATGGGTGTGAACGCACCTCTTAGGCCGCAAGCCCCGACTTTGTCGCGTGTGAGTTGGAGATAAGTTAGTTACCTGTATGCGACGTGCTCGTCACTTCTAACCCCGCGAGCTGTGAGCTGCTGGCCGTGCCATGCCGTGCCGCGCCGTGCCGTGCCGTGCCGTGCCCTGCCACCCAATGTCGCTGTCTCTGGCTTTGCCAAATCCTGTCACGTCATTTCACACGGGGATGCCTCCAAGGCTGCTTCTTAGGATGCCTGCCTGCCGCAGCCCTACTGCCACTTTTCCGCTTCCGACACACTGTGTTTTCACTTTCGCAGCAACGGCCGAAAAGCAAAACAACAAACCAAAGTCCGCTTCTAACGCATTTTCCAGAGTCGGCGGGGTTCGACTCCGTTTTTCCTGGGCCGTGGTCACTGCCTTCGATTTTCCGGAGGGGAAACCACGAATTTTGTAATCCGCTTGGCCGGCCTCGGCGGCAGGGTGGGCCTGGTGGGCCGTTTCCTTGGGACTGCCTGTGATTGGGGACAGCGCTCGCGGCGGTTTGCGGCCCGGCGGCCCGGGGACCACTAGGGGACCCGGCCCACCAAGGGCTTCTCCGTCTCCCTCGCACCCACGGGGCGGGACAGGGGTGCGAGGGAGATGGCGCGAGTGCAGACCGGGGCCTCACAGTGGGCCTACTCGAACCGGGCCGACGCGTCCCGGCGCGGCCTTCTAACGACTTGCATAGTACTGTTTTACGGCGCAACTCCGGCGGTAACGGCCGATGCGGGGCGAGGCGGGGCGAGGCGGGGCTCGGCCGGGTCGGACGGCCGGGAACGCTCCGAACGACCGACAAATGTCTGTTTCGTGGCTTACTAAGTGCCGGCCGGCGGGACGCACTTGTGTACGTACCGGGGGGACCAGGGCGGCGGTGCGTTGCCGCCGACCGATGCGCTGCCAGATGCAGATGTCCGCGCCGAGCCGGCCACGGCCCGGACTATCTGCAGGCCGTCTCTCTCGCACCCCTCCGGAGTCCAACGACCGCGAGAGAGACGGATCGGTGTATGCTTTCGGGCCCAGCGGCGCGGGCGAGCGTCGGCGGGGACCTTGTGGCGGCGCCCACGCTGTAATCCTTGCCATGTCCGCGAGGACCAGGAAGGACCCCGAGAGGACCCCGATCTTAACGAGAGAAGAGATGAGGAACCGAGGCGTGGCGTGGCGTGGCGGGGCGGGGCGTGGCGGGGTGGGGCGTGGCGTGGCGTGGCGGGGCGGGGCGGGGCGGGGTGGGGAGGGGCGGGGCGTGGCGGGGTGGGGCGCGGCGTGGCTCGCGGCTGAGCAGATGGCGGAGGCGGCCCCGGCGGCCCCGGCGGCCCTGCCCTAATAGACACCGTTACGTCACTGGGCTATAGGCATAACCGTAAGGAAGGCCCCGACGCGGTTTGACCATCTCGAGTCGCACTTCCCCTTCCCGCTTGCCGCCCCGAGAGCGAGCCGAAAGCGAGCCGAAAGCGAGCCCACACTGCCAGAAAAAAGAAGCACGCCTTGGGGCCAGACTTTTCCGCAAAGTGTCCAACTTGGCTTTTGTGGGACAATTAGTCGGTGGCCCAGTTCGTACGGAGTTCGGGTGGTAAGTTTTTTTTTTCACCCCGCTGCTGGGAACGGGTTCGAATCGTTGCTGCTGTAGTGTTTCGCGGGAAGTTTCTTGAAATTGTTTGAGACGCGTGACGTTGAGCTGCATTCACGCTCGTCGAAGGTTCATTGTCCCGGAAAATGAGCCCCACGATTTTATCTCGTTTTTCTCAGTGTCCTGGTTGGCGTAGAGTGGAGTCGCGCCTGTCTCTCTCGCACTAACGGGACGCGTCTTAGGGATTGCGAGAGGCAGATCGACTACTACGCTATCGCTGGGTTTGCCAAACCGTGTCAGAAACAACGGGAATCAGACAGCATCTGGAGGTGTGTGTGTGTGTGTGTGTGTGTGTGTGTGTGTGACCTTCTTGCCCTTCTCCTCCCCTGCCCACCGGAAAGTTTTATCATTTTCCAGAGGGCGGTACTGCAAAACAAGCGCCGAAATTGAAACGTTAAAAAAATTGTCTTGCTGCGGAGTAGTGGTAGTTGTTGTAGGTAGTAGCGGGCGGTGGGGTAGCAGTGGCCGCAGTCGCTTCCCTGGGAAGCACTTCTCGGCTGCATGCCGCGAACCAGGTGAGTCAAAGAGGAGGGGGGGGGGCACTGCATAGCAGCAGCTTCGGAGCCCAGCAGTCGTCGCCCTGAATTACGTAACACAATTTGGGGCACTTTGACGGCGGCCTTCCTGCCTTCCCGCGCGCTCCAAGAACAGGGCTGCATTGTTGGCGGTGGAATGCGGCGGCGTGGCCGAGGCCGTGGAGGCCGTGGAGGCCGTGGCCGAGGCGGCCGAGGCGGCTCAGGCAGGAAGGCACTATTTCCCCTCTTTTATTAGCCCGGCTCTGCCGGCCCGGCCAGCCATCGCGGCTGAAACATTCGGCGAATCCGAGGCCTTGTCTGAGGCCGCCTTCGTGTACCTGAAAAAAAAAAATTTGGAAAGAAACAAATTCTAGCGGTGCTGCCGCCAAGGTTCACCCGACGACGTGGTCACGAGGAAAAAGAGGGAGCAAGTGAGAAAGAAAATATGGGGGCCCGCAGAGTGCGACAGAGAGAAATGATGGCGGTGCGTATGGCGAGGCCGCGAGGCGCGCGGCCGGCCGAACCAATGTTTCCCCCGTCTCATTAGGGGTGTCTTCTATGACCTCGAGATGGCGTAAATTAAATTTATCTGAAATTAACCCTCCGAGACTCCGCTACCCGGGAAGGGGCCCGGGAAATTTATCAAGTCCGTCCGGCCCCGCCCCGCCCCGCCCCGGCCGTTAATATTTTTCTCGGAAAGAAGCAAGTGGCCTCATCCTCATCCTCGTGCCGACAAAAGCCGCGGCCTCGGACATGAAAGCGGAGCGGAAGACGCGGCCCGGGCTCGGACACGGCCCTCAAAATATAATTGCCTTCCTTTCCTCCATCGGGCAGCCCGGCCCGGCCCAGCGGACAGCGTGCGAGTAGAGACCTAGAGGCGTCAGTCTCTAGGTCTCTACGTGCGAGGGGCCGGGCCCGTGACGCCTCTCTGTGGCGAGGATTATTTGCACGCCGCGGGCCTCGGCCCTGCGAGCGGAGTGCATCGCCAACACGCCGCCAACAACAACAACACTCCACCACCGTCAACAACAACAAATGCAAGTAAAAAATGCAGACACCCGCCGAAAAGGAGTGAACAAACGCACGAGCCGGGCGGAGCTCGGCTGTACGTAGTACAATGTATGAAAAATCCCTACGACCGCGCGCGCCTCACCTCGCCTCGCCGCGCCGTCGAGCAGGAAGAACGAAAGTCAACCCTGCTACCTCATCGAGTGTAGCCGACCACGGGGCTAGCGCAAGGTACGTCAACAGTGTGCTCCCTACGTGCTCTCTCTCTCTCTCTCTCTCTCTCTCTCTCTCTCTCTCTCTCTCTCTCTCTCTCGTTCGCGAGGCGCTGCTGAAAGACAATCTGTGTGGCGGACTGGTGTGGGTCGTTGGGCCGGACGGGCCGGCTGGTGTTGTTGGTCGGCCAAACACGCCACAATCGGGCGTCGGTGTGTATGCCCTGCAGACTGATTCCGGGAGTCGTTTTCGTCGCTCTGTCTCCCTCGCACTTAAGGAGTGTCTCGTGTGGGTGCGAGAGAGACAGAGCGACGACAGCAAATCTCGGGACCAGTCCACTGCGTGCGCCCCGGACGCTGCAATCGGCCGGCCGGCCGCGCGGAACAGAAACACAGAAAGACAGAAGGAACACAACGCAGAAGCTGAGCCGCCGTTTTTATCTTGTTCCGGAACGCTCTGCGCTTCGCTGTGCGATATCGCATAATGGGCTGCTGATTATTTCGTCGGACGCGACAAACCGTTCCCTGTTTTAGGGAAATAAAGAGAGGCGAATCATGGCGCACATAAACGAAAAAGAGAAAGGAAATGGAGCGCGAAAAAGAAATGCTGTATGCCCCCCCCCCCGGGGGGGCTCTCGAACCACTGGCAGTGACGCTGCATGCATTCTGACCTGCCGTTCGGCCGGCTCAGCTGGGAAGTCGCAACACACCAACCTCATCGAAAATCCAGAGTTGCTAATTACTCTACAAACTCAAGTGTGTACATAGTACACTTCAACCTGAAGTGTACATGCGTGTACACTTCAACCTGGAGTGTACATGCATGTACACTTCAACCTGGAGTGTACTTGGCATGTACACTCCAGGTTGAAGTGTACTTGCCAAGTACACGCCAGGTGGCGCATACCTTCAGGTACACTGTTGCTGGCTCCTGCAGGTATGAGCCACCTGGCATGTACTTGGCAAGTACACGCCAACCTGGAGTGTACATGCCAAGTACACTCCAGGTTGAAGTGTACATGCATGTACACTCCAGGTTGAAGTGTACATGCATGTACACTCCAGGTTGAAGTGTACATGCAAGTACACTCCAGGTTGAAGTGTACATGCATGTACACTTCAGGCTGAAGTGTACTATGTACACACTTGAGTTTGTAGAGTAAGCACCGTGCGTTACCTGCTCTCTGTGCTTTTTGCAGTGGAGTGTTCGCCGAGGTTTTCAGGGCGGCCATCGAACATTACAGGTGGCTGGGGGGAAATTAATGTGCCGGCCGGAGAGGCTGCCCGGCGGCCCTGGCGATGAAACTGGCCGAGGCAAGGGGCGGCCGGGACTCGAACCCACGGCCAAACCACCGGAGGCTACTCCGTCATCTTGGCGGCGGGGCCGCTGGGCCCTTGGCCGGGCCGGGCGGGACGCTTGGACTTGGAACAAGGGAGCGGTCCGATCTCTCCGGCCGGTGGGACCACCACTTACGCACCCAAGCCTCGCACCCGTTTTCTGGCTGGTCGTGGGTTCAAAACCACCCAGCGGCCGATTTTTTTTTTTCGAAAACATTTTGTTTTGTCTTTTCTTTTTTTGCCTTGCTCTGCGCGGCTCGCGGAGCGCGGGCCGTCGTGCCTTTGCGCCGCAGCCCTGAATCAAGGAAGATTGAGGTGAGCCGGTCCCCCCCCCCTCCCCCTCCTCCCGCCACTCACGTTCACGCCGACATCAAAGGGTGTCCGGTTGCCGAACGGGCCGTGTGGCGCGCGGCGCGGCACACAAGGGATGGCCATATGCTTCCGGATACTTTCCACCTGGGCCGACGCCCGACGTGCGGTCCACCGCGACCTCCACCGCGACCCAGATCGCGCAACATACGCCGTGGCCACAGGCGTGGCGCTGCTCGTGGACGCCTAGTGTCTTGTGAAAATAAGTTGAACCGGTCGTTCTCGGCCATGGTCGGCGTGTTGAGAGAGCGCTGCTGTTGATCATCCCCTGCCGCGCCCCGCCCGGGCCGGCGCGGACCGGACCCTGGGCCGGGCTGGTTTGCTTGGGTACTTACTTGTGGCAGGCCATTAAATATGGAACGTGAAACTTGAGGTCTGGTTACCTTCGTCCGCGCCTCGCCTCGGCTCTCTCGCAGACCCTGCCTCCAGGAGCGGGACTCCAGAAGGGTCTCCGGCAGGGCCTCCAGCGAGGCGGGGCGTAAGGGGCGCGGGTCGTCGGCCTCCTCGGCCCTTAGACGCGGCGGCAGGGCCGGTACCCTCCGCGTTTTCAATTCGGATTGGCTGGCCGCGAGTCCACCGGGTAATATCCCAGCCGTCACCCCGGCCCCCGGGGCCAGACCCCCCCTCCTTTTCCCGGCGGATCCGCCCCTGGGACGCGGAGGCTGCCCGGCACGCAGCGAGGCGTCCGCTGCCAACCTTGGCAGGCCGCCTTCAAGGTGGGCCAGCTCGAGCGAGAAAAAGAAAACAGTGGCGTCAACAACTTCCGGCACCTGGGGTATTTTCGGACCCCCACGGTCAGGGGTAGGGGTAACTTTGGAAAGGTGTGGGGTACTTAGATCGGTTTACCAAGGCCGATAGGGGAGCCTGTCCGAAATCGCCTCCTTGTGTCCGAAGTTGCCCCCGTTGACGGGTACCCACGCTCTCAATACATCCGTGTTGACCTGCTGGTTTAGAGTTTTACATCAACACACCTTTGTCGCTACTGTCGTGACAGTGCAACTTTCGGACTTGTGGCTTTGAGGTTCAAAGTTGAGCACGGTACCGCTCGCATGTCCGACCTGACGGCCCGGTGGCCAATCACACCCGCCTCTGTCCGGGTCGCCCTCGCCGCTGCTGCCGCCTTTCGGGCCGCCGTGGCCTGGCTTCGGGAACAACGTCTCGCCTTCACCGGAAACCGGCGTCCGGGGCACGGCCGGAAAGCAGGTGCCCACAAGGAGGGCCTTGATGTGCGGGACTTTGAGGCACGAACGCCTAGCCTGGACGAAACGATTTTCTTTGACTGTATGGTCGGCGGTGGCCTTCAGCGGTGAGGGTATGCTCGGGGAGAGTCTCGCTGGCAGCGTGTTCGGGGAGAGTCTCGGTGGCAGCGTGTTCAGGGAGAGTCTCGGTGGCAGCGTGTTCGGGGAGAGTCTCGGTGGCAGCGTGTTCGGGGAGAGTCTCGCTGGCAGCGTGTTCGGGGAGAGTCTCGGTGGCAGCGTGTTCGGGGAGAGTCTCGGTGGCAGCGTGTTCAGGGAGAGTCTCGGTGGCAGCGTGTTCGGGGAGAGTCTCGGTGGCAGCGTGTTCAGGGAGAGTCTCGGTGGCAGCGTGTTCGGGGAGAGTCTCGCTGGCAGCGTGTTCGGGGAGAGTCTCGGTGGCAGCGTGTTCAGGGAGAGTCTCGCTGGCAGCGTGTTCGGGGAGAGTCTCGGTGGCAGCCCCGACGGGCAGCTCCCACGCATTCCAATTAGTATTATTTCTGCCGCCATAGTCCCAGCCCCACCCAAACCCCGTCCGATATGAATATCTGTCCGGTCCGGGACGCCGGGGGGGAGTCGCGCGGCACATGTTTGGCAAATATACGGAGGGCCCACGGCGGCGGGTCCTCGCTGTGTTGATGATGCCTTTGATCGTTGGTCCAGATGCGACGCGGCACGGCGCGGCACGCTCTCAGTCCGGCAGCTCTCCCTGGCCGGGCCACACAACCCTGGTGTTCCTGGCAGAGCTAGGAATGGTGTAGAGACCGTTCTTTGAGCATTCGACGCGTTTCTACACCATTCGCGGCATTTGCAGGCCATTTTTGAATGGTGTAGAAACCGTGACAGTCGGAACGGGCTACAAACGGCTGTAAATGGTCTGTACGCCGATTCCAGAGCCATTGCCAAATGGCGAAGGAACGCTTTAGTCAGATCGTTGAAAGAACGCTGGAACAATGTTGTGCATGCCAATTTTCAAATGCTGAAGGAATTGTGAGACATTGGTCTGCAAGTCATTTCACGAACGGTGTGCGATCGGTGAGGATTGGGCTAGGAACGGTGAGAGAATGGTGACGGAACGGCGTGGATGCGATGACCTGGAGACCGTTTACAGAGCGTTTGCACAGCGTTTTGGAAATGGCCACAGCGCTCGCTCCCGCAGTGCTTGAAGAGAGCCATATGGACCACCAGTCGCAAGGAAGCTTGGTGGGTTCGGGGTAGCGTGCGCGCTCTCGGTCCAACAGGGCGTGGGTTCAACTCCCACCGAGGGCGGCTGATGATCGCTCTGCGAATTGCGAGGGAACGGTGTAGGAATGGCGCAGGAACGGTGTAGCAACGGTGTGGACGCTACATGCAGTTCTTTTTGGGTTGGCTTACAAATGGTCATGATCGGTGTAGGAACGGTGTAGCAATGGTGTGGACGCCAAGCGCAGCGCATTTTGGTTCGGCTTACGAATGGTCATGATCGGTGTAGGAACGCTGTGGAAATGCTAACAAATGGTCTGCACACCGTTGATAGAATGATGAAATGTTCACACTTGTGGTGTAGAAACGGTGCGTACGCCAATCAAGACCATTTCTGAATGGCAAGTAAATGGTGAGGTCAGCGTTTGGAAATGCTGTAGGAATTGCCGCAGGAACGCCAGGGAAAGGCTGCTGGCCACGCCGGGCAGGGCGTGGCATGGACGGGCAGGGCGTGGCGTGGCATGGCAGGGCGTGGCATGGCAGGGCGTGGCGTGGCAGGGCGTGGCATGGCCGGGCAGGGCGTGGCGTGGCATGGCAGGGCGTGGCGTGGGATGGCAGGGCGTGGCATGGCAGGGCGTGGCGTGGCAGGGCGTGGCATGGCCGGGCAGGGCGTGGCGTGGCATGGCAGGGCGTGGCGTGGCATGGCAGGGCGTGGGAGGGAAGGCCAAGTCGTGGGGCAGTCTGGTGCCCGCGGGTCTCCATGTCGCTTTTGCCACCCTCACGGCCACACACACACACAACACATACACGCGCGCACACACACACGCTCACACGCATGAGCTGCTTTCGCGGCTGCTTTGCTTAAGCACTCTTTGATTGCTCCGAAAAGTCCTCCTTGATGCGGCAAGCGGGAGAGTAACTCTCGCACGTGTCCGTATGCAGAAGCAAATTGATATCTAAACGCCCCTCCCAGGGGGAGAGAGAGGGGGGGCTGGATAGCACTCCCGAGGAGGCTCCTGCCCGCCCCTGCCCCCCCCCTCTCTCTCTCCTCTCTCTCTCTCTCTCTCTCTCTCTCTCTCTCTCTCTCTCTCTCTCTCTCTCTCTCTCTCTCTCTCTCTCTCTCTCTCTCTCTCTGTGTGTGTGTGTGTGAGGAGGGTAAGGGACCGCACGCAAGGACCCTCCGGCGGGTGGGCGGCCCAGGGCCAGGGAGGTTTGGGTGTGGCTTCGGCCCAGGAAACATTCTTGCCAACTTACAAGATTTCCGTATGGTGCAAGTTTGGTCGGCGGCCGTTGTAGCCGCTGCAGTGGAGCGGCTTCCGGGCCAGCGGCCCTGGACAGCAGGCCCGGCAGCCCCGGCAGGCCGGCCTACTGATACTCCCCGAGGGGCCATTGGGGGCTCGCTGGGGCCTGCAGGCTGCTCCAGCGTGCAAGCGGTCTCTGTAATTCCCATTGAGGAAGGCGGAGACCTTCTCAGTGTCGTCGGCGGCGGCGTTCTGGGGGCGCTGCGGTGGCCGCCTGCGTGCCGGGCCGGACGAGGAGGTCGCGGAGGACTGTGCAGACTGATTCCGAGAGTCGTTTTCGTCCCTCTGTCTCTCCCACACCCATTCGGGATGCCCCATGGAGTGCGAGAGAGACAGAGCGACGAAAACGACTCTCGGAATCAGTCTGCAGGGCTGCACGTGGTGCCGCCCGCCGCGACCCGCACCGCCCGCCGCGGCCCCTTGAAACATCTCTCCAGTTGATTTCCCTTGTCAATTGAGGTCCCGGCCTGTCCCGGCCTGTTCCGGCCCGCTCCCCGCCGTACCAGGCTCTGTCCTGCTGTTTGTGTTCTCACTCACGGTGTTTTTGTTGGCGATGAGTTGAGCAGGGCCGCCCCGCCCCGCCTTGGCGCTGCCAAAGCCGCTCGGTGTCCTTTTGTCCTGTCCGCTGCATTGGCCTTGCTGGCCAAGGCATTGGCTGGCTCTGCCCGGCCTCACGCCGAGGAGGGTGTCCGATGATGAATGCGCGCCGTCCTCGGAGGCGCCGTCCTCGGAGTCCTTGGAGACGCCGGCCGGCAGGCAAGCCGCACCTCGGGCGCCACACGGTGCGCCGCGTCGTCCGTGCCGTGCCTGGCGAGGCGACGACGGCACCCAATCATCGCCACGCTCACCCAAGAGCACTCAGAACTGCACCAACTTTTTACGCCTTTTTACGTGATTGTGACGCTTGGCCTCAAGCGTAGTTTTCCGCTTCGCCCCTTCCAGCGCATCCTGAATCGAATGACGATGTGGTACCGTTTGTCCCTCTTTCTTCAATCCTCTTCACCGCAGAACGTGCGCTGCACAGTTGGCCAGAAGACCTGCGCAGCGGCGGCCAAACCTCCAGACGCGTTGTGAGCTCCAGCGTCGCTAAACAGGACTCGAACCGTGACCCCACCAATGGACTGCTCTCCGAACGAGGAATCCATTGGTGGGGTCACACGCCCGGTTTCAGGCCCATTCAGCAGCGACTCTGGAGCTCAAAACGCGTCCGGGGTTTTGACCGCCTCCACCGGTCTTCTGGCCCACTGTGCGCCGGCAGCCGTGCAAGAGGTCGTCCCGTGCCGCGTGACTGCCGACGACGGCCACGCCGATGGCCGTGCCGCGTTGTTGGCTCTGCTGACCGCATTAATTCTGCGGCACATCTCCCCGGGGAGGTGTCGGCTGTCGGGGTCGTCGGACCGTGGACCGCAGCGGGTAACACAGACGAAAGGCGGCTCATGAATTGGTGACGACCGAGTCTGTCAACATCGCCGGCTGCCTCGCGGCGTCGCCGCCTTGCTTCTCCTCCTGGAGGCCTGAAGGCGAGCCTGAAGGGCACGGCGGCGACGGCCCCCGCCCCCCCCCCCGGTGTCGCGGGACAGGCGGCACGCCGTTTTAATCACATCACATCCATTCTGTTGGCGCAATCAGTCTG
The DNA here is from genome assembly GCF_012932325.1 of Thrips palmi. NCBI lineage: Eukaryota > Metazoa > Arthropoda > Insecta > Thysanoptera > Thripidae > Thrips > Thrips palmi. Next base: position 291,157 of record NW_023144635.1, read on the forward strand.
GGCCGGCCAGACCACTCGGGTTCGGCGCGCATCTCAATGAAGTACCCGCCGCTGTTTCGAGCCCGGCCGGCCGGCCGCTGTTCCGATCCTTATTTACTGACCGAGCCAAAAAGGAGGAGCGCACCGACCAGCGCCGCGGCCCTCGCCCCCCCACTGTTATTTAGGGCCGCGGTGCGCGGCGCAGCGCGGGTAAACGCTGACGTCCGATTAAGCCCTCATTTGCGTAAAATATTCGCGCGCCAACGAATCCGTTTAAAGCGGCGTGGCCGTCGCGCGTCGAGGTAAACACGGGCGGCGGGCCGAGGCCTGGGCGAGCCCCGCGAGGCCTGGGCGGTACAGATAACAGTCGCAGGGCTTAGGGCCGAGGCCGGGGCTGGCGCGGCGGGGCCATGGCGGGGCCGAGGCCGCGAGCGCCCTAAAGCACTCAAGACAAATGACGGGGCACGGCGGCACGGAGTCAAGTGTAGGGTATCACAGGTAAGCCGGTGGCGCTTCGCCGCTTGGCCGCTTCGCCCCGCACGGCCTCGTCCTTACCATTTTTGAGGCGTAAATCCTTCTGTACTGCCACTGCTGCCGCTGCTGCCGCTGCTGCCATGCCACTGTAGGCCCCGTAGGCCGTGGGCTCGGTCGTGGGGATGTAATGTTCATAAAACACGCTCGCGCCGCCTGGACTGTCCTGCAAAGTGGGGGCCACGGAGGCGGCGAGGACCGGAGGGGCTGGGGACAGTGGCGCGCCATGGCGGTGGAAGGTCCAACGGCCTCGGCCACGGGCCGGAAAGGCCGCGGCCAGCCAGCGGAACCTGTGCGACTGCTTGCAACTGGATTATTCCGTGTCCGAGGCCGGAGCCAGGGGCTGCCAGGGGCCGGGCCGGGCCGGCCTGGGGCGGGGGTCGATCTACCCCGAGTCGAACGCCTTGAATCAGTGCGGCCCCGCGCCGCCCCACTCTGGCCGGCAAGAAGTAGCAAAGTGTGCGGCGGGCCGGCGGCTGGAGATTCGAACCACGTAAGGTTGGCCCCGCACTGCCCCGCACTGCCCGGCGCCGCCCCGCTTCCCGGCAGCGGTCGTCGCGCGGTCCAGAGAAATGTGGTCAAGAGGGGCCGCCGGGGCGTGGAGGGGAGGGGTCGTGTGTAACTTTACTCGGGACGACTTCCTGCCTCTAGGTCCTCGAGGGGAGTCCTGACGCTCGCCTGCGCCGCTTGCCTGCGCCGCCGCTTGCTTGCGCCGCTTGCCTGCGCCGCTTGCCTGCGCCGCTTGCCTGCGCCGCTTGCCTGCGCCACTTGCCTGCGCCACCGCTTGCTTGTGCCGCTTGCCTGCGCCGCTTGCCTGCGCCGCTTGCCTGCGCCGCTTGCCTGCGCCGCTTGCTTGCGGATTAAGGGCACAATTTGGGCGAGTCATGCCAGCCGGCCAAGACGAAGAGAGCATCAGTCAAAGAAAATTACTGACAGACCTCTGTAATCTCATTAGGCGGAAACCTCTTGACGAGCTGCTGCGCGGGCGGCAACGGGCGGAGCGGAGGGGGCAGGGCCGTGGCAGGGCCGTGGCAGGGCAAGGACTCGCCTTGCTGCCGCGCGGGCGGAGCGCAGAATGGTGCAGCACACCATGGGCACACCATGGCGCGGAGGGTGGTCGCGGACTAGACGCACTTGTCACCCTCTAAGCCTACATGCGGCCAGAGCAGCCCGAGGACGCCTCACATTGTGGTGTGGTGGCTGGAGAACAGGGATGTAACAGTCATTGCTGCTGGTCCTTGAAGGAAGCCATCGGTCCGGATTTTCGACTTGCCACCACAGTCGTCGCTACAAAACAATTTTAAAATGTATATAGTTTTTATTGATGTAAAAGTATTATTCTGGTGTAGACTGGCGGGTATTTGCTGAAGGTTTCTCCCCCTCGTGTTCGTGGGCTGCCCGAGTCACGTTGCCACTCTCCTCCGCCCCGGCGATTGGCCGATTGGCGCCGGGCACGATTCAATTCGTCGCGATGGCCCTGCCGGCCTAGCCTCGTCCCGGGCCTCATCCTAGCCTCGTCCTAGCCTCGTCCCAGGCCTCCTGCCCACGACGCCCATAACGCAGGACTGTGTGTCACGTGCTAACAGAGTGAGGCCATCGGCTTCACCGCTGAAAAAAAAGTGCCCGTGGGGAGCATCGAACCTCGGAATCTGGCGCGGAGGGCACGTCTTTAGGACACTCGGCTGGCATCGACAAAGGGCGACGAGCGGCGGTGTGGCGGTCCGGGTGCGAAGTCTAAGTTTTCGAAAATGTCACTGTGAAGTCGAGGACGCGTCCGTCTTGCAGCCACTGCATGCTGTGCCTCCAACCGCACCCTGCTGCCCTGGCCTGGCTTGGCTGCCCTGGCTTGGCTTGGCTGCGCGCTTCGGCCCCGGTGGAGGCTCAGAGTGTTCCCGGAAGGCCGGCCGAGCCCTCGCCATGACGACGACACGTGAGGAGAGGAGGGCTCCGTCTGGACCAGGGACTGGCCGAGCTTGCGGAACCTGTCCACCCAATCGGCGAGGCGTGCAGTGCGGCGGCCTCGGCGGTGCTGTTCACGGCCTCGTTCGGCTGCGCCAGCACACTGCTGTCTGTCTCTCTCGCACGCGGACGCCCCACACTGCGAGAGAGGCGGAGACAGCGCGACGGAAATCAGCCTGCTAGTCGAAAGAAAAAAGAAGAGTACCTTGCTGGCTGCGCACGCGGCACGCCCGACAGGCTACGCGTCCGCCTCCCGACGCACGTCCCGCGCCCTGCGGGCCCTGCCACCGGATTGCGTACAGGCACCACGCTTTGCCGCCGTGGGCGTGTGGGCGCGTGGCCCCTGGCCCACAGTGTGAGCACAGAGAGTCTCGAAGGAGCTGCTCGCCACGCTCCACAGTGTATACTCGGGGAGTGAAATTAGTTTTGCAAACACCGGCGGACGCGAATTATGGCCGGGGGCCGGGCGTGGTGGCAGCGCGGTGGGCTGGTCCGGAACAGTGCCCTCGTCGCTCCGTCTCTCTCGCACTCGTGGGGCGTCCCGTGTGCGGTGCGAGAGAGACAGAGCGAAACTATTCGGCAGCAGACTCCCGCAGACCGGGCGCACCGGGCCCGTCCGGCCGTGTGGCCAGATTGGTTTTGTATTCAAGGTGAAGGCTTGGGGAGTTGTTGACCTCGGTCTGGAGATGCGGCGTGCGCCCGCCCACGCCGCCGCCCTGTCTGATGACCGCAACCCTGGCCGCAGCCTTGGCAAGCCTTGGCCGCAGCCTCGACAGAGTGCTCACGTCACTGGGCCTGGCCTCGCCGACCTGTTGCCGCGGCAGTTCAAGACGAGCGAGCGCCTGCGGTAGGCAAGCCCGCCGCGTAGCGGTGCCGGCGTGTTGCCTACTCGCCGCTTGGCGGGCGCTCTCCGCGACCCTGCCGGCTGATCCTTGATCCTTGTCGCCGCCTCCGGTCCCGGGGGACCTCATCGCCGTCCTGGCCGTGCCCAGAGAGGCGCTGCAGGAAGAGTGGTGCAACAAGGCTCCCCTCCCTGCCCGAATTGCTCAAATGACCCAAGCGGGCGAGTGGACAGGCTGTTCCGGGAAATGACCGCTTTCGTCACCTGGCTCTTGGAGGAGCCCGCCACGCTTCGCCGCACTGCCTCGCCGCCCGTTTCAATCGGGAACGAAGTGGGTGTCGTGTCGTGCCGCGCCGCGCCTCCGCGGCCCGCATCGAGTCCAAACTTTGCGCAACTGATACGGTATAAAGTGGAGGCGAGTGGCGGCCGGGGCTGTAAACCCCATCACGACCGGGAGGGGGAGAAGCCTTGTGGGCCCGGCGAGGCCCGGCGAGGCCCTCGCCACCAGATTAGGCGCCCTTCATTGTTTCAACCGGGAATGGAAGACGACGGCGCCGCGCTCATCAAGGCCGTGGCCGTGGCGGAGGTCTTGGACCTTTCACAGTGGCGGTGCAGACTGCACTCGCGTGCTTGGCAGTGCGGTGGAGCGGCGAATTTTTAAGAAGCTTCGCGCCGTGGGCAGTCCGTGCCAGGGGCCACGGCGGCGGAGGCATCTTGGAGGCAAGCGAGATGGGGGTAACAAGTTTCTACTCCCAGTGGACTCACTGTGTGTGCTCCCAGCCGCGCCGCCCCTGCTTAAGTCGAGCCCCGCCCCGCCCCGCCCCGCCCCGCCTCGCCCCGCCCCGCCCCGCCCCGCCCCGCCCCGCCCCGCCCCGCCCCGCCCCGCCCCGCCCCGCCATCAGATTAGGGCGCTGCATTCTCGCGGGCCGCGGCACGGGGCAGTCAGGCGATATCAGTGTTGGCGTTTTGCAGACACCCACCCCTAGCTGCAGCGCGTACCGATGGCGTGGCGGGGCGTGGTGGGGCGGGTGACGGGGATTCTCCTTCTCCTCGCCCTCCTTGGCCTTCTTCTCGCTCGACCGGCCGGCCGGGCCGCTCTGACGGCTGGCTGGCATCACTTTGGCAGCCCTTTGGCAGACCGTTTGAGACACGCGGGGTCCGGGCCGTCCGCCGGGCCGTCGGGGCTGTCCGGGCGCGGCGAGCCGTTAGCCCGTCTGTAAAGTGTGATTGCCTTTGTGGGAGGGCCGAGGGCCGGCCCGGCCGCGTCCAAGTCCGCCGGGACCGAGTCGGGCTCCGCCGCGCCGACGAGAAGTCTGTCCGCGCCGAGACGTCCGCGTCGACTAGGAGTCCGTCGGCGCCTGGCCGCGCTGCCCTGCCGGCGGCCGGCCGGGGCTCAGCGTGTCCCCACAGCCGAGACGGCCGGAGACCGCGCAGCACCGCAGAGGTAATATACGTCAACATAAACCATAAACTGCTTTAGAAAATTCGAATGGTCTCTGGCGTTGCCGGGGGCGGGGCAAGGCATTGCGGGGGGAGAGAGAGAGAGAGAGAGAGAGAGAGAGAGAGAGAGAGAAAGAGAGAAAGAGAGAAAGAGAGAGAGAGAGAGGGGGGGAGTAATTGACAGCGATAAGCCGCCTGTCCTTCCGACACAGTTCGCTTGTTACACCCCGGGGCTGATATCGTGGGTGGGCCTCGTGTCTGTGAGGCGAGGCAGCGCGTGTGTGAGTGTGTTGGGGGCTGTGGCTGCACCAGGACGATGACGTCTCGCTGCGGCCCCCCGAGCACAGCGAGGGAACGTGGCGTTTTGGGGCCGAAGAGGAAAAAGAAAAGGTCTGAAAGGGCAGGAGAAAGGCTGCTGAAGGCTGCTGAAGGCTGCGCAGAGGAAATCCTGTGTTTTCTTCCGATTGTATCTCTGCTGGGAGAGATCGACCACAGCGGTCACAATTTGACGAATGTTCCCCGGCCGCCGTCAGACAGAGAGAGGGAGGGACGGAGAGGCGGCGCCCTGGCTCGCTCCTGCTGCTTTGGCGCCTCGCTTCGGGATGGGACGAGAATGGAGGATGGAAGGCGGCGTAATCGTTCGCTACAATTTCCGTGAAATGTTCCAATCCCCCGTCAGGTCAGCAGCCAGCCAATAAAGGGACAGGCCGAGGGCCGCAGGGTGGGGCGGAGCAGTGGTTGTATTTGTTCCTGAAACCTCTTTCCCCGCCTGATTGTATTCGCACGTCTACCCGCGACGAAAGGTTTCCCGCGTCCTCTGACAAGGGCAGCAGAGCACCAGGGGGCCCTGTTCTATGTGCAATTGATCAAATCTAGTGTGTTGCCCCCCCACCCACACACCTGAAAACATGCGTCTCTCACGCTGTGGTGTGTGTGTGTGTGTGTGTGTGTGTGTGTGTGTGAGTGAGTGAGTGAGTGAGTGAGTGAGTGAGTGAGTGAGTGAGTGAGTGAGTGAGTGAGTGAGTGAGTGAGTGAGTGAGTGACTCAGATTAAAACGCCATTTCGCTCATTAAATGAGTTTCTGAAACTATTCGTTATGTTTCCCGATATTTTTCGGAAATCCCTGCGTGTGTGAGGGAGGAAGGGACTGTGTATATCAGTGCCCGCCTCCACAGAAAAAAGGGAATTATTTGTCCGACGCGTTTCTCCTGAGGCGGCCAGGGTGGCAGGGCAGGGCTCTCCCGTTCTGCCGCTCTGCCCGGCCCCGGCCTTGTCCCGAGGTGCGCGAGGTGGAGACGTCAGTGCGCCGAGCAAATTACTCGGTAACCACCTGCTCGGGCCGCAGACTGATTCCGAGAGTCGTTTCCGTCGCTCTGCCTCTCTCGCACTCGTGGGGCGTCCCGTACAGGTGCGAGAGAGACAGAGCGGCGCAAACGGCTCTCAGTCTGCTGATGACGGGCGTGATGGGCTCGGCGTCCTCGACGTCCTCCGAGAGCCGAGAGCACGCCAACACTCGACGCTTGAGACAACACTGTCTTTGCCGGCCTCTGCTGCCGTGCTCGGGCCGTGCTCTCGTTTCCCCACACGATTCTACCCCTCACGAGCGATTGGCGGTCGGTGAGGGTAACACGTCATCGGGGTAGGACAAGGAGCAGCGATGGGGGTTGGGTTCAACTCACAGTGGGCGTAAAACCTTTTTTTTCTGCTCCCATCCCCGCAACGGTTGGTAGCACAGTAGTAGCACAGAGTGTAGCGTTTAGACTTGCACGTTGACGTTGGGTGTTCTCCAGCTGGCCAGCGGCAAGCCTCTTGTGTGTGTGTGTGTGTGTGTGTGTGTGTGTGTGTGAGAGAGAGAGAGAGAGAGAGAGAGAGAGAGAGAAAGAGAGAGAGAGAGAGAGAGAGAGAGAGAGTGTGTGTGGCGGGTTGATTTGAATACCCGACGTGGTGTCGGACATGAGGGAGAGAGGTAGGGTGGTTCATCCGGCACTACAATAACGCCATCATCAACACATTATCATGCGGCCCGGTGCGCCGCGGCGTGGCGTGGCGTGGCGGGGCGGGGGTAGGGTGGTGCGGGAGGCCTGCTGAATAGGGTGCATCGCGCGGCGAGGGGTGCCCGGCCCCCCTGCTGAGGTGCGGCTCCAGAGCGCGGCGGCGCCGGGCAGGTCCACCAGTGGGCCCACCAATGGGTCCACCAATGGGTCCGCCGAGCGGAGGACGGCCTTGTTTGCCATCCCGGGCCCTCGCCGCCCCGCTCTTAGTTGTAGTCACAGACAGCATCTGCTGAGGACGGCCTTCGAATGGGCCCTGCCGGGGCCGCCGAGGCCAGCGGGGTCGCCCGGGACGCCTGGGCTGCCTGCGCCCCGCCGGGGGATCGACCGCACCCCCGCGTCTCGCGTCCCCGTGCACTGGAGCGCGCGGCCAGACCAGTGGGCCAGACTACCCGCCGGGCCGTCCGACCCGCGGCCAGCACCGCGAGCTGAGCTCGGCTCAGCCAAGGCGGCCGATCCACGCCCTGGGACTCGGGGGCACCGCGTTGCCGCGTGCGTAGGCAACCCGGCCGCCCTGCCTGCCGCGACGGACTTGGTCTTGACGGCGACGTCCGCGTCGGCCTGCCCCTCGGCCTCGGCCGCCTCCCCTGGGCCGGGCTCCGTGCCGCCCTCAGTGGCCCCGCCGCGCCCCCGCGCCCCCTGCCCCGGGATCTGGATAAATTGGATGAAGTGTCCCTGACGTTGTGGGGGGACGAGCGGTGCGTGGGAGGGCGTGGAGAGGGCCAGGGGGGACTCGGGGCTGCTGAAGACGATGCTCGGCCGAGACGCGCCGAGGTCATGACCCCCTCCTCCCCGACCCGCCGGCCGCGCCGTCACACATGACTTTTTCTAATGCTTTGAAATGTCTTTGCCGGCGAAAGTAAGGCCAGCAGACACTGTTTAAAGCCCCCCACCGGCGATGGCTTGGCGCAAGCCTGGCAAGCCTTGCTAGCCGCGCAAGCCGCGCAAGCAGGGGATTTGCAGCGCCAGTCCGAGCGCAAAGTGGTGGCCCAGCAAAGTGGCGGAGGAGCAGCCGGGATGATGGGATGGCGGGCCAAGCTGGGATTTGAGATTCGGGACTCGGGCAAACATCGCAGTGGCGGCGAGCGGCGAGGACGCCGAGGACGCCGAGGAGGAAGAGGGCGGCGAGGAGGAAGAAGACAGTGGGGTTCAGTGAGGACGGCGGGGATAGTGAGGACAAAGAGAACGGCGAGGACAACGAGGACGGTGTGGATGGCGGGGACGGCAAAGACGACGGCGACAGTGGGGACAGCGAGGACGGTGGGGACGGCGCTGGTGAGGATGCTCGCCAAAAAAGTGGCACCTAAGATTGAGGTCCCCGTCAATGACTGGAGGCCTTAGAACGACGTCAGCCGAGAACTGGAGAAACGCGTCGGTCTTCGCGGTCCTCGACGGCGTCCTCGATGACGTCCTCGACGACGTCCTCGATGCAACCGTGGGAGCGACTTAAACACGGCAAGTGTGCAAACAAGTGGCGAAGCACGCCGAAAGACCCTTCAATATTTGAGAGGGGAGAGAGAGAGAGAGAGAGAGAGAGAGAGAGAGAGAGAGAGAGAGAGAGAGAGAGAGAGAGGAGAGAGAGAGAGAGAGGCTCAGGTGGAGAGATGTGGCGCCGGTGGCGGTCGAGGACAAGAAGTGGCTGGGAGTGCCAATTAGAACGACGTCGACGACGCGGCGGGCGCCGTGAATGTAGTCGCGGGCACGTCGTCCCGGACGGGCCGCTCTCACACCGGAAGTGCCACGACGGGCGATCCTGCCCTTACCTGATGTTTGTTACTTTTGTGCACTAAAACGGCAAAAAGATCGGTCCATTCTGATGACGCCAGGCGGTCCTTGCTGCGCAGCATCAGTCCGTTTTGCACCACTGCAGCGGCTTGTCCGCTGTAAGCGTAAGTCTCCACCATTTTGACCCGGAGCACGCCCTAAAGACTACATATTCGGAGACAATTGCGGTCATAAACTGTCTTATTCCAGCATATAAGGGGAAATTTTTGTGCCTGCGCCGGGAGGTACGCAACCCTCTGTACACAGCCGTTTCACCTCCCAGCACTCAACTGGCGTTACGGGGAAAGTCGTTTTCACGGCAAATAGAATGTGTCTAGGACCATTGGGCACCGGATAGCTGTTCCTTAGGCCCATGCCAAGGTTCAATATGAATTTCAGACGAATCTGAGGTGGTCGGCCGTTTTCGTCGAAAAAAAGCTAAGGCTATATATACATCATGGTTTTTTCACGATTTTGGCCAAAAATTTAAAATGGTCCAAATTGAGGTATGTTGTGCAGGAGCACTCCCTTATGACTCCTGGCACTATTTCACGAACCATTTCGGCCATAAACTGCTTCTTTCTAGCTAATAAGTGGAATTAATTTTAGTCTGCGCCGGAAGGTAGGCAACCCCCTGTACACAGCATTTTCACCGAATCAGCACTCAACTGGCGTCACGGGAAAAGTCGCTCTCGCGGCAAATAGAATGTGCCTAGGACCATTGGGTACCGGATAGCTGTTCCTTAGGCCCATGCCAAGGTTCCATACGAATTTCAGACGAATCTGAGGTGGTCGGCCGTTTTCGTCGAAAAAAAGCTAAGGCTATACATCATGGTTTTTTCACGTTTTAGGCCAAAAATTTAAAATGGCCCAAATTGAGGTATGTTGTGCTGGAACACTCCCTTGTGACTTCTGACCCTATTTCGGGCACCCTTGCGGCCATAAACTGCTTATTTCTAGCAAAAAAGTGGATTTTTTTAGCCTGCGCCGGAAAGTAGGCAACCCCTTGTACACAACATTTTTGCCGCACCAGCACTGAACTAACGTCCCTGTTCCCGACATCCTTTCTGTTCTGATTGGTTCAAAATGTTTATTTAGCGCGGGATTTGGGTTGCCTATCTCTTCAGTTGCAGTGTGTGGAGAAAGCGCGGAATGGAAGTGGAAGGCCTGTGCGCACACTGGTCCGGGCGGGGCGGGGCACCGCCGTGGACTCCGCGGGTGTTCCCCCCTTAATAAGGGTTGCTGTCGCCTTGCTAATCAGACTGCTACACTGCTGGAGGGTGGCGCGAGGCGACGGCACGACAGAAGCGGGGAAATAGGAGGGGAACGGCGGCTGTATTGTTGTGTGACTGCTTCACCCAGTGCTATATTATATTTATTATTATTGTGCGCACTTGAGCAAGCGGTCTGGTCTTGCTTCATAATGAGGATGATGGGTGACTTTAGGAAGTTTGACTTACTTGGGTGGCATGAAATTAAAACGACCCTTGGACTTTTTCGTTTCTTCTTTTGCGTCTCAGATAATTTTGTTAGGACTGTCCTTTGAAAAAGTAAAGTAGGTGCATTTCTGTACACAAAACCATTGCTTTTAGGAGACTTGTAAGTTGTTGCTTGCACAGGAAAAATAAAATTTACAGGGTGTCATGAATAAAATTTTATTAGAAATAACTCAATTCATACCAATTTGTCCCATCTACGTAGAGAAGTTTACGATCTGTCTTCATTTAGCTACTTCATAGTTCTGCTTTCATTCATCAGTATATAAAACAAACTTCAATTCACACCATCAGCGCATAGTTAGTACATGAGGTTTAGAAGGTTAATATGTAAATTAACGGTTGTGAAATTGTGAGCATTTCGGACTTACACTCCTCTCTCTGCATAGATAAGTGTTTCTCGAAGTTCTGAGCACGAGCCTTCAGAGAATTTGGCCACAAAATAACAACAAAAACGTCTTTAGAACATAACGAATTCAGTGCTCCTGGCGCCCAGCGCATTAGTGCGACTGGTCAGTCTATTTACACAAATGCCATTTTTAAAAAAGTTTTTTTTTGTATTTCTAGTGGAATGAGAAAGAAAAATAAAACAAGGTTGTTGATCCACTTTACAAGAAATATACACTTTTTAGCACTCTGTCTGCGGAGTTTTTCCGTGGCAGTGACAGTCATTGCGACTTACAGCTCTAAAACAAAAATGTTGTCCTGCACGTGGATACACTGTTTTTTTTTCCACATGCAACCAAGGACAGGGTCAGATCTTCCAGCAAAGATCAATGATTTTTCACCACCTCTGCACACTCAGAGGCAAACTAAAGTTCTCTGTGGTTGTACATTGCAGGTGAGCTTGGCTCGATCCACGTCGGGACGAAAAATATCTCTATGACCCCTCAGTTTTCTCGGCCTGCCATACTTCACGACAATGCACGTGGAAGGCACCCTCGCGAAATGTGGGGGGCCCAGATCAAGGTAGAAGAACAACAACGACAAAGACGCGTCCCCGACATGGACGAAGCCACGGAGCGGGAGTGCGGCTGGCCGGGCTGGCCCGAAAGTTCCCAAAGTCCGCACGGTCCCCAGTTTGACACTTGGCGGCGACGGGTTGGCCGGGTTGGCCGGGCCGGCATCGGCACCGCGGCACGGCCCGCCTTCACGGCCTTCACGGCCTTCACGGCCTTCACACCCGCATCTCGCTGAGGGCGGCCTGGGGCAGCCGGAGGTCCCTCTGCGGGTCGCCGGGGTCGCTGGCTCTGCTGTTGACGCGTGGCGGCGGCGGCGGCCTCGGCAGCGTGTGGTGCAGCGGCTGGCCGGCGCACCCGTTGGGCTGCACCACGTTGGGGCCCGGCCCCACCACGCCCAGCGTCACGCCCTCCTGCGCCTTGCCCAGCACGCCCATGTTCCTGGGCAGCGTGGCCGTGCCTCGGTGCTGGTGCTGCTGGTGCTGCTGGTGCTGGCCGTGCGCCTGGCTCGGCCCGTCCCGGAACGTAGAGCTGTGGAACGAGTGCCTCAGCATCATGTCGTCGCCGGCCGAGCTGCCGTGGCCGCCCGAGTAGTCGGCCACCTGGTGCAGGTACGACGTGTAGTTGGGCGGCTGCCCCGTGTACACGGCCAGCCCGGCCGACAGCCCGCCGCCGCTCTTGGAGGACTTCATGCTCGCCACGGGCGACTTGTCGCAGTGCAGCACCTGCAAAATGTCGGGGGTGAGGCTGGCGTTCGAACCCGCGTCCGCCGGGGCAGTGGCCGCCGCGTGCAGCGGGCAGTGTACCTGCTGCTGCTGGCCGCCGCACGCTGTCTTCTCGCGCTCCATGTCCACGATGACGCTCGACGAGAAAGAGTGCCGCAGGTGGGGGAACTGCTTCTCGGCCGAGTGCTTCTCGCCGCCGCTGCCGCCGGCCAGGTCCTCGCAGGCGCCGCGTATCCGCTGCTGCTGCTTCAGGCTCTTGACCTGCGGACGGAGGGAGGGAGGGTTAAGTCCACGCACGGCCAAACATTGCCGCAGAGTATGGCTCGAGGTCATGGAAGCCTCACGAGCGCTGTTCAGTAAGTAAGTACCTGCAGCCGGGTCCGGTCCCGCTGGTAGAACACCCCGGCGAAGATGAGGACGTTGAGCACGAGCAGGGAGCAGCCGATGGCGAGGGTGACGCCCAGCGCCGTGGAGTACGCCGCCAGCCCCTCGGGCTCCATCATGTCCCCCATGCCGTGGTGGCCGCCGCCGCCGCCCCCCGCGCCCCCGGCCGCACCACTGCCGTTGCCGAAGGCGTGGTAGGAGCCCGTCATGTTGAGGCAGGTGGGCATGGTCACAGGCAGGAAGACGTCGCTCAGGCGCGGCGTGGCGTTGCCGTGCCGGCCGCCCAGCAGGCCTGCCAACAGGACGGAAATCAGTGTGCTGGTGGTTCACTGCGAACCAACACTCGAAAACGAAGAGGACTACGTACCGGTCTCGTCGGCGGGGTCCAGGGAGCCCATGGGGCCGAAGGCGTAGGCCCTGCCGAGCGGGTCGGGGCGCACGATGCCGTCGTAGAGCGAGGACTCGTTGTGGTTCCGGAACAGGTTGTGCCGCGCCACCACGTCCTCCTGGCCGGCGCGGTGCAGCTCGGGGATGAGGCGCAGCCAGATGGACATCTTGTGCGCGCGGAAGTGGTTCTTCATGCGCGGCTTCAGACCTGCAGCAGGGAAGGAAACAATCAAAACACGGCCATATTGCATTGCAGAGCGACAACCCCCTTATTTCACTTTTCCTTCATAAAACGCCGACACAAGACGCGGGTCGGCCGCCGTCGGGGCGATGTGGTGGGTACCGTCGGTTCTGTGTGCGCTCCCCAGGCTGGGTTCCAGAGACCTTGTAAACTCTTCGCTACAGCGCGCAGCACGGCGCAGCACGGCGCAGCACAACCACTACACTACAGCATACAGCACAGCAGACTTGCCCCGGGGAGCCACGCCTGGTACGGTGGACCACATGCCGAGCACAAGGGGGAAGTGAGAGAGAGAGAGAGAGAGAGAGAGAGAGAGAGAGAGAGAGAGAGAGAGAGAGAGAAGGGGTAGGGGCGTAGGTACACGCGTTGTGGAGGAATACAGTGGCGGGGGATTAGGACAGCTGTTCTACACTAAGCCCTTCGTTATTATCGAGATAATTTCACCCGCGCTAAGCCTTGAGATGCGATAATACCTTGGGTGGAGCCCCGCCCGCCCCGCCCGCCCCAACGCCGTCCGTAGGGACGTCCGCCGCGTGGTGCGCCAGACCGTCCATCTCATCGACAGCCCTGACGGCCTGACAACCCCCGCTGACTCGACAACACAGCCTGCACTCTTTTTATTGCCTCGACATTGTTATTTTCCAGCGCAGGCACGGCGCAGGCACGGCGCAGGCACGGCGCAGGCACGGCGCAGGCACGGCCGGAGGGCGCAGACCCACCTACTCCCCGCTGGGGACGAGCAGTGCCGTGGGCGGCGGCTGCCGCACACTGATTCCGAGAGTCGTTTTCGTCGCTCTGTCTCTCTCGCACCTCTACGGGACGCCCCGCGAGTGCAAGAGAGACAGCGCGACGAAAACGGAATAAGTCTGTCTGGCCCGGACGCGCGACACGTCTCGCGTGTCGCCGTGACTGCGGTGGCAGTGCCGCGCCCCAGGCCATGGCGCCATGGCCCAGGCCGCCCAGGCCGCGCTTGACGTGACGTGACACAAGTCTGAGGGATTCGCCCGTCGCGGCGCGCCGCCAAGGCGAAGCCAAGGCGAAGCCAAGGCGAACTACCCTTTCCGCCCACTTTGCGTCCTTGTCTTTCGCCCCTCAGTTGCTTTCCCGCTCCGTCTATTGAATTTAAAAGGCGCCGCGCCAAAAAGAAAGCGACAGGCGTACATCCGGTGCACCGCCAAGCGAGGGGTGGCATACGCGGGGTGGGGCGGGGCCGAGCCGCGAGCGGCAGCTTCCGTCGCCGACCTGGAGCGAGCAAGCCGCCTTGCCTTCCGCGCCTCGGCTTCCTTGGCCCGGATGTGACACCGCGAGACCGCGGCGCGGCGCGGCGGGGCGGAGCGGGGCGGGGCGGGCAGCACGCCGAACAAAGTCGCGACAGGAACAAAAGGCGCGGGCAGGACAACAGAAAGGAAGAGGCCACGGTTAGCACGGCGAAAAAGAGATACGGCCTCGCTGCGTGTGTGCGTGCGTGTGTGAGCCAACACGTGTGTGTGTGCGCGCGCGCCTCAGTGTGTGTTTGCGTGTGTACTACCACTTGCAAAAGAAAGCGACCTCCCGGCCGGGCCCGGCGCTACCCCGCACTCAGGTAGCTGCTGGAGATCCCATAGCCGCCTGGACGTGGGGTAGTGCCGGGCCCGGCCGGGAGGTCGCTTTCTTTTGCAAGTGGTAGTACGCGTCATGTCGGTCGTGTTGTTGCCCTCAACGCCAGCCTGGCCGGCCTGCCCGCGTCTCATTACACGCTGCACGCCTGTACCTGCCACCCCGCAGCCCGGCGCAGCCCTGCGCAGCCCTGTTCGGACCCATTCGGAGCCAAACCGCAGGCCGGCCATACACGATCATCTCCATGTCGGGATAGCCAGCCAGGGCCGCCCTCGCCGCCACGCCGCCCCCGCCACGCCGCCCCCGCCACGCCGCCCCCGCCACGCCGCCCCCGCCACGCCGCCCCCGCCACGCCGCCCCCGCCACGCCGCCCCCGCCACGCCGCCCCCGCCACGCCGCCCCCGCCACGCCGCCCCCGCCACGCCGCCCCCGCCACGCCGCCCCCGCCACGCCGCCCCCGCCACGCCGCCCCCGCCACGCCGACGCGCACCGCAGGGCCCGCCATTAAATTACCAAGACACGCCGTTTTAATAAATCCGGGCCGCTTCCGGCCCGTTGTTCGTCGTCGCGTTTTTCAATGTGTTTAGCGCTGCCGTACAACAAAAAGGACTCGCGGCTGCGGTTTTAAATGGGCGGTGACGCGGCGAGCGGCCCCGCCGCTGGCCTAGGCCTGCGTTGCCCGGCCTCGGCGGCGCATTGTCCGTGGCCTGGGCTGCCCAGCACACTGAGAGTCGTTTTCGTCGCTCTGTCTCTCTCGCACTCATGGGGCGTCCCGCAAGGGCGCGAGAGAGACAGAGCGACGAGAACGACTCTGCTGGGCTCGGCGCCGAGATTACCCAGTGCCGTGTGAATGTGAATGCGTGCGAAGCGCCGACGAGTCACCACCCGACGCGCCAGGCCGCCAGGCCGCCACCGCCATTGTACATTGTACCGCCGGCCTCGTGTAACCAAATAAAAGCAACATTTCCGCGCCAAACTTTCCGAGGCCGTAATGGGATGAAAGGAAATTTGCTGCGGCACGCCACGGCAGGGCGCGGTGGCCCCGGGGGAACGCCGCCACCAGTTATATATAGACACACTTACAGGCCGCGGCACAACTAGCCTGGTGCGGACTTTTTCCGGTGCGTGGCCGCGTTTATTCTGGCCCTTGTTTTACTTTAGCGCCACTAACTGGGGTCCGGGGCCCACCAGTGTTTGTGAGCCCGGCCTGACCACACACGGCCCGAGGCCTAGCGCCCCCCGCCCCCTCCCCGACAGGCCTCGGCCTCGGGGCCTGCACCGCCAGGCCATGGCCTGCCATCGCTCGGCGCCCGCGGCGGCCTTTGAGGGACCCCGGAACACATCAGCAGCCTTCAACGCGCTGATTCCGAGTTGAGCTTCGTCGCTCTGTCTCTCTCGCGCCCCCTGCGCGACGCCCATGAGTGTGAGAGAGACAGAGCGACGAAAGCGGGTCGTTCGGAACCAAACAAGCCTGCAGAAGGACGCCGAAACGTGCAGAGAGTGTAGACAAAGCCATGCACAAAATTTCAAGGAAATGAAAACACTTGGCACACTGCAAGATACTGACCTATCTCCAGGTACTTCTGGTGGCCGGCGTCGTACTCGTCCCAGCCGACGGCGCCGCGCTGCTTGCCGCGCTCCTTGCCCTCGCGGTCGTGCTGCCCCGGCGTCGCCTGGTTCGGGTTCCTGCAGACAGCCAATCAGAGTCATAAGTCGCAGTCCGTCGCCCTGTCTCTCTCGCACTCTCGGGGCACCCCGTCCAGGGGTGCACGGTAAAAACGGCTCCTGGTGTTCCCAGGAACTCCCTGGAAATCGCCTATGTCTTCACCATGGGCTTCCTGGGGAAACCAGGTTCCGTTTCCACCGTGTGAGAGAGACAGAGCGACGAAAGCAGTGCTGGGAATCAGTCTGCAATGCCGGCACACTGGCTAACGGAATTGCCTCCACTCGGGCGGGGGCCTAGACTCGCAGCGGCCTCGGCTCGGCCTCGGCCCGTAGAGGCTAATGAGCTGACACCGAGATTCGGGCCGGATGCCGCAGGCCTCGGCCAACGGCCGGCCGGGCGCCGCGGCGTGTGGTCCGGGCCGTCCAGGGCGTCCAGGGCGCGACCACCGCAGGGCGTTCCGAAGGGCCCCGAAGGGTCCGCCCGGGGTCAGCCTCGGCCAGGGACGGCCGTAGGGGCGGCGCAGGGCGACCCGGCACTGCACTGCGCTGGCTGGCACCCCCCCCCCCCCCCTCTCCTCTCTCTCTCTCTCTCTCTCTCTCTCTCTCTCTCTCTCTCTCTCTCTCTCTCTCTCTCTCTCGCTGGGGACCCAAAGGGCCTGGGCCGCCGCCCGGGCCGCGGGGCCGGAGTTGGGGACACCCTGGTCGTTGATGGATCACTGCAGAGGGCGGCAGCGGCCCAACCGGGGAAACCGGGGCCTAGGAGGAGCGGCACATGAGGGATGGGGGAGGAAATATTAGCGGGAGGCGAGGCGTGAGTGCGGAATGGAGAAGATACGCCAACACACACACACACACACACACGCACACACACACACACACAGCGGATCGGCCTTGCAGACTGCAGCAGCCAACGTCAGCCCGCAACGCGACCCCACTCTGTTCCCTGCTCACTCGCCGCCTTGCCGCGCCACGCCGCGCCACGCACCGTCAACAACCTCACCGCAGCGTTTGTTCCACCCCTAACCCCGTGTCGTGCTGGTCGCTCTGTGTGCGTGTGTGTCGTGTGTGTGTGAGTGTGTGTGTGAGAGCGAGAGCGCGCGGGGGTTGGTTTAATCGGCGTGCTTAGCGCGTCCTTTGTATCCGGCACGGCAGGCACGACTAAGCAGTCCTCGCGCCAAGAGCTTTCCATTCTTTTTAATTCTTAAAGAGCGGCGTCCGCCGTGGACGGGGGCCTGGCATGGCGTGGCGTGGGGGCGGGGTGTTGACGACGCGCCTGGGTCGTTGACGAGGACACGCACCACAACAGTGTGTGCCACTAACGCCCCGCCCCGCCGGCTCCATTTTGGCAGCCTGCAAATTAGGGGCGTTAAAAGTGACGCAAAGTGCGCGAGCGTTGTACGCAGTGACGCGGCCACGCAGCACGGCCGTGTGACGGCGCGGCAACGCGGCGCGGCTTGGGACCTCCCCGAGTCGCGGCATGACGCGTCGGAAGGGCTGGCAGGCAGTGCGGCCGGATGCGGCTCGGTCAGCGTCGACAGAGAGAGAGAGAGAGAGAGAGAGAGAGAGAGAGAGAGAGAGAGAGAGAGAGAGAGGGAGAGAGAGAGAGAGGGGAGAGAGAGAGAGACTGCCAGAGGCTGACACGCGCTGTAATGATGCGGTGCCAGGCCAGACGGACGGCGCAGCACGCGTCTATGTAGTTTTTGCCACCGCCGACATGCAGCGCTGCGGTGCGTCTCTCTCTCTCTCTCTCTCTCCCTCTCTCCCACACACACGCGCGTAGTCCAGCCTGCATTATTTATCAGCGCGGCCGTAGTATCGCCGGCGAATGTCCGCGCGGTTTAGCCGGCCGCCTCGCTGCGCCGCCGCAGCCTTGCCGGGGATTACACGGAAATGACGGAGAGAGAGATGGAGGGAGAAAGATGAGAGAGAGAGAGAGAGAGAGAGAGAGAGAGAGAGAAAGAAGAGAGGGAGAGAGGAGAGAGAGAGAGAGAGAGAGAGAGAGAGAGAGAGAGAGAGAGAGAGAGAGACGGAGAGAGACAGAGAGAGAGAGAGAGAATGAAAACGAGAGTGACGAGCCTACCCGGAACCGGCGACTCCAATCCATGTCCAATCGCAATCGGCCAATCGCACCCATGATACCGCCAACCGATTTCCCTCTCGGACGAGGTGTCCGTCGGTACGATCACGTGTTCAGTTCGAGTCTGATTCGAATAAGGCTTTGCGGATCAAATCGTGTCCAGAGTGGGGCGGTCGCTGCGGCCGTCTCGTCTGTCTCCCTCGGTCTGCGCGTCGCTCACCACGCCACTGCGCGATTGTTACACGCCGCCATCCCAGGCGTGCCGTCTCCTTATCTGACAGTGACGCGCCCCTTCTCCGGCCCCGCCACTACTTTCGGGCCAAACTAGTCGCGACACATCAATCACGACCCGTGGAGCACGCGGAGCAGGGAGATTAGCGGCGCACATCTCTCTCTCTCTCTCTCTCTCTCTCTCTCTCTCTCTCTCTCTCTCTCTCTCTCTCTCTCTCGCACTCGCAGGCGATGGGGCGTTCCGCGCGGGTGCGAGAGGGACAGAGCGACATTCCGCCCGGAATCAGTCAAGCCGCGATTGTTCCTCCTTGAGTCGTCGTTCCAGCATCCCGCGAGGAGGTTAATTTGATAAGCAGATAGTTAGAGAGAGAGAGAGAGAGAGAGAGAGAGAGAGAGAGAGAGAGAGAGAGAAAGAGAGAGAGAGAGAGATGATTCCTTAACGGGCGCGCGAAGCGCTGCCTCTACTAAACCACCATCGAGGGCGTCCTCGTCGTACACTATGTGGCAAGGCAGCCTCTTCCTCGTCCTTGCCGTCGGCGCCACGGCACGCGCACACAGACACACACACACACACCGCTTTGGCGGGGTGACGCTCCGCAAGCAGCGGCGTTTAGGCCCGTGTTGACGAGGTGCGGTCCCTGAAAATGACGCACAATGCGTGTGTGGCGTCGTGGGAGCCCCTCGCCCCCCCCCCCCCCCCC
>NW_023144635.1:310683-318183 GCF_012932325.1 Thrips palmi
CCCGCGCCGTTCTGCGCCGCCAGCCCGGCCGCTCGCTCCGTCTCTCTCGCACTCGCGCGGCGCGCCGAGGCGGTGCGAGAGAGACGGAGCGAGTCCCGGGCCGCCACCCACTCCATTCATAATTCCTGCGTCTAATCCCAGCCGTCCCCGGCGACTCTCCAGTCTGATTCCGAGAGCCGTTTTCGTCGCTGTCTCTCTCGCACTCACGGGGCGTCCCGTACGGGTGCGAGAGAGACAGAGCGACGAAAACGACCCTCGGAATCAGTCTGCGGTGGGGCATCGCTTATTAGCTGGAAGCCGAAATCGCTCGGACCAGCGTTGCAGCCTTTAAATGCTGTCCACGTTTTAATTTGAAATGCTCTCCGTATTTTTATTTTGCGTGTACACACTAAACTTCTTACGGATACATCCTATCTGTATTACGGACATTTTTGTGCAATTGCAATTACGGATAGATTTTGCTTGTAATACGGATGAAATCATCCGTATTACAAAGAGATTTACGTCCGTACCATACGGATATTTTCGTCTGTATGTTACGGACGTAAAACTCTTTGTAATACGGATGATTTCATCCGTATTACAGGCAAAATCTATCCGTAATTGCAATTGCACAAAAATGTCCGTAATACAGATAGGATGTATCCGTAAGAAGTTTAGTGTGTACGTCCACATAACAACAGCTTCATTTTTTTTTCGCCCGTCGGCGACGAGTTTTACCAGGAAACTTTCCGAATCTGTAAATGGCGTGACGCCGCGCTCGGAGTTCATTCGAATTTTTTGCCAGAGGATGTAAACAAAAATTACAGGAGCAGGAAAAGCTTCCAGGTCTGTGATATTTCTTTCTTTTTTTTTTCTAAAAGTGTATCCCCTCTTCCAACTTATGAGTCCCGAGGAAAGGCTTTGCCCCGCAAAGACCGCGTTGACCTCTCGGGAAAGCGACCCCCTATCCGGGCCGTCCGCGACCCAGAGCGGCTCTGAGTCGGTTTGAGGGAATCGCAGGCCGGGCCACGTATCGTGCACATGTGCAATTTAAAATCCCCTAGAACTGCAAAAAAATCTATTTGTTTCCGGGCAGGAGAAAACCACTGTTTTAGATAACTAACCGTAAATTAATTTTTCAGATCCTCGGCTTAATCCAATCCCAAGGGAGTCGTCCGACGGCATAGGGTTGCAGTACATGTTGTGGTTCCGAGACAAGTTCATTTCGGCGGCCCAGGGTTGCTGCGCTCTGGCCTCAAAGGGATGACGTGGGTCACTAGCCCTGGACACGAATTCCTTCTCGGGCTCAGGCTGGCCGGCTGGACAGACGGGCAGGCAGACAGGCAGACAGACAGACAGGCAGACAGACAGACAGACAGACAGACAGACAGACGGACAGACAGAAGGACAGCGACACGCAGGCAGACAGACAGCGACAAACATAGGCAGAGTTCAGTATTTTTCGTGCGCCTCCAGTAGACTGGCTCAGAGTCGTTTGCGTCGCTCCGTCTCTCTCGCACCTATAAGGGAGGCCCCATGAGTGCGAGAGAAACAGAGCGACGAAAGCGACTCTCCGAATCGGTCTGCAGGGCGCCTGCGATCGCGCGGGTAGGCAGTCCCGCCGAACGCGGCTGCGCGCCGCGCTGCCTGCGCGCACGGCGTTCGCCACGGAGGCCGTGTCTGCCATGTCGTCGCGGTCCCACACTGCCAGTGTAGGGTGGCCGCTTGCTGCAGCGATAATATTATTGTTGCCGCAGCAAGCTGGCACATACACACACACACACACACACACACACACACACACACACACACACACACATCCTTACACCCACAAACACTGGGAAAAAGAGGTTCGTGCACACACTTTAGGGCGGGCTGCTGGGGGTTTCTCGGTATGACAATCGCAGCGACACACACACACACACACACAGAGAGAGAGAGAGAGAGAGAGAGAGAGAGAGAGAGAGGCGACGTGACAATGCAAGCGCGGGATAATTCATTTACTGAGGGAAAAAAAGGGGAAGAGGTGGCTGTATGAAAATAAACAGGGACGTGCTTATAGGAAAAAAAATATTCACGAAAAGCCTTTCTTATAATTTTTGAATGTAACGGCCCCGGGCGCGGACCGCTCTCCTCGCCAGGACGCCGCCGGGGCCGTGTAGAGTGGAGAGCGGTTATCGATGCCCGGAGGACGAGGCCGCCGTCGGCGTGTTTGGGCGGTACGCAGCACGCGGCAGCGCGACGCGGAGGAGGAGGCGGAGAAGACCGTCCTGGAGGTAAAGGTTTTATGGAGGTGCCCTTTGGCGCGCTGCCGTCGCCCCCAAGAAGCTGGACAGGGGCGGGCCGGAGGGGGGGGGGACGCGGTAAATTACAATCCCCGGAACAAGGGGAACAATGGAACAATGACTCGTCGAGGATCTGCTTCTTCTTCTTCTTTTTTTTTGGCGGCGCGGCGAGGCGGCGTCTCGGTGCAAGGGGTGGTCGTCGGATCACGTAACGCCGCGTTGGGGAAATGGCGGGAGGGGGGGGAGGTTACTGAGTGGCCGCCCCCACCCCCAGCCACGCCGCCAGATAGAAAGCTTCCAAATAGAGGGATTTAAGAGTGCGGCGGGCTGTGAGGGCCACATAAGGCAAGAGGAGAAAGGGAGAGAGGGAGAGGGAGGGGAGAGGGGCTCCTTGAGGCCATTGTGTGCGTGTGGCCGGGACGGCCTGGACGGACGGGATGGCCGGGACGGGCCAGGGACTTGTGCGGTCGGTTTGATCCGATCGACCTGGAGCGGGCCTGGAGCGGGCCTGGAGCGGGCCGGGGGCTCTCGGGCCGGGCCGGGCTCTGCTGGAGTGTGGCTGGCAACATTATTCACGAGCAAAACGGACAGGAGGGGGGGGGGGGCCTTGAATGTATTACACGATGCCAATCGAAACACCGCCGCATTGTCCCGACCACACGCACCGGAACGGCAGACACGGCGATCCGTCATCATCTTCATCTTCGGCGTCCTCGGCAGCAACGCGTTCGGCGCAACGAACGTCCCTCATCACCTGGGCGTCGTTGTTGGCGCCGGGGCCGCCATCACTCAGAGGGCTTAACTGCTTAGCGCGCCTCCGACGCCTTGCTCGCGCCCCGCCCCGCAGCCCCGCCCTCGGCGGCCCTAACGAATGCGTGGCGCGTGCCAAGCGGGGTGTCCCGGGTTCGACTCCCGCCGCCGCCCTCGCCTTTTTGTCGCCCGAAAATCGGGAATCCCCGGCCGGGCTACGCCCCCGTCGCAGCAGGCCGGCAGGGGCGTGGAGGGGGCGGGGCGGGCCGGCCGCGGCAGGGCCAGGGCCGGCCCACGCACAGTGCGCCAGAAGGATGGTGGAGGCGGACAAAACTCTAGACGCACTGTAAAAAATTCCGTACTTTTGTACGGAAATTGTACAGAAAAATATAGTACGGAGGTACGGAGAAAAGTACGGAACGTTCCGTACTTGCTCCATATGAACCCATGTATAAATGGGTACGGAAAAGAAGTACGGAACGTTCCGTAGTTGGCAAGTACGGACGGTCCAGGCAAATTATTGACCAGACATGTTCTGTGCTTTTTCCGTACTTTATTCTCACAGTGCGCGTTTTGAGCCCCAGAGTCGCTAAATGGGACTCGAACCGAACGTGTGACCGCACCAACGGATTCTTCGCTCGGAGAGCAATCCATTGGGGTCACACGCTCGGTTCGAGACCCTTTTAGCGACCCTGGAGCTCAAAACGCGTCTAGAGTTTTGGCCGCCTCCACCAGTCTTCTGGCCCACTGTGCCACGGCCTGCCCGGTCATTCTTATCTTCGCTTGCCAGGATGCATTACTGGCCGGGCATGCAGGCAAATTGGATTGTCGTCAACGTCTCGGGCCTGCCTGCCTGCCTGCCTGCCTGCCTGCCTGCCTGCCTGCCTGCCTGCCTGCCTGCCTGCCTGCCTGCCTGCCTGCCTGCCTGCCTGCCTGCCTGCCTGCCTGCCTGCCTGCCTGCCTGCCTGCCTGCCTGCCTGCCTGGCTGCCTGCCTGCCTGCCTGCCTGCCTGCCTGCCTGCCTGCCTGCCTGCCTGCCTGCCTGCCTGCCTGCCTGCCTGCCTGCCTGCCTGCCTGCCTGCCTGCCTGCCTGCCCGCCTGCCTGGCTGCCCGCCTGCCTGCCTGCCTGCCTGCCTGCCTGCCTGCCTGCCTGCCTGCCTGCCTGCCTGCCTGCCTGCCTGCCTGCCTGCCTGCCTGCCTGCCTGCCTGCCTGCCTGCCTGCCTGCCTGCCTGCCTGCCTGCCTGCCTGCCTGCCTGCCTGCCTGCCTGCCTGCCTGCCTGCCTGCCTGCCTGCCTGCCTGCCTGCCTGCCTGCCTGCCTGCCTGCCTGCCTGCCTGCCTGCCTGCCTGGCTGCCTGCCTGCCTGCCTGCCTGCCTGCCTGCCTGCCTGCCTGCCTGCCTGCCTGCCTGCCTGCCAGGCTGGCTGCTCCGTCTGGCCGTGGCGCCGGCCGAGAAATACGGGTGGCGCGCCGCCAAGCCGTTGTCAGCGCGTCTGTCGCCCGGATATGGCCACCGTTTTGCTGTGTAAATAGTCATGAATGGCTGTGGAGGCGCCCACACACGCACTCACACACACACGCACGCCCCGCCACCGCGAGGTGCCGAACAGTGCGCCAACAAAATGATGGCGGGACGCCCTGCCGCGCCGCTACACCGTAAACTCACCCCGTGCGCGCGAAGTTGGTCCAGTAGGTCATGACGGCCTCGGCGAGCGCCACCTCGGCCTTGGTGTAGTTGGACGGGAAGGCGCGCACCGTGGCGGCGAGCGGCGCGCCGAACACGTAGGCCAGCTCCTCGCCGTGCGCGGGGCCCAGCTTCTGCAACAACAACAACACCATCAGCAACAACGAACAACAACAACAAGTAGGCGCGTGACTCGAGGCCCGCGCGTGGCCGGCCGTTTATCTTGGCGCCTTATTTTTCGGCCGTTTGCTGATCGGCGCGCCGAGCGGATGGCCGAAATGGATGGCGAGGGCGAATCCTTCGAGGCGGAAGGATAATTGCCGTGCCCCCTGTTTCTTGTACTAAATAGCCGTCAGGAAGGTACAGACAAAAAACAACACTTTTCCCATGTGCGTGGGCAAAACGCACTACTACCCCGTTTTTCATGCCGGCTGTGGGTCCGCCACTGATGGACGGCTGAACGGACGGCCGAGCGGTTGGCACTGATGCTAATTCTATCGCCCGGCCGAGTCGGACGGGCGGGGCGGGGCGGGGCGTGGCGGGGCGGGGCGGGGCACTTTGGCGAATGGGCCGTTCTAAGACGGTGAAGGCAGTGCAGCGGGGATTCCCCGCTAGGCCGGCCGGTGCGGCCGACCCGCCCAAGCCAAGGCTGGCCAGGGCCCGCACCGCGCGGAACCGCGCAGCGCCATAAAGACGATTTATCCAGCTCATCAAGCGGTCGGGGGCGGAGCGGGGCGGGGTGGGGCGGGGCGCCTTCAGACAGTATAAAAACTTAATAAGGTCCAGGACCCCCGCGGCGGCCGGTCGAGCAGCCGCGGGACAGCGCAACCGCCCAGCGGTCTGATTCCGAACGGTGCTTTCGTCGCTTTGTCTCTCTCGCACTCACGGGGCGTTCCCTCGGGTGCGAGAGAGACGGAGCGACGACGCGAGCACCGTTCAGCCCGCTGGGAGTCGGTCGCACCGCGCCGCTGCACAGTGGGCCAGAAACCGGCGGAGGCGGCCAAAATTCTAGACGCGTTTTGAGCTCCTGAGTCGCTAAATGGGACTCGAACCGACCGTGTGACCCCACCAATGGATTGCTCTCCGGACGAGGAATCCATTGGTGGGGTCACACGTTCGGTTCGAGTCCTGTTTAGCGACTCTGGAGCTCAAAACGCGTCTGGAATTTTGGCCGCCTCCGCCGGTTTCCGGCCCACTGTGCGCTGGTACCCGCCTCTCCTTCTCGAGTGGACCGCCGTCAAGCCGCGCGCGGCGCGGGCGACGGTTCAAATCCCAGCAGCGCCGCAGTTGCGCGGTAAAAGTAAGGACCTCGCTGAGCTCCGCGCCCAGCGGCACGGCGGCGAAGCCGAAGACGTAGACACACTGCAAACAAAAGACGGCGAGCATCATCGGCGAGCCTTCCGCCGTTCCGCCTTGCCGCGCCTTTCGTTTCGATGCGAATGTGCGCCGGGAATCATTACTTCCAGCCGCTTCCCCCGGCACGGCCGCCGCCTCGGCCGCCACGCCTGATTTCCAGAGATAGACGCCCGGCCGTCTCCGCCTCATCCCACCGAATGCTTGATGGTCAGCGAGCTAGCAGTGGGGTGGGGTCGGCCCGAGGGGCGCCGGCCGCTTCCGGGAGGCTGAGCCACCAAGAGTGGTGGGCAAACATTAACTTTTCGAGTCGCCGCGTCACCCAAAGTGTGGACAACCGGAAGGGGCGAAGACGGCCGTCGTCGTGGCCCTGGCCGCGCCCCGGCCCTGTGTGAGTGTGAGTGTGTGTGTGTGTGTGTGTGTGTGTGTGTGTGTGTGTGTGTGTGTGTGTGTGTGTGTGTGAAATAGGAGCAAGGGCCGCTGGCCGTGTGTGCCGCACTGTGCGAGGAGGGCTTCTCCGCTCCTGTCTTTCGAAAGAGGATCCCCTCCGGCCCGGGCGAGCGCGCCCAGGCGAAGGCGAA
The DNA here is from genome assembly GCF_012932325.1 of Thrips palmi. NCBI lineage: Eukaryota > Metazoa > Arthropoda > Insecta > Thysanoptera > Thripidae > Thrips > Thrips palmi. Next base: position 317,316 of record NW_023144635.1, read on the forward strand.
GGGCACCGGCGAGGAGGTGGCCGGGCACTCCGGCACTGTAAACTGGGACGCTGCAGGGTCATTCCGCGCGGTCGGTCTCTCTCGCACCCGTAGGACGTTCCGCACACACAGGTTCCGCGTGGGTGCGAGAGAGACGGACGACCACACTGGGCGGGATCGCCGGCCAAAGTCACCGGTGGCGACCGCCTCCTCCGGACGACTCGCGCGCGGCCCCGCCGCCAGGGCTGCCAGCCGACCGATCCGTCGGTCTGTCCCTCTCGCGCTCATGCTGGGGCGTTGCCTTTGGGTGCGAGAGAGACAGAGCGACGAAGACGACTCTCGGAATCAGTCTGCCAGTGGGCGTTGAGGCCGAGGTAGTGATTGTGGGCGGCGGGATGGCGGGATATATTGGCCCGTCAGTGATAGTGGGGTGAAGCGCAGCGCCGGGAGACCGCTTGAGGCTGGCGGGACCGGCGGGGCGGCGCGGTGCTATGACGAAGGAGACGGGCCGACTGTAAGCCGGGGCCAACCCCGCCAGCCACGACACCGGGGCCCCTCCGAACAGTGTCGCTGTCTCCCTCCCCCTCCGACTAACGAGCGAAGGTGCGAGAGAGACAGCGCGACCCAGGCGCCGCCCGGAATCAGCCTGCAGGCCGGGGCCGCGGGGCCGCCGGGGAGAGGATGCGTCTCCAATGTTCCAATTTGAATGCGGAGCCCCGAGGAGCCCCTTGCGACCGTCCTGCTGCCGGCCGTGCCGCTCCCAGACCTGAGTGATTGCCTCTTAACCTCAGCGGGCCTGCCTGCCTGCCTGCCTGCCTGCCCGCCTGCCTGCCTGCCCCTGCCTGCCTGCCTGCCTGCCTGCCTGCCTGCCTGCCTGCCCGCCTGCCTG